>NC_060123.1:440617545-440924211 GCF_021461395.2 Schistocerca americana
AGCCCAGTCTGAGAGTGTATGAAGTATTCATGAGGATACGTGTAATTCTCCAAAGATGCAATATGTTGCCCTCAAATATTACACAGCGGGTTCCTGAATATAACACTGCTGGCGAAAAATATGTGCCCGGGTTAACAAACACGGTGGATTTCAGTAAATGTTGTTCGCGCTCGCTGTTCCTAGCATAACTGGAGGCAACCTGCTTACCTCTCGTCTCCTAAAAATGCGGCTGTTGGCCCAGTTGGTTTCTTCTCCTCAGGCCGCAGGCGCTGACGTGCATGCAGTAAACACTGCATAACGAAGTGGCATGTGGGGAAAGTATGAGTGCTACTAAAATTCCAATTGGAGAGTATTGGAGTGCCACTAGATTTTGAAAGATTCTAAGAGCAAATCTGTCGTTATTATTCGTAACAAGATTCCCGGTCATTAATCATTAGTTCCTGAGCACCCCCATAAGTCACAATAATATACTTCACATGATCTTATAATCAATATGAGCCCACACAAATATTTTCTGAGACACATTTAACAAATACACTACTGGCCATTAAAATTGATACACCACGAAGATGACTTGCTACAGACGCGAAATTTAAGACCGGAAGAAGATACTGTGATATGCAAGTGATTAGCTTTTCAGAGCATTCAAACGAGGTTGGCGCCGGTGGCGACACCTACAACGTGCTGACGTGAGGAAAGTTTCCAACCGGTTTCTCATACACAAACAACCGTTGACCGGCTTGCCTGGTGAATCGTTGTTGTGATGCCTCGTGTAAGGAGGAGAAATGCGTACCATCACGTTTCCGACTTTGATAAAGGTCCGATTGTAGCCTATCGCGATTGAGGTTTATCGTATCGCGACATTCCTGCTCGCGTTGGTCGAAATCCAACGATTGTTAGCAGAATATGGAATCGGTGGGTTCAGGAGCGTAATACGGAACGCCGTGCTGGATCCCAACGGCCTCGTATCACTAGCAGTCGAGATGACAGGCATCTTATCCGCATGGCTGTAAGGGATCTTGCAACCACATCTCGAACCCTGCGTCGACAGATAGGGACGTTTGCAAGACAACCATCTGCACGAACAGGTCGACGACATTTGTAGCAGCATGGACTATAAACTCGGAGACCATGGCTGCGGTTACCCTTGATGCTGCATCACAGACAGGAGCGCCTGCGATGGTGTACTCAACGACGAACCTGGGTGCACGAAAGGCAAAACGTCATTTTTTCGGATGAATCCAGGTTCTGTTTACAGCATTTTGATGGTCGCATCCGTGTTTGGCGAAATCGCGGTGAACGCACATTGGAAGCGTGTATTCATCGCCATACTGGCGTATCACCCTGCGTGATGGTATGGGGTGCCGTTGGTTACACGTCTCGGTCACCTCTTGTTCACATTGACGGCACTTTGAACAATGGACGTTACATTTCCGATGTGTTTCGACCCGTGGCTGTATCCTTTATTCGATCCCTGCGAAACCCTACATTTCAGCAGGATAATGCACGACCACATGTTGAAGGTCCTGTACGGGCCTTTCTGGATACAGAAAATGTTAGACTGCTGCCCTGGCCAGCACATTCTCCAGATCTCTCGCCAATTGAAAACGGCTGGTCAATGGTGGCCGTGCAACTGGCTCGTCACAATACGCCAGTCACTACTCTCGATGAACTGTGGTATCGTGTTGAAGCTGCATGGGCAGCTGTACCTGTACACGCCATCCAAGCTCTGTTTGACTCAATGCCCAGGTGTATCAAGGCCGTTATTACGGCCAGAGGTGGTTGTTCTGGATACTGATTTCTCAGAATCTATGCACCCAGAGTGCGTGAAAATGTAATCACATGTTAGTTGTAATATAATACATTGTCCAATGAATACCCGTTCATCATCTGAATTTCTTCTTGGTGTAGCAATTTTAATGGTCAGTCGTGTAATTCCATGTTTACGCAGAGTTACGCTTGACACTAATTCAAGTGTTGCCACCTCGAAAACCAATCGTAGACTGATTTGGATTAACACAACATCGCACAAGAACGTCATCCGAGGCAACTCTAACGAATTATTCAGTCTTAACGTGATATCACAATTTAAAGGCGGATTCAAAATATTTCCTCCTCCTAATCGTCTCGTAGATTAGTAGTGAGCTATCTTAGCACTTTTGCGCCTGTCCTCTCAGGGCGCATATGTTATTGGTCCACCCTTTCCATCAATAAGTACTGACAGTAACTAAAATTTGTAATAATCATTTCCTGCTGAATTGATTGATATTGAAATTATTAACAAGTTTTCAGTGGAAGTAACGTCATCAGCACAGTTACAGCTGTATATTAATATTTAAGCAGCATATATACATAATAAAATATGCGCTTCTCGGCGCCCAGCGTGGCAGGTGAATCCCTACAGTCTCTCTGTGCTCCAGTACGATACGGCTTTTGCTCGCCCGGTCGTTTGCAGGTTATGTGACCATTTGGCGCGTCGTTTGATGAGTCTGCCTTGTGATCCCACCCACTCGCTAGCCTCCCATAGTAAAATCTTCCTATACTGTGCACTAAAATGTACCAACATAAAATCTAATAACTGTGGGCAGTGGTGTGGCTTAAACGCCATAAACGGACGGGCGATAAGTTATCCAGCTTGCGCGAATAATCATTCCTCGCGTGCGAGAGGTACTTCGAAGCTGTTACCCTGGGTTGGAAACCTACTCACATCGAAGTAGGTACACGTACGGTACGTACCGACCGAATATCGCTTAGTGAAAGCACGATTAAATCTGTTAGAGATGAGCATAAGTGCTTTAGTTGATACAATTAACATACATCCAACATTAGATCAAATTACAACTTAATGACTGAGGTCGGTGTTCATTTTTTCAGTTATTTATGCTAATGTCCTAATCATCTATATGCAAATACATAGCGCTATATTAAAACTGTCGGTGCTGATGCAACATTAACAGCGTGTCATTTGCGAGAGCTGAGTAACAGGTGTAATTTTAAGGGCAAATGACCTGTCATAAATCTGTTGAAGAGTGGAAATGAAAAACGTTTAATGTCTCAAATCCGATATTTGTCTGGAGGATGGAAAGGTCTGTCTGCACACAACTGATATATAGCCAGAAAACTTAGAAGGTATTCTGATGCCGTAGTGTTAAAGCCTCACCGCTACAAAGCCAGACACATTAGGAAACAAATATTTTATTAAGAATGTTAAGAGTGCCATAGCAGGCAAAGGACCTGGCTCTAGGTCCGTAAAGTAAACTTAGAAGTTAATTCTTCTTGCAGAGAAGAAAATAGCAACCAACCACAGATAATAATATTTATTTACACAAATAGCGCCGTTGCCGGTTTCGAACCGACAAGCTCACCATTTTTTTATCACTGTCACGAATATGGATGAAAAAATTGGGCGACTTCGGTGGAGGCAATTAATTTTTTTATTGAACAATTAAAAAGTAAAATCCTACGTTGAAGTTGGTAGTCTCATAACATAAAAAGTAATGTACATGTTTTCAGCATGTACGTGAATTCTTATTTGCGAGACGCGTGCTAAAGTCGCAGGTTCGGATCCTGCCTCGGGCATGGATGTGTGTGATGTTCTTAGGTTAGTTATGTTTAAGTAGTTCTAAGTTCCAGGGGACTGGTGACCTCAGATGTTAAGTCCCATAGTGCTCAGAGCCAATTGAAACATTTGCGAGATGCGCACACAGAGTAAATTAACAGCAATGATTTGGCTCTCTGGACTGATTCCTCAAGTCACGCCTGATTTACAGCCTGATTATGTGTCTTGTCTCGTGGTGCAATTTTTCCGTCGAGATTGGCATCCACATGCCACGGTGGCACTATTGTTGGAGAGCGCACCAGTTTCAAAAGGCCGCAACAGCCCGTAACTTATCAGATCTATCAGCCACCAGTGAATTTGTTTAAAGTCGATCCATTTTGATACATAAATACTGTACCTCCATTTTTAAAAATTAATACTTGTTTATTGTTATGTTAGTGGCTACTAATATGTGGCTTTGTTTGATGACCAACGGGCACTATTCTTATAAATGGGCGAATAACTTTTTTGAAGTCAAATGTTATTTTATGTGAACAACTTACGTGCCTCTCCGTGTATACAGGCTGTTTAAAGAATGTTGCATGTTCTTACAGGGAATATACTTCCCAAAACTAGAAAAAGTGTATAAAAATACTGGAAACAAATACTTGATCAGATATGATGTATTTTACTTGTATGGAAAGCGGTCAGTATAAGTAGCGTAGGCTCCCCCATGTTTACGTTCGTTGCTTGCTTCTTATTGGTTGTTTTTTCTCTGTACTAGGTCCTCCATGAGTCTGTTAGAGATAGCACTTGCAAATGTCTCCCCTTCATTAGCTGTGGCCAAGATACTGATTAGAGTTCGTGCTGACACCAGATCTACATTAGTGTTTACTTGGAATGTGAACAAAATAAACAGAGAAATGGATCTTAATTTTCCAGGCGAGAAACAGCAAACATAGAATTCTGCTTTATGTAGCTAACTGCATTAACTGTCACTTACCATGCTCAGCGTAAGAAGTCCTAAACGTAGTGAGACTCGTACAGATCTGGGCTGATACAGTAAGACAGCAACCACGTCTTGGTAGGTGCAAATTCCTAGAGGTCGTCGAAACAAGGCTTCAGTTTTGCTTTAATAGCTGTGATAGCAACGATTGCTACTGATAGGACAATCCTCATTACCAGACAATAAAAGACACTGTTAATCACCAACTTCTGTGCGACAAATACCCGCAGTATTGGGGAAAGCTGCTCTTAGTGGAGGACAAAGGAAGTGATTTATGACAGACAGGGTCCCACCCATTTCCTACCCCTCGTGCGGTAGCACTCCAACAAACGTTTATTGACAGATGAATCAGTCGATGTGGCCTAGCAGCGTGGCCTCCTTTTTCAGGTGGCCTTAGTCTCAGACTTCTGGCTGTCGGGACATTTAAAGGCGATGGCATGTAGCATACACATCGGCAACGTGCACACGTTAAAGGAGTGTGTGTGTGTCTTGAATGCGTGTAATGAAATCAGGCGTAGAATGTGTATTGGCTCGAGTTGGTGATTCAGGGTGGGTGGGGGCTAAAGAACGCATAAGAAGGAGTAGTAACCGTATGGATTATCTTCTGTAGTGTCAAGACGGATGACTATCGTAAGACAGCAAGGCCCATATCTGACACAGCTTTTGTTTCCTGTCATGTTTGTTACCCCTTTTTTCTAGTTTTGGCCAGTACTGGTTACAGCTCAGTCACCAGTATCTGGAGAGAATGTCAAGAAATCCTTTGCATTTCCTGGATATGTTGTGCACGATGTGTTAGATGGTTCAGGGTGTTCTGGCTCAAATACAAGGTTGCTTGGGCAATTCTCCATCTGAAAAGGAAGTCAGTGCAGAGTCTTTAAGGTAGGTGGATTTTTATCACTGTCTCCTACGTAAGTAGAGGCAGATTGAAGCCTGGATGTTTAGGCCGGTTTTTATACTGGTGGTAGGTGCTCGAGCGTGCAGTAATACGGTTTGGGGGTCTGTTCCTGTTTGAGCTAGAAACAGGGGAGAAAAGCTCTGGTCCAGCCCTGATCAGCGGAAGTTTGTGGAGCCATTCGAACATCTGTTTTACTGTAGCTATATCACAGTATGTCAAGCAAGGTTTGGAAGACGTACCGGAGCTGGTGCACAGGCAAATTGTGCGTATCGATTAATTCATTTTGCAAAAGATTTTAATTGGGCTAAAACTAACGCTCAGATAATGACACCATTTGTATGTGCACCGTTCGGATTTTCCGTGCAAGAAGAGTAACTTACACAAGTCCGGAAGGAACGAGACTGATGGTTCAGATTTGGTCCACCGGTGTACTGGACCTTGGTTTAAAATAAGTGTCACGTCTGAAAAAAATACTGATTAGATTTTACGTGCAAAAAAGTTTTTCTGCGAGGTTTTTGAAGCGCGGCAGTTCTATATTTCAGACTTCTGCGGATCGATTCAAAATTTGAAAGTAGACAAATACATGTAGTTCATGGTTGTCCTGTTTTGTGAAAGCTTTGTCCGTCGCCACAATAGAACGGTCTAAAGTTGCACATAAAGTTTATGTAAAGTCCGGTTTTATGCGAATCGCTCGAGCTGAGACGGTTTAAAATGAAACATAATGATAAAAAATTATTCTTAAAGTAATCATAACAAGTGTTATCAAAATTTCCATCTTTTGGGTTTTATGTGCGAAAAATCATGCGTTTGCGTATAAAACTGATGCGTAGAAATGCGTTGTATTATAAGCGCTGTATTTGCATATAAAGGGTGTTTCAAAAACACGTTTCGAACGCTTGTATTTATTAAAAATAAAAGATAAAACTATAAATCTTCCTACACGTATTTATGAGTCGCTCAGGATTCTTTCCTTCATACACATCCTGTCTCTACAAACTGTCGATACTATCTCCGAATGTTCCACCAATTGAGTTTGGTGCCTCGTCCTGAAACGTCTATGAACTATAATCACTGAATTACACTTCGCAAACTCGTGGACACAAAATGATTTCTGCTGAGGAGTAACCATTTTGCAACATGGCACGGTAATAAAGCAAAAAGAAGGCAACCGACATCTAGCGGTAACGAATATCAACTAGACAATGTATTTTTCTCCAGCAACCGAGCGGTGACGCATGATAGGTAGTTTTGACAACATAAGATATTACAATACGTATATTCTTTCTGAAACACAGTTAATTAACAAAATAGTTTATTACAGTTTATTGCGTTTTATTGCTTATGCGTTACAGATTTTCCTCACCAGTGGCTTAAAATCATCGAAAAATCTTCGGACGTTCGAAAATACTTCATGTACCAAACCAGTACTATCCCCAGCCCTGTACAAAATGATACTGTTAGATTTGAACATTTAAAGCTTTATTAATGACCACACAGAAAATTAAAATAACCCGAAAACTGCTACAAAAACTGACAAAAAATCACCTTATTTCTAATCAAAAGAAAATGTTTTACTGGGTTTCCTTCAGAAACTACTACGCTGTCTCGTAGAAAATTTGTTTTCTGTCAAAACAATCTTAAGTCCAGTTTTCGTACAGGATTGAAAAGCTAGTAGTATTTTGTCGTGCATACATTTTAGCAGATAAACGGCTTTCTTTTTCAGCGAGTCGTATTCATAATTAATTCGGATTGGTTCCAGAATGAGATTTCCACTCTGCAGCGGAGTGTGCGCTGATACGAAACTTTCTGGCAGATTTAAACTGTGTTCCGGACCGAGACTCGAACTCGGGACCTTTGCCTTTCGCGGGCACGTGCTTTACCATCTGAGCTACCCAAGCACGACTGACAGTTTCACTTCTGCCAATACCTCGTCTCCTACCTTCCAAACTTTACAGAAGCTCTCCTCGCAGGACCACTTGGGACATCGTCACAAATAGGAAGCTCCAGGATGTCCACCGAGCGAGGTGGCGCTGTGGTTAGCATACTGGACACGTATTCAGGAGGACACCGGTTCAAACCCGCGTCCGGCCGTCCATTTTAGGTTTTCCGTGATTTAGGGAAATCACGTAAGGCAAATGCCAGGATTGTTCCTTCGAAAGGGTACGGCTGCTTTCCTACTCCGTTCTTTGTTCAGCAGGCTTGTGCTCAGTCTTTATTGACCTCGATGTCGGCGTGACGTTAAACAATCTCCTCCACAGGGTTATCCAGTGTCTTATTAACGTCATGTCACAATGCTTCCTATCCTTTGAGTTCAAATGGAGTGGCTTGGCTTTGTGTGTCGGTAAGCTGCAGCCTTTAGCCAGCCTGTGATGCGTATAGAGTTGGATGTTACAGGTTAACTACTGGCCAGCACAGTGTCAGTGTGGTACAGCGGAGCGTGTTGTGTCGCAGGTGAGCGCAGAGTGCTGGGGCGGCGTGCGCGGAGAGCGGCTGTGGTCTCTGTGGGGCGGCTTCATGCGGCGCGCGCACCGCGAGCTGGTGGCGGCGTCGCAGGGGAAGCCGCCCACCGCAGTCCTCGTGTGGAGCAGCGAGCTGACCGCGCCGCACAACCTGCGCCGCTACTTCGACCCCAGCACGCACGTCGTACAGGTGGGCGCTCACTCTTGTTGTGGTCCTTCAGTCCCAAGTGGTTTGACGCAGCTCTCCACGCTACTCCATCCTGTGAAAGCCTCTTCATCGCAGAATAACAACAACTTTCTTCCTTCTGAATCTGCTACACATACGCGCGCGTACGCGCCCGCGTATATATATATATATATGTATGTATGTGTGTGTGTGTGTGTGTGTGTGTGTGTGTGTGTGTGTGTGTGTGTGTGTGTGTGTGTGTGTACCAGATTATACTTCCCTCCATTGTTAAATTGGTTATCCTTGTCTCAGAATGTGTCTTGTCAACCGATACCTTCTTCTAATCAGGTTGAGACAAAAACTCTCCCCCCCCCCCCCCCCCCCATTTCTATTCAGCACCCGTATTAGTTACGTGGTCTACCCATCCAGTCTTCAGCGTTATTCTGTAGCACCACATTTCATAAGCTTCTAGTCCTTTCTTGAACTGTTTATTTAATTTTCACTTCCATACATGTCTACACTCCATAAAAATACGTTCAGAAAAGACGTCTTTGCACTAAAGTCAATATTCGATGTTAGCGAACTTCTTTTCTTTCGGGAACGCATTTCTTCCCATTGCGTGCCAGTCTACATTTTATATAATCTCTACTTTGGCCGTCATCAATTATTCTGCTGCCGAAATAGCAAAATTAATTCCTACATCTTCGTGATTACTCTGCTACTCGCAATAAAGTGCCTGGCAGAGGGTTCAATGAACCACCTTCAAGTTGTCTCTCTACCGTTCCACTCTCGAACGGCACGCGGAAAAACGAGCAGTTAAATTTTTCTGTGCGAGCCCTGATTTCTTATTTTATCCTGATCGTTTCTCCCTATGTAGGTGGGTGCCAACAATGTTTTCGGAATCTGAGGAGAAAACTGCTGATTGAAATTTCATGAGAAGATCCCGTCGCAACAAAAAAACGCCTTTGTTTTGATGATTGCCACTCCAATTAACGTATCATGTCTATGACACTATCTCCCCTATTCCCCGATAATACAAAACGACCTGCCTTCTTCTAATTTTTTGATGTCATCCATCAGTCCCACCTGTTGCGGATTCCACACCGCACAGCAATACTCAAGAATAGGGCGGACAAGCGTGGTGTAAGTAGTCTCTTTAGTAGACCTGTTGCACCTTCTAAGTGTTCTGCCAGTGACTCGTAGTCTTTGGTTTGCTCTACCCACAATATTATCTATGTTAACGTTCCAATTTAGGTTATTTGTAATTGTAATCCCTAACTATTCAGTTGAATTTACAGCCTTCAGATTTGTGTGACTTATCGCGAAATATAAATTTAGCGTATTTCTTTTAGTACTCATGTGAATAACTTCACACTTTTCTTATTCAGAGTCAATTGCTACTTATCGCACCATACAGATATCTTATCTAAATCATTTTGCAAATCTTTTTGAGCATCTGATGACTTTAGAAGACGGTAAATGACAGCATCATCTGGAAACAATCTAAGAGAGCTACTCAGATTGCCTCCTATGTCGTTAATATAGATCAGGAACAATACAGGGCCTATAACACTTCCTTGGGGAACGCCGGATATTATGTCTGCTTTACTCGATGACTTTCCGTCTATTACTACGAACTGTGACCTTTGACAGGAAATCACGAATCCAGTCGCACAACTGAGGCGTTACTCCGTAGGCACGCAGTTTGGTTAGAAGACGCTTGTTAGGAACGCTGTCGAAAGCCTTCTGGAAATCTAAAAATATGGAATCAATTTGACATTCACTGACGATAACACTTACTACTTCATGAGTGTAAAGAGCTTTAAATGTCTCATTTCCTAATCTAATTCCTTCAGCATCGCCTGATACAACTAGACTATATTCCATTATCCTTGTTCTGCTTTTGTTGATATTCATCTTAGACCCTCCTTTCAGTTCACTGTCTATTCCGTTCAACTGCGCTTCAAAGTTCTCTGGTGTCTCTGACAGGATTACAATGTTATCAGCAAACCTCAAGGTTTTTCTTTTCCCTGGATTTAAATTCCTTCTCAGAATTTATCTTTTGTTTGCCTTACTACTTGATCAATATACAGATTGAATAACATCGGGGATAGACTACAACACTGTCTCGCTCCCTTCTCAACCCTGCTTCCCTTTCGTGGCTCTTTACTCATATAACTGCAGTCTGTGCAAGTTGTAAATAACCTTTCGATCCATGGATTTTCACCTGCTACCTTCAGAACTTCAAAGGGAGTATTCCAGTCAACATCGTCAAAATATTTCTCGAAGCTCTACTCCAGTGCTATAAACATCGGTTTGCCTTTCCTCAACTTATCTCCTAAGACTGCCTCGCTTGTTCCAACATTTCTCTGGAATCCTGACTGATCTTCGCCGATTTCGGCTCCTGTCAGTTTTTCCATTCTTCTATAAAGTTGTGCCAGTATTGTGCACTCACTCACCACCCCGCACTAAGCTTTTATTCTAGTTTGTATACTCCAGTTTTATTGCCTGGGCCGGAAAAGGCGACTAGACTTAGACTGATTGCGTCAGTTCATGTAGTTCCTTTTAAAAAGTGCTTGTAGAGCTTATGATAATGCAGTAAGTACGTTAACCCCCCCCCATGTTCAAAGTTAAGAACTCAGGACCTGCTTAGAACTCCCAATGTAGTCTGTATATAAACTCATGAGCGAGCTGCAAGTCCCCACGCCGCCTACCCAGCTACGCCACAAGGTGCTCCTGAAGGCTGTCCAACAACGTTGTCCCGGTCCTTCCGGGGCGTCCGCTTTAAATCAGTGCCGAAGCTGTGTGCAGATACTTCCGGCCACTCGTTATTTTTAGAGAAATGAATTAACACTGTATAGAACACAGGGGCGACTGCCTCCTGAAATAAAACGTTAGACAGTAAATTACATTAACGTAAGAACGGGCGTCACCGATCAGAAATCTGATATCTAATACAAATATGGAGCAAGAATGCGTGTTACCTGAATACATGCTCATCTACAATACACTCCTCAACGGATGAGCGTGTTCAAATATGATTTCCAACGCAGTATGATCTAGTGGCTAGCGTTGCTGCCTCTGGATCACGGGATCCGTTTAGATTCCCGGCCGGGTCGGGGATTTTCTCTGCCCGGGGTCTGGGTGTTTGTGTGTCCTCATCCTTTCTTTATCATTCGTGACAGAGGCTAGATGGGACACTGAAAAAATTGGACTGTGTATGGGTGCTGATGACCGCGCGTAGTTGAGCGCCCAACAGAACCATCATCATAATCATCGTCGTAGTCATCATCATAATCATCGTCGTAGTCATCATCATAATCATCGTCGTAGTCATCATCATAATCATCGTCGTAGTCATCATCATAATCATCGTCGTAGTCATCATCATAATCATCGTCGTAGTCATCATCATAATCATCGTCGTAGTCATCATCATAATCATCGTCGTAGTCATCATCATAATCATCGTCGTAGTCATCATCATAATCATCGTCGTAGTCATCATCATAATCATCGTCGTAGTCATCATCATAATCATCGTCGTAGTCATCATCATAATCATCGTCGTAGTCATCATCATAATCATCGTCGTAGTCATCATCATAATCATCGTCGTAGTCATCATCATAATCATCGTCGTAGTCATCATCATAATCATCGTCGTAGTCATCATCATAATCATCGTCGCAGTCATCATCATAATCATCGTCGCAGTCATCATCATAATCATCGTCGCAGTCATCATCATAATCATCGTCGCAGTCATCATCATCATCATCCAACACAGTACAGTGCAATTATTCTTTAGAATTAATAACTAATTCCTTCGTTGTTTCCTCTAGGAGGTGAAAGATTTTTGATGGGCTGCGAAGAAACGCAACAAATCTTACTATACGAGGAGTGTTCAAAGAGCAGGGTGGAAATGGTACTTCTGCGTGAGGAAATGCACTGTCTTTGAATTTAACCCCGAATGCCATTTTCTTTTTAAATGCAGCCTCGCAGTGTCTCACTGTGGGCGATATGAAGTAAAGTAGACTTAAAATACGAGGTCTTCAACCCATTCTCCATTCTCCATTTTCTAATTTTTATTTATATTCTCCATTTCCCTTAATAAATTGAACAATAGCAAGCTGCAAAACACAGGAATCATTCCAGGCGTGACTGTTAACGTACTTCGCAGTAATGTGTCTCCGTACTGAAACTGTTGCAACTGACTGTGGAATAATACATGCGACTTCTCCACAGTTGCTACTCGTACCACCACGTACTCCACGCCTGCAAATGTAGTGCAGAATGCAATGCACAAAAGAATGAATGTCGTCTGTCAGCCGTTGAAATTTTTTACTTTCGTCGTGAACTAAACCTTTTTTTTGTATGGCGTTGAAAATCCTATTCCGTAGGAATTTTGTGATATCTGTGGATTATGCGACTGCATAACAGAGATTGGGAATAGTCATCTATTCTGTTCCTTGCATTCATTTTTAAAGGTCTGTGCGATAGTTCGCTGGAGTGCCTCTTTGTGTGCAAACAGCCAGTGGACCTGCGAACAAATAGCGAAGGGTAACAGCGCTGACCAGACTCTGCTGAACAGAACTCTCTCTTCTCGACCGATAAACGCCTCACCGCAGTGCTAAATGAAAAGTCTCGTAGTAGCGAGTACTCGCGAGAAGGACTGTCCGCCTGTTCAGCTGAATGGTTACGCGTTTGCCTACCATGCAGCGGGGCCGGGTACGACTCCTGGCAGGGTTGGAGATTTTCTCCGCTCGTAGGCTGTGTGTTATCGTCATCTCATCACCACCGACACTCAAGTCTCCCAACGTGAATGTGGCGTCACCTGAAATAAGACTTTCAACCTGGCGGCCGAACGTACGTTTGTGTTTGTGTGTTTGTGTGTGTGTGTGTGTGTGTGTGTGTGTGTGTGTGTGTGTTTGTTTTTGTGTGTTTGTTTTTGTGTGTGTGTGTGTTTGTTTTTGTGTGTTTGTTTTTGTGTGTGTGTGTTTGTTTTTGTGTGTGTGTGTTTGTTTTTGTGTGTGTGTGTTTGTTTTTGTGTGTGTGTGTTTGTTTTTGTGTGTGTGTGTTTGTTTTTGTGTGTGTGTGTTTGTTTTTGTGTGTGTGTGTTTGTTTTTGTGTGTGTGTGTTTGTTTTTGTGTGTGTGTGTTTGTTTTTGTGTGTGTGTGTTTGTTTTTGTGTGTGTGTGTTTGTTTTTGTGTGTGTGTGTTTGTTTTTGTGTGTGTGTGTTTGTTTTTGTGTGTGTGTGTTTGTTTTTGTGTGTGTGTGTGTGTGTGTGTTTGTTTTTGTGTGTGTGTGTGTGTGTGTGTGTGTGTGTGTGTTTGTTTGTGTGTGTGTGTGTGTGTGTGTTTGTTTTTGTGTGTGTGTGTGTGTGTGTGTGTGTGTGTGTGTGTGTGTGTGTGTGTGTGTGTGTGTGTGTGTTTGTTTTTGTGTGTGTGTGTGTGTGTGTGTGTGTGTGTGTTTGTTTTTTGTGTGTGTGTGTGTGTGTGTGTTTGTTTTTGTGTGACAACAGAGCAAAGCAGAGACAGGCAGATCTTCGGCCTTCACATGCCGCGCACATTGTGTTCGCGAGCAGTTTGGCACGCCGTGGCAGGCAGTAGAGCAGTAGTAGGGTTCTTCCGGGGAAAGCCACTCCCCTCCCCTTAGCACCCTCCCCACCTTCCCACGACTTCCCCCCCCCCCTTCCCCTCCCCCTCCCGCCGAAAGAGCACTGCTCGCTCATCAGTTTAGTGGTAGACTTACTGTGAGTCGTACAGCTGGTGTTGCAGCGCTTGATGGTGGTGTATTTTGTTGTGAGCAGGTGTGGGGCGGCAGCAAGTGGAACGAGACGCTGCCCGTGCTGCTGGCGGGCTTCCGCGCCGTGGTGTCGCACGTGGACGCGTGGTACCTGGACTGCGGCTGGGGCGACTTCCGCAGCGGGGGCGCCGGGCCCTGCGGGCCCGTCGCCACGTGGCAGACCGTCTACTCGCACCGGCCCTGGGCCGCCTTCCCGTCGGGCGCGCGCTCCAGGCTGCTGGGCGGAGAGGCCTGCCTCTGGTCCGAAAAGGTCAGCCGACAGAACTAAACAAACCTGTCTAGTTGTTTTTTCCACCCTGATGGCAGATGACGCGCGCCTTGGCGGTTTCCACAAAACAACGTAGTGTGCTCGTAAGAAGTCCTCCGTTGCTTCTGTGCGCTCAGCTCACTATTAGGGACGCCACAGCGAACGTCTGCCACCCAGAGCCTGGGGGCTCTCTTCAGCCTAAATCGTTAGTGGTCTGGCCATGGGGGGACTCGCATTGCCTCGTGCTCCTCGGTCTCCCGATCTGACACCGTTGGATTTCAGTGTGTGGGGGGGCTTATGGACTGCATTGTATGCAGAACAAGTGTTAGAGGGCAGATGTATCAGAGGTCACATATCCACGCCATAGTAGAAGCTGTAACACCTGTCCTGCTCATGAACATGTGGCAAGAAATGGAGTACCGTTTCGATATCTGTGGAGCTATAAACGGAGCTAACATTGAACTGTGCCTCAAAATGTTTGAGCTGCTGTGTACAATGTTGGACAAACAAACTTACAAATTTTAATAGGTACTGAAATATAAAAGTTTTTTATTCCTCTTTCTGGGAGACCCTGTATTTACCCCAAGGAAAAATCAGCAAATTGCACACACTATACCCCATCAGTCAAAGTTCAGAGGCTGGTTTAATGAAAAATAAAGAAATGTCAACAAGATGGTTTAAATGCTTCAAGAGTTCCAAATAGTCTCTATTCTCGACCCCTCCCCCCTTACGTCCCCGGCCGCCTGAGTGTCATGCATGAACGTTCATACAACCATGTGAAAGTGAAATAAATGTCCTTTTTGGGATGTTGCTCAGCTGACACTTATTTTCTTCAATATTTGTTACGTCGTCAAAGCGTTTGACCCTCCATTTCAATTTTTACCCTTTGTCGTTCTGTGGTAGGTTCGTATCGATAAGACTAGTCGCCTGTGATTTTTTTTTTTTTTTTTTTTTCTTCTTCCCCGGTTTTGCACATCAATCAAATCGCGGCAGGTGGCCATGTGTCGTTTTTGTTGGGAAATAAAGGTGTGCGGGACAAACTTTGCATACACTTTTCTCTTCAGAACATTCTGACTTGAACGCTTGACTTGGAGTTACTGCCCCATTGCGACTTGCCACAACAGGGTTGACACACTATGGCCGTACTTTAATTCTTTAATACTGCCTTGTCACGACTGACTGGTCGACTGCACACCTGTTGTTTGCAGTTGTCAGTTCAAAATGCCACCGTAGTTCCTACTCTGATGTCCCTTGTACACCAGGAATAAAAGTGTCTCAGAACTTCCAGGATAGACGCCGTAGATGCTCTGACTGCGTTGATAAATGGGTTATTCGGCAGCGATTCTTGCGAAATTATGAACAGTACAGGGAAATATCAACTCTGGTAGGACTTAACAGTTCATGTTGTACAGGAATGAACTCCAAAGCTGGAAAACCTTCCGACAGCGGGAGGGTGTGGGGTCGGGGATGGCAGTTGGACAATGGACTGAATGGTGATGTGATTTAAGATGTCCGGTATATCACTCAGCTCTGTTCGTCCTAGTGGAGTTTTGTCCAAGGTATGTCGGTGACCCGAATTTACTTACGACCTGTTAAAATGATCGCTGCCTGACACAGTGCGAGAGCATTGTGTGTAAAGTTGCAAGTTACTACGCTGATGTTCGTGCATTATATCCTTCTACAAACAGGTTTTCCTTTTTCATTTTGTTTCTTTCACTGTCACTTGATGACAGCTGATAATCGCATTCATTGTATTAATTACAAAGTAATGTGAAAGAGATACAATGCATATCATACTACATATACTGCAGGGGTATACAAATGTTAACATTAATCATGTCTAGGATGATAATCATTCTAGGAAAAATTACGATTAACTGTTATCCCATCATGATTGCAGTATGAAAGATCTTACTGGAGTGGCATGTAATTTTCAATAAGTTTAAGGAGGAACTTAAATCACGAACATTTTGCTGTACTAGTCTCTCATATGAGTTTCGCAGCTATAAAAACGTTTAATTTACTCAACGGTCTTAGCACTTATATTCGGTCATACACACGAAAGTACTTAAATGCTAGCAAAAATAAAGTCAGTCTTATGAAACAAGCATCCAGCCTAAGAGTATGGCCCACAGTGTATCAGTCCGACGCTGTACGCACCCTATGGTCTCACTGTTAATCCTGAGTACTGAGACTACAGATCCTAATCTACATGGGATTACAGTACAGTTCTAGAGGATTTAGCTGTAGATGTGATGGCAACAGCAAAGCGAATACCATTTTCTCCCCAAATTTTGTCAATAGAACAAAGAAGAGATGGCTGGTGTTCTGTGATCAATGCCAGAAGTTCGGCTATCCTCGTCCCTGCGTATTTTCAATGTTTTTGTCCATTTCTATATGGTTGTCCGACGTCGTCCTGTCAAGCATAGAGAACTCACAATAAAATTTTGCAGTCACACCAGTGAAACGTCCTTTGACAATACTCTTGGCCCACTGTCACTTTGGAACATTTATTCAGTGTAGTGTTCGTCTTTAAAATAAATAAATGGCAACTTTAATTATATACTTCGTAGTTGGTAAAAAATATAATGTAATATGCTTCTTCTGCCAGTACGTTCTCTCGTGTGTAGGTAATGACTCGTTCATTGTGGCACCTTTTAAATTAAAACCCTGACCAGAGTTTCTTTGCTAGCTTGGAATTTAATTTTGTGATAAAGTCTGTGAAGATTATTGCACATACGGCGTTTTTTCCCATGATTGATAGTACTGAGCAAACAGCTGGCAGAAAAATGTTATCTATATAATCAATAAAGTAATCGTGAATTTTACTTATTCTGCTATGGGGCAGAGACGTGAATTCTGCTTCACTCAGCATTAAATCGCCCCTTTCATAATTTGTGCACCATTGAGTTAACTTCCGCTTATCAACATACACTTATACACTGACACCTTCCCTATATGCACTACCACACTTGCCGGCCGGCGTGGCCGTGCGGTTCTAGGTGCTTCAGTCTGGAACCGCGTGACCGCTACAGTCGCAGGTTCGAATCCTGCCTCGGGCATGGATGTGTGTGATGTCTTTAGGTTAGTTAGGTTTAAGTAGTTCTAAGTTCTAGGGGACTGATGACCATAGATGTTAAGTCCCATAGTGCTCAGAGCCATTTGAACCATTTGAACTGCCACAGTTATCTGCTCCTCGTGGTCAGTAACACTGACATCAGTAACAATTCTCGCCTCCCCCTCCTTGGATAGTGTGGCCCCTCCTTCACCCTCTCACCCTCTCGGATAGCTTGCCCGCCCCCCACCCCCTCCTTCACTCTCTCGGATAGCTTGCCCCCCCCCCCCCCCTCCTTCACCCTCGTTGCCGCCCTCTCTCGTGACCAGATAGCCAATTCGCTATGTCACGTAACACAGTGAGAATCTGCTTTTATCGTTTCGTTTTCTCGGCAGGTGGACGACCAGACGCTGGACGTCCGGCTGTGGCCGCGCGCCGCGGCGCTGGCAGAGCGTCTGTGGAGCGACCCTCCGGCGGGCGTGCACCCCGACCTGCCCCCGCCGGGCAGCCCGCAGCGGGACGAGCCGACGCTGCGGCGCGCCTACCAGCGGCTGTCGCACCACAGGGAGCGGCTGGTGGCGCGCGGCGTGCGCGCAGAGGCCATGTGGCCGCGCTACTGCCACCTCAACCCCGGCGCCTGCTTCTAGCGACAGCGAGCAGCCGCCGAAACTGGTTACTAAACGTGCAGGAACGATACACTGCCAGCTTCAGTTCAGCGTGCAGCTCAGTGAAACTTACGCATGTTTTTTCTCCTTAATTTCGTCCTCCGATCAGCGAGTTGTATGTAGCATGTTAACGAGTGGTGGGACGAAAGTGTAATGCATGTTAAAAAGACACGATTGTTAGGCTGCTTCCGATTTCATTAAGTGGGACCAACAACGAAATAAAGGAAAATCTTTGTGATATGTGGCAAACATTCTGTGATGTGGTTTTTAATGTCGATGCTGTGAAGAAAGGTGAATCTTATCACTGTTTGTGTACTGGGTGAACCTGAGGTCTAACAATTTTGTAAGTTGTTTAGGGATACTTTGAGTATTTCGGTGTAAGAGACCCATTCTATCTGGTGGCCATTTACAGATTGATGTTGAGGTGGTAATATATTCGGCTTATTACCCCTCCCCCTCAATTAACTTTGCATCAGTGAAAGTAGCTCCAAAACATCGAAAGTGTGTAACATGTAATCACTAAAACGGGCGAAACAAAAGAATTCAACGACGTTCAGAAGGAAAAAGACTGAATACTGCAACGCGAATGCCGCCACTGTGGGAAGAGCTCAGCTTAGCGCCGTTTTGCCACTCTTCCATTGCATTCAGTGAACCCATACATGAGCTGCATATTGGCCACCTCTTTAATCAGTAAAACTATCCATTCGGCTGTGTATCACTTCTGACGTGCAGCCATCACTGCAGGGGAAAACCAACAGAAACTAACATCACTGAATAAAAGCTTAAGAAGGAAGAGTATACTGGACATTACTATTATCGACAGTAAGTACCATGAGAGAGAGTAGAACAAGTATGTTTTAAAAACATACTGTCGATATTTACAACATTTGCACAATTGTGCAGATTTTTTCAGTAAAAAATGTATGGGATTTACCATGGGGTGGGTAAAACTGCCTATTAGTATGGATCTTTATCTGCAAAGATTGTCCCCACCCCTCCCCATTTCCTCGTGGATATGAGAGAGTTGTGTAGCATTTGTATTTCTAGAGCTTAGGTGAGTTTAATGGGTGTGTGTACAGGATAGTGTGTTATGTTTCGTGTTGGAGGGGGGGGGGGGTGATAGGAGGATAGATCTAGAGTGAGAAACCAGGCGCTGGCACACCAAAAGTGCATCTAACTTCCCAACAGTGTCACATGCCCTTGTGTCATGAGGCTATGGAGATGTATGAATGGAATTTAATTCAGGACAATGGTGCAAAGTCTGGTGATAAACAATTGTTACGCCACAATCTCTCCCCCCCCCCCTTACTGGCCCAATACTGACAGTGAAGATTTTGTCCTCCACAAAGATTCAAACCGACTTACCTCAGTCCAGCACCACAGCTCAGCGGCAGAGGTTGGTCATATTTTCAGTGCCATACAGAAACAAAATAAATGTGGGTAAGCAATCGAAATGCAAATATTCTACATTGATCCACCAGAGCAGACAGATTCCTCAAACCAAAATACTACTACAAAATTTCGTAAGTTGTTAGAGGACATTCACTGAGTTCGGGTTCACTCTGAGAAAGGTGTTAACTTGCCTTCCTATTTATACTGATGTGTATTGCATAGCAAGTAGCTGAGTGTAAAAACGCGTGGATCCAGTATCAGATGACGTCATCATAAGCCTAGATTTCGTGGCAATGGCAGCAGTCATGGGCAGACATATGGACAGAGTGGGTTCTCATGCAGCTAGGTGCTAAGTAACATAAAGAGCATCTATATCCGTATCAGAGCACGAAAATGGTAGACATCTAATTGTTTACAGAATAGCTACCATCACACTTGGATAATAAGCTTTATAGCATCTCTGGTGTTTAGCCGAGGTGACATGCATACAGTTGCCCATTTGAATCCTGCCCTGCCCTGCCCTGCCCTGCCCTGCACTGCCCTGCCATGTTCTTGTAGTCACCCACTGTGGCCAGAAAAAATGCGGCGCCAAGAATCGCTTCATTAGTTCATTTCGGAGCATACACACAGCACAGCACAACACCATTTAGTAATGGCAACTACAGTGCTCAATACAGTATTGTTAGATTGGCAATGATCAGACACAAAATACTGGCCATCCAAAGTATTAAAAATTCTCACTGATTAGAGTTATGGAGCCAGCGATCAGGAACAGTTACACATACACTATTTCTCTAGGAATTCCTAGTCAGTAAATTATTCTGATTATACGTAAATGTCGTCTTTGACACTGCATTTGTATACATTTTGTTCAAAGAGAACTGTTAGTCTAAATTCCCATTTGCTGGATAAAAAATGACATGAAAGTTTTAACTTATGCTATAAGCAGACAGGCAATGGCAGTATCACAAGACACTTAACTGCATAGCAAGCGGTGCGCTGGGATATTAATTCCAATACGTGCAGCATTTCGTCCAGTTTGTGCAATTATACTGAAGTCATGAAAAGAACAAGTAACGTGCATTTGTACTTAACGACGCCTTAAGTCACTTCACAGAATGTTAGTTTTATTGTGGTGGTACTGTGTTACCAAAGAAACAGTTGGACGTCGTTGTCATAAACTTCCTCTGTTGCATGCCCCTATTTGGACACTGTGGTAGGTGCACAACAACCAGGAATTTCAGTGCAATTAAATGTATTTTTGTACATACATTTTTGTAAATAAATTTATAAAATTATCTATTAAATATACTATTTTTCGTACATTTTTGTAATTGTTAATACACTAGTAACCCACAAGGATATATTCCACTCCTTTCCTTAGTTACCGAGCGAGGTGGTGCAGTGGATAGCACATTGGACACGCATTCGGGAGGACGATGGTTCAAACCTGTGTCCCGCTATCCAGATGTAGGTTTTCTCCGATTTCTGTAAATCGCTTCAGGCAAATGCTGGAATGGTCCATTAGGAAGGACACGTCAGATTACCTTCCCCAGCTTTCCCTAATCCGAGCTTGCTGCAGGTCCCTAATGACCTCGATGTCGATGGGTCGTATTCAAATGTCCCTGCACTCAGCGGATGGTCTTACTGGGTAGTAACAGATTAAAACAAGTTGTGTGGGCATGCTGCTGCAACCTAAATTATCCACAGTTTACCGCTATGATCGGGTTCTTACCTACTGTGGCCGAACTGCAAGCGTGAGAGGGCATCTCGTTACTGAGGACATCAGCCAGCAATAAGATTTTTGTAATTTTTTTATATTTATATGACGTTAATACAGAATTCAAATACCAGTCAGCAAATTTTAATTAACTGGATTTCAGTTCGAATACCTACACAATTTAAATTTAAAATTCAAATTTAAATATAAAATTCACCAAATATATGCTAATTAACACACATTTAATAATTCTGTACAAAAAATTCGTCTTGTTTCTAATTATATAATACGTATTGCAAACAAATTCATAATTTGTAAGACACTGACAAATATTGTTCAAATTTAAAAACGTAAATATGAATAATACTTCATAGAATATCGATAATTGTCAATACTGGAATTTTTCATGTGATACTGCATCTAATTAGAAACAAAAAGTTAATAAAATTATTGGATACATCTTAATTAGCATATTTTTGATGAATATTTAAATGACATAAGTATTCTAACGGAACGAAAACATAAAACTAAAATTTCCATAGCAAGATTCTAACCAACGATCCATTGATTAACCAGTTACCATTATTCAACGTAGCCGTCGTGAAAAATCGCTAAAATTTTGGAGAATTAAACACGCTTGGAGAACTTCTAAAACAGTTTCTCGAGGATTTTCGGGAACTGTAACGGAACTGCTTTTGGTGATTGATATGAGTTCTGGATTTAACTTACGATAAATACAAAAAAATTACAAAAATTTGACTGCAAGGTGGTCTGCTTGTAAGACTGAGACAACCTTCCATTAGAGAGCTCCTAACAGCAGGTGGTTATGTTCCAGGTGAAATTTATCGAAGAACAAACATAGTACACGGTCTGTGCTGATGTTGGAAACCGAATACTAAGTAAACAATGGTACGTCTGGTGGAACTGGGACAATGCAAAAGGGGTGGTGATATGTTACGGACCGCTGATCGGTTTATCCACATCCATAACCTGAAACCAAGCACTGTAATTATCTCAACTCGTTAACACACTGTGAGGTATAGCACCACCCAAGGAAATTTGGAATGAAGAAAGATATTTGTTCTTGGAGTAAAAAGGTGGGTACTGCGTTTATTACTGTGGCAGAACTTGTGAAACAATAACACAATAATCCACATTTAGCGTCTTGAGATTTTCGCATGTTTCCTAAAAACCATGGATGGCTTTTCATGGAACAGACTGCAGCTATAATGATGAAATCCGTACAGTAGTGAGGACCTGGTTGCAGAAAAGACTGTTTTGTGGAGATTTCATGAAAGTTGTTTATCGTTAGCAAAAGTATATCTGCCAGCTATCTAGAAAGGAGTGCAATTAAAAAGGAAATTATAAAGGAAACTTTATTTACTAAAATGTTCCCACCCAGTTACTGTAGATTTCCTGCCTATAATATTTGACGCGATGTAGTGCTTTTATCCCGTAACTAGCATAGTACCTTTAACGTTTTTCTGGAACTTTAAGTCTGTATCATTAGTTTTACCTTCTAAAAGCTTAAACTGTCCTGCGCACATTGTGCACATAAAATAATGCAGTATATGTGTAGCAAATGTTAGAAACCACATATATTGATAGTACCTGTCTGCGGAAATTCATTAACCGAAATAAAGTTTAGTAAAATATGCTTGATTTATCAAATTATTATTTACATCATTATCATTCTAGGATCTTACAGATAGTTCTGGGATCGTATTCATGGCATCTGGAAAATTGGAAGAGCTGAAGGGCGCACTGAAACTTTCGTATTGGACTGTAGTGTTTCTGTTTGTAACACATTGTCCTGACGTAATGGCTAAACAGTGGCATGTGGAACAACACACAATTGTTTTAGATTTTCGGAAATAAGCATTGCTTACCATAATCATGAACTGGTGACAGAAAACGACCTAAAAATAATGTGCCACTGCCTGGCTTGCGTAACTGCTCAAACTATGGGTTTGAATGGAAAATTAAACAAAATGCAAATTTTACACCAGTATTCCCAAGCTGTTGTTCAACTTCCACAATGAAACGGTGCTATCATCCCATGAAAATATTCCTCAAACGTAAACCTTGTTATTCTTGGTACTATCTTCCCAAACTCTCCTATATTTACACTGATGAACTACAGCATTGTGACCTTTTGCTTAGTAGCGTTAGTCCATCTTCAGACCGCAATAAAATAGCGATTCCGCTTCGCATGGATTCAACATGTCCTTGGTTTCTGGGTGTATATGGCAGCAGATGTCGAGATTTACGAGGGCGTTCGATAAGTAATGCAACAGATTTTGTTCAGCCAGCTTCGGTTAGAAAAATGCGGAAACTGTTGTGGGACATCGTGCAATATTTCCGCTTCAGCCCATACAGTTTCACGAAATTCCGATAGGTGGCGACCCTGGCGTCTGTAACGGAGGTGCATTCCAAGCAGCGGGGTCATGAGCTTCTTTTGGCGGAAAACCAGTGAATCCCATATATTCAAGGCGCTTGCAGAATATCTACGAAGACATAGTAGTGAACAAAAGCATGGTGAGTCGTTGAGCAAGGCGTCTGTCATCATAGCAACAAGGTCGCGCAAATCTGTTAGATATCCCGCGCGCCGGCCGGCTGCACACAGCTCTCTCCCCTGCAATGTTGGAACGTGCAGACACACACTCACTCACAGTGATCGGCAGATCAGTCAAAAACCTTGCTGCACTTTCTGTTGGTGTTATTAATAAACTCGTCCACCAGTTGGAGCACTCAAAGGTTTGTGGACGCTGGGTTCCTCGCATCCCAACAGAAGACGATAAAAAGCAACATAGGACCATCTGTTCGGAGTTGCTTGCGCGTTACGAGGCTCAACGTGCCAATTTTTTGTCGAACGTCGTCACAGGCGATGAAATGTGGGTGAATCACTTCGAAAAAGGAACAAAAAGATAAACCACGGAGTGGCACGTCCCTCTGAAGAAAAATTTCAGTGCCTCACCCTCAGCCGGTAGGTCATGCCTTCGACCTTCTGGGTCTCGGAAGGGGTTATTCTCTTTGGCATTCTCCCTCATGGTGCCCCGATGAATTCTGAAATGTATTTTGCTACTCCCTGGAGATTGCAGAAACGACTTAATCGTGCCGTTGCCACAAAAATGCGTACGAATTTCTTCTTCTCCATGAGAAAGCAAGGCCTCTCATAAGTCTTCACACCAGAGAGGAACTCACAAAACCTACATGGACTGTTCTTCTTCGTCCATTTTACAGCCCTTCCGACTTCCATCTGTTCGGCCCAATGAAGGATGCCCTTCGTGGTATGCAGTACGAGGATGATGGGAGGTTATTGATGCAGCAAGACGTTGGCTCAGATGTCTATCAGTAGAGTGGTACCACGCGGGCATACAAGCCCTTTGAGTAAGGCCATCCCATTGAAGGGAAATTATTTGAAAAACGGCGTTTTGTAGCGAAAAGAGTGGCGAATAGACATGTATTGAAATCCTGTGTTAAACTAACCTGCTTTCAGAAAAAAGTGTTGTATTATTTATTGAACTTCCCTCGTAGATGTAGATGTCTACGCACAGTTCACGCAATTCTCGTAAATCGTAAGCCTGTGACTTACGGGTGGAGGAGCTGGCGCACGATAGTCTGAAATGTTTCGTCAGGTTCGGATCAGGCGAACTGGCTGGAGAAGAGATCAGGGTAGCAAGATTCTGGCCTTCTGACGGATAGTCACCCGGCTAGAAGATGCCATTCCCATCGGGGAAGACGTAAAGTGTGTAGCGACGCAGGTGATCTCGAATAAAATACTCGTGGTCCATAGTTGTCATGGCGCCTTCCATTGTTACCACAGGCCTTCATGTAAACCTCGATGAATGCTCCCGATAGTACAACACTGCCCCACCAGCCTGCACCCATGGTGCGATGCATGTTTAGAGCAGCCTCCAAAAAAATGGCTCTGAGCACTATGGGACTTAACTGCTGAGGTCATCAGTCCCCTAGAACTTAGAACTACTTAAATCTAACCAACCTAAGGACATCACACACATCCATGCCAGAGGCAGGATTCGAACCTGCGACCGTAGAGGTCGCGCGGTTCCAGACTGTAGCGCCTAGAACCGCTCGGCCACCCCGGCCGGCCAGAGCAGCCTCCCACCTGGATGATTGGGTACCTGGACTCAACCGTCGACCTGGTGTAAGAAGTGATTCATCAAACCAGGCGAAATATTTCCATTCAGCCACGGTCCAATCTCGATGACCATGAGCCCAGTACACTCGTAACTGATGATGTCGTTAAGGCAACATGGGAGCACGTAGGGTCGTCTGCTGTGAAGACCCTATTAAAAGAACCTGCACAGAATGATCATCTCCGAAACACTTGGACATGCACCAGCACCTTCGACAGTTAAGAGATGGCCACCTATCATGCTCTATGAGCCAGGCAGGCCTTCAACTTCCACATTCCATGACGAGGGGTGGGTGTCCAAGACCTAGTCGCCTAATCTTGGTGTCACTGTCCTTTAGTTACTTCCCATAGATGCTGTAGACA
This sequence comes from Schistocerca americana, assembly GCF_021461395.2. Taxonomy (NCBI): domain Eukaryota; kingdom Metazoa; phylum Arthropoda; class Insecta; order Orthoptera; family Acrididae; genus Schistocerca; species Schistocerca americana. Next base: position 440,643,019 of record NC_060123.1, read on the forward strand.
GCAGTACATGAACAACCGACCAGCTTCACTGTTTCCGAGATGCTAGTCTTCAGGGGCTAGGTCACAAAAATTTTCCCTTTGTCAGAGTTGCTCAGTGGATTTCCCCACTTCCGTCAACCAAATGGTTAGAACGATTCCTTATTCGCCTCTGCTCCACTTCTGCAGCATGTTTGACTATTATAGGTATAAGCGAAAGGACTAAAGAATTAAACAAGCAAATAATAGTAATACACACCCCTGGACAGCCACGCGTGTTAACGCGACCACATCCAGCACGGAAAGTGAATTGGTCTCTTTCGTATAAGTTAATTTCCCAGATTATATGGTAGCATAAAGTCTCAAATCAAAGTATCGACCCCAAAGGCGGCAAAAAAGAGGAAGTAAAACTTTTCTCATTTGTAATTTAAATTATTGTAAATGCTGATTATTTTTATCTCAAATGAAGTGATATTCCTCTACTTTAATAGTCTGAATAAAAATTAGCTAATGACCAAAAGGTCATACTTGGTTAACGGTGTCGAATGACTGTGTAAGTATTTAATGTTCATAGAGAAAGTCAATTAAAATTAGACTTTTTAATAATAAAATGATCAACTATATAACACTTCAGGTGCTCGGTCGTTGAGTCACGAAACAAGTCACTTCCAACTTAAACGGCCAGAAATGGATTGATTTATTTAAAGTAGCAAAACAGAGAGGCTTGTCAGAATAAAACAAATTAATCTGCCAGGAAGTTTCATATCAGCGCACACTCCGCTGCGGAGTAAAAATCTCGTTCTAGAATAAAACAAGTTAACAATGCAACATTCGAACAATTACTTTTATCAAAAAAGATAGACGTGATACAACACACATCGTGTCACAACCAGAACAAGAAGTATCCCATATTTCTCACATATCGCAGAACAACCATTGATATATATCAGTGTGTTAAAGATATCTGCTTTTGCGAGACTTTTTGCGAGACGCAGGAACATTTTAGCTAAAACTACATTTGTGGTTGTTACTTGGCAGTCCACATGCAGGAATATCATTTGACATTGTTACTATTATGTATCTTCAGGGTTATTTAATTGGTCACAACAGTTCACCTTTGCGTCTTTACCAAAAGACGTGTAATAGGAGATATGCTGACCCGCAGGTCGAATCTGCCTGGTGGATTAACGAAGAGAGATCGGCGTGGTTGACAGCCTAAATACGGTTTTCAAGCGGTTTGTCATATCCGACAGGATTTTTACCGGGTTGGTTCCCATGCTCCACCTCAGATACACGCTACGCAAACATCTAGAACACCTCACACTTGCACGCAGTGCTTACGCCGTACGAAGACAGATTGGGTACACTGCTGGGTGTATAAGAGACTAAAGACCTTAACTGCTTGATCTCCTTAAAAACCTACTCAGAATCGGAATCCTATTAAAAATAGGCTCGGAAATGGTTGATTTCCGTGATGCGATGTACGCCCAAGTGTAGGCGTGCTAATCTTACAATATTCTTAATGCCTAGGGCTACATCTATTTCGAAACACCGAAAACCAGGCGTAAAGAACAAATTGCTAAACTGCCTTCGACTGATTTTATCATTTCGAATACCTTAGTTCTGGTAAAAGCGTTTCGACAACAATTATGTCGATCGTGGTTTGCCAATATCATTGCCTCCTTGGTCCCCCGACTGGAACCTGTTGGACTACTTTGTGTTCTGTTGTTTAAAGGCTTTCATATATCCCAGCGCTGTTCACAGTGTTGATGAACGTGTACCGGCATCAAAGATGAGACGTGATGAAGTCTGGCCTCACATGAATGGTGACCACGTGGAACATTTCTCGTAATATTTGTTCTCAAGAGCGTAATTGTAGTATAGATCGTCGGGGCTCTTTTATAAGTTGTTCATGTACTCAGTCGTAACACGTCGTATCCGGAAGGCCATTGGTTTCAGGATCTATCTTTGCTAGAATTATTTGCTTGTTTCGAGCTCTACTCGCCCACTTTCGTTTTGATCTACCTGGGTGTGTTGAAAAGTAATGCGTCCGAATTTTTAATATGAAATCTCTTAAACGCTTTCAAATAAAACAAAAGTCATTGACATTCTAAATCTTTATTCTTCATGCCAACAGGTTTATTTCCCAACACAGTCACCCTGACGAATACATTTCTACCAATGAGAGATGTTGATGCCGTCACTGTAGAATATTTTACTTTGTTGACGGAGCCACAGCCTCACCTCTGCTTGTACTGCTTCATCACTATAAAAGTCGTCAAACGTGTTTTTGAAGTTTCGGAAGCAGATGAAAATCGAATGGCGCCAACGAGCGTGTGCTTCATGTGTGGAATGTTGTTGTTGTTGTTGTTGTTGTTGTTGTTGTTGTTGTCGTCTTCAGTCCAGAGACTGGTTTGATGCAGCTCACCATGCTACTCTATCCTGTGCAAGCTTCTTCATCCCCCAGTAATTACTGAAATCTACATCCTTCTGAATCTGCTTAGTGTATTCATCTCTTCGGGTCCCTCTACGATTTTTACCCTCCACACTGCCCTCCAATGCTAAATTTGTGCTCCCCTGATGCCTCAGAACATGTCCTACCAACCGACTCTTTCTTCTAGTCAAGCTGAGCCGCAAATTTCTCTTCTCCCTAACTCTATTCAATACCTCATTAGTTACGTGGTTTACCCATCTAATCTTCAGCATTCTTCTGTAGCACCACATTTCTAAAGATTCTATTCTCTTCTTGTCCAAACTAGTTATTGTCCATGTTTCACTTCCATACATGGCTGCACTCCATACAAATACTTTCAGAAACGACTTCCTGACACTACTGGCCGTTAAAACTGGTACAACAAGAAGAAATGCAGATGATAAATGGGTATTCATTGGACAAATATATTATACTAGAACTAACATTTGATTGCGTTTTCAAGCATTTTGGGTGCATAGATCCTGAGAAATCAGTACCCAGAACAACCACCTCTGGCCGTAATAACGGCCTTGATATGCCTGGGCATTGAGTCAAACAGAGCTAGGATGGCGTGTACAGGTACAGCTGCCCATGCAGCTTCAATACAATACCACAGTTCATCAAGAGTAGTGACTGGCGTATTCTACGAGCTAGTTGCTCGGCCTCCATTGACCAGACGTTTTCAATTGGTGAGAGATCTGGAGAATGTGCTGGCCAAGGCAACAGTCGAACATTTTCTGTATCCAGAAAGGCGCGTACAGGACCTGCAACATGCGGTCGTGCATTATCCTGCTGAAATGTAGGGTTTCGCAGGGATCAAATGCAGGGTAGAGCCACGGTTCGTAACACATATGGAATGTAACGTCCACTGTTCAAAGTGCCGTCAATGCGAACAAGAGGTGACCAAGACGTGTAACCAATGGCACCCCATACCATCACGCCGGGTGATATGCCAGTATGGCGATGACGAATACACGCTTCCAATGTGCGTTCACCGCGATGTCGCCAAACACGGATGCGACCATCATGATGCTGTAAACAGAACCTGAATTCATCCGAAAAAATGACCTTTTGCCATTCGTGTACCCACGTTCGTCGTTGAGTACACCATCGCAGGCGCTCCTGTCTGTGATGCAGCATCAAGGGTAACCGCAGCCATGATCTCAGAGCTGATAGTCCATGCTGCTGCAAACGTCGTCGAACTGTTAGTGCAGACGGTTGTTGTTTTGCAAACCGTTAGAGCCATGCGGATAAGATGACTGTCATCTCGACTGCTAGTGATACGAGGCCGTTGGGACCCAGCACGGCGTTCCGTATTACCCTCCTGAACCCACCGATTCCATATTCTGCTAACAGTCATTGGATCTCGACCAACGCGAGCAGCAGTGTCGCGATACGATAAACCGCAATCGCGATAGGCTACAATCCAACCTTTATCAAAGTCGGAAACGTGATGGTACGCATTTCTCCTCCTTACACGAGGCATCACAATAACGTTTCACCAGGCAACGCCGGTCAACTGCTGTTCGTGTATGAGAAATCGGTTGGAAATTTTGCTCATGTTAGCACACTGTAGGTGTCGCCACCGGCGCCAACATTGCGTGAATGCTCTGAAAGCTAATCATTTGCATATCACAGCATCTTTTTCCTGTCGGTTAAATTTCGCGTCTTTAGCACGTCATGTTCGTGGTGTAGCAACTTTAATGGCCAGTAGAGTATAACTAAAAAACTCCATCGCACGAGTAAGTAGTGTTACTGCTACAGAAGCATTCGTAATTAAGCAATGGCGTTTAGTGCCCAAACATGGAGCAAAACACTGAGTGAGCGTATGGCATCGTTGGCTGGGAGACCTCATCCGGGCGAGTTCTGCCGCCAAGTCCAAGTCTTATTTTATGCGATGCCACATTTGACGACTTGCATGCCGGTGATAAGGATGAAATGATGATGACAAAACAACAGCCAGTCCAAGAGCGCGGAAAATCTCCAACCCGACCGGCAATCGAACCCGGGCCCGCTTGCAAGGGAGGCGAGCACGTTACCACCCAGCTAAGCAGCTGGACTAGCAAAGCACTAATTCTTACCGAGTACGAAAGTCCTTTGGAGTAATTAGAACATTGGAACCTGTTGTTGTTGTTGTTGTTGTTGTTGTTGTCTTCAGTCTGAAGACTGGTTAGATCAGGGCCGGCCAAACGCTGCACAGTGTGCAGACGTGCGGAAGTGCTGCACATGTGCGCACGTGTGCGACAAGGAGCGACAGCGACATCTGTTATTAGACATGTGTCCTAAATGGACGGCGGCGGCTCCACTTCCTGGTTATGTGGTACAAGGAAGAGGAAAATTGGTCATGAAACGGATTGTTTCAATGTATACTTACATTTAGGTTTTTTTTATGTGTGAAGGGCTACGCTCAGCTGAAGTCGATAAAACATTCATCAACTGTCGGTTATTATGCAGATTTCAGACGGAATTGATGAAAGATATAGCAATAATGGTATTGAAATAACAGGTGATCATCGAGAGGTCTGCGGTTATCATTATGTTCAGAGGTCAGTGAGACAGAAATTATGTGGGTGTAACTGAGGGCACCGAGAGTTAGTTATAGGAAACCTTGCATTAGTTTAATGTTGTTTGAAACCATGAATAAGGTCCGTTGAAAGTCGCTAAGTGCTCTCTTTCTTAAATACTAGCTCAAAAACATTACGCGTATTTACCTGCCGACAGTCAAGCTTGCTTAATAAAAACCCACGGTTGTTAACTGTATTACATGTCTTACTGGGTTAAACTGTTAACGTAAAAGTAGATGTCTCAATGAGTAGACTGTGACAGTATTTTAAATGTTTAACACGCGAAATACCTTCCCATGGTTGGCTTGCAAGCTGTGGAAAGAGCACTAGAATGCGCCGGTACAGAGTATCCCAGCAAGTGGATAAAGCGACATCTCTGCGTAGAAACATGCACTACATGGACGCTGACGGCTGCGGCGTGCACGCCGTGACCCGGAAGTTGCACATGTGCAGGAGCACCGCACGCGTGCAGAATTTCTGGCCGGCCCTGGGTTAGATGCAGCTCTCCATGCTACTCTAACCTGTGCGAGCCTCTTTATCTACGAATTACTGGTGCAACATACATCCTTCTGAATCTGCTAATTGTATTCATCCCTTGATCTCCCTCTACGATTTTTACCGCCCGCGCTTCACTCCAATACTAAATTGGTGATCCCTTGATCTCTCGGAATGTGTCCTATTAACCGAGTCCTTCTTTTGGTCAATTTGTGTCACAGATTCCTTGTCTCCCCAGTTGTGTTCCTCATTAGCTACATGATCAACCAATCTAATATTCAGCATTCTTCTGTAGCCCCACATTTCAAAATCTTCTATTCTCTTCTTGTCTAAACTGTTTCTCGTCCAGGTTTCACTTCCATACATAGCTACTCTCCATACAAATACTTTCAGAAGAGACATCCTGACACACAAATCTATACTCGATGTTAACAAGTTTCTCTTCTTCGGAAACGCTTTCCTTGTCATCGCCAGTTTACATTTCATATCCTCTCTAGTTCAACCATCATCAGTTATTTTGCTCCCTAAATAGCAAAACTCATCTACTACTTAAGTGTCTCGTTTCCTAATATAATTCCCTCAACATCACCGCCGGCTGGTGTGGCTGTGCGGTTCTAAGCGCGTCAGTTTGGAACCGCGTGACCGCTACGGTCGCAGGTTCGAATCTTGTCTTAAGTAGTTCTCAGTTCTAGGGGACTGATGACATCAGTAGTTAAGTCCCATAGTGCTCAGAGCCATTTTTGAACCTCAACATCACCCGATTTAATTCGACTACATTCCATTATCCTTGTTTTGCGTTTGTTAATCATCATCTTATATCCCCCTTTGAAGACACTGTCCATTTCGTTCTACTGCTCTTTCAAGCCCTTTGCTGTCTCTGACAGACTCAGAATGTCATCGGCAAGCCTCAGTTTTCGTTTCTTCTCCATGAACTTTAATTGGTACTCCAATTATTTTCTTATGTTTCCTATCCCGGAGGAGGTTCGAGTCCTCCCTCGGCCATGGAAGTGTGTGTTTGTCCTTAGGTTAATTTGGGTTAAGTAGTGTGTAAGCTTAGGGACTGATGATCTTAGCAGTTAAGTCCCATAAGATTTCACACACATTTGAACATTTTGCTTCGTAACACAGCTTGCTAAATGTACATATTGAATAACATCAGGGACAGGTTACAAACCTGTCTGACCCCCTTTTCAATCACTGCTTTCCTTTCATGCCCCTGTCCGAAGCTCGTGGTCTGTTGGCAAGTGTTGCTGCCTCTGTATCACGGGGGCCCGGGTTCGATTCCCGTCCAGATTGGGGATTTTCTCTGCCCGGGAACTGGGTGTTTGTATTGCCCTCATGATTTCATCATCATGATCATCATAATTCGTGACAATGGCTAGGCTGGACTGTGAAAGAACTTGGACTGTGTAAAAATTGCGACTTCGTCTGGGCGCTGATGGCCGCGCAGTTGAGCGCCCCACAAACCAATCATCATCATCATTTCATGCCCCTAAACTCTTGAAACTGCCGTCTGGTTTCTGCACAAGTTGTAAATAGCCTTTATCCCCCTTTATTTTACCCCTGCTACCTTCAGAATTTCAAAGAGTGTGTTCAGTCAACATTGTCAAAAGCTTTCTCTAAGTCTACAGATGATATAAATGTAGATTTGCTTTTCCTTAATCTGTCTTCTAAGATAAGTCGTAGGGTCAGTATTTCGTAGCTTGGAAATAGGAGTCTCGCGTCAGTGGCTGTTTCCACGACATAATGGAACTAACTACGAAAGGTAGGTATTCAGTGCAGTGAAGTCGTAGTTGGTCTTCCAAAAGACATTATAATCCACGGGAAACGGATAGATACATATCTTCTATAATCAGACTTTTGTGAAAAGAGCCAGAGCGCACAATTGGAACAGCAGCAGCGACCTTCACCACTCGAATCGCGTTTTACATATGTTTCAGTCTGGCGCATCATACAAACACGTGACACAGTCAGAAGAACCTTCTGAAGACACATTCAGACGGACCGCGCGTAAGGTCGAGCAACCCACGTTACGCTACTCTCCTGCACAGCAGCTGGGTAACAGTCCGCCCCCCCTCCCCCACACCCCAGAAGACGACACAGATCCGTCCCACTTCATACTATGATGTCTACACAAAAACGATTGCCGGAAAAGACCCCCTAAAATGGAGATTCCACAGCCGAAAAACAATAAAACCCTAATAAGTCAGAACAACATCATACTGTTTAATAGCACGTTATCTGCATGAAACGTACATAAATCAGACACATGAAACATTCACCTATGTAAATTAATACATTGTGCGAAAAAGTATCTCTTTTTGAAAACCCCATAATTGCCTTCCACTGCGACACACAAGATCGAAATTTGGCTCAAAGGTGCCTACAACCTTCTTCTGTACTTGTCCAAAAGCGCGGCACCCTGCGACGTTTCAATCAGGCGCAGCGGAGCTTCAAACACCAAGGTGGCGACACATGCCAAATGAAGGCCACAGCACAGAGGTTTAAGATGGCTTGTGATGTCACACTGGGACCAATTTTCAGCACTACTGTGCGCACACCACCGCGGACGTGTCACGCAGTGGAATGCTCGTCACACCATTTCTCACTCACATTTCTTCCCTTCTTTCGATGATGATGATGATGATGATGATGATGATGATGATGATGATGATGATGATGATGATGATGATGATGTTGTTGTTGTTGTTGTTGTTGTTGTTGTTGTTTAGTTTGGGGGGGGGGCGGCTCAACTGCGCGGTTATCAGCGCCCGTACAAATTCCCAGCCTTTGCTCAGTCCAATCTCGCCATTTTCATGAATGATGATGAAATTATGAGGACAACACAAACACCCAGACATCTCGAGGCAGGTGAAAATCCCTGACCCCCACCGGGAATCGAACCCAGGACGCCGTGCTCGGGAAGCGAGAACGCGACCGCGACCGCGAGACCACGAGCTGCGGACCCCCTTCTTTCGACACCACTCTGACTGAGGTTAGAACCGCAACACTCAGCACTGAAATCACGTGATTTTCTTACGGGTGGCCGAAGAAACATTTCAAACTGCTGCTCAGAAGCGATGCGAAAAGCCCTCAGGATGTGGCACAAAGGGCGTCAATGAAACGACCCCTTTCCTCGTAGCGTTGATTCCCATGTTCTTGACAACTTTCGACACTGCTGACATCCCCCCCCCCCCCGACCAATCAACCTCTCTCTGACCCATTTGCAGTGTAGTATGACAAAATTTGAACTTGATCTGAAGCAGCAAATTGTGCTTAAGCTTTTTGAGCCCTCCTGTTTGGCTCTTGGAAATGTGTCCTTCCAAGACCCCCCACTTCGACAACACCTTCGATGTCCGTTCTAGTATAATATATTTGTCCAATGAATACCCGTTTATCGTCTGCATGTAGCAATTTTAATGGCCAGTAGTGTATATGTGTATACCACGCCCCCTGTGACTAAACACGACTAGCACTTCATAAACCTGCCAAGGTCTTCTATAATTCTTGCTACGCAAAAAAGGGCTGATACTGTGGGGCATGTTCAAATTTTAATTTAAAAATTGCGGATTCATACTAAGGCCATTTACAAGCAAATTTTACGGTTAGTTAAGAATGTGAATTTATACGTTTTACTTTACTGAGAAATGAAAAAGCTTTCCGAAACTCCGTAATTGTCTCCGATTGCGGCGCGTAAGTTTGAAATTTGGCTTAATGCCTTTCAGTCTTCCTCTGTAACAGTCCTAAAGCTTCGTTGAGTGCGCTAAAAAATTTACCTGTGACAGACCTATTCGGCTGAGTGGTGCCTTGCGGCTGCTGTAGCGCCTGAGACTACGCGATCCCTTAAACCACCTCTTAGATTCCATATTCGTGCATGCAGGTGCTAGAGCAGCGATGGAGAGAAACTCAGATGAATAGATGTCGGCGTCTACATTTGTAAACTGCTCAAAAAAGTGCGCAGTTGGCACCAACGATGTTGTCGACCTGGGGGTTCTTAGAGGGTCACTCTACAGCTGCATCTGTGAACATTGCCCCAATCGGCGAGAAAACCACAAGAGGGTGTGAAACAGGAAGGCTGAGAAAGCGGAAACACCTTTTGCTGCTTCTGATAACGTTCAACTTTCGTCAAATGGTTTATAACTGTGTGTAAAGGTTTCACACTTTATACCAGAGTAAAAATTGCTGTCTCACTGCACTCCAGAGGGGTTAGATCACGATGTCCTTAGAGTACAGTTGAATCATTCGGAGGAGGGGGCAGCAGCAGCGTGAAATGTCAAGAATCAACGCCCCAAGGGAAGACGTGGTTTCATTGACGTCCTTCAGTCCACCTCCTGAGGGCTTTCCGTGTAAATTCTGAGAGGTGGTGTGCGTGTGCGTGAGAGAGAAGTGTTTTCGTCAGCCACACGTAAGAAAACCGTGTGTCTTCAACGCTGGGTGTCGCGGTCATGATTTCCATCGGAGAGGCTTAAAAAAAATATATGAGGAGATGAAATGGCGGTAAGCGGGGGAGGGGAGGGGGACAGGCGTCAACCTTCCCACCGTATGACACGTGCGCTATTGCGTTGGGCAGAATAGTGGTGCCAATGTGACATGATTAACCCACCTTACACCTGTCATGGACTTCCAAGTTGTGGTCCGTTTTCCACAGGTGTCGCCACCTTGCTGTTTGAAGCATCGACGAGCCCGAGGGTGAGGTCTCAGTACGCCACGCTTTAGGACTGTTACAGGGGAAGACTGAAAGGCATTAAGCCAAATTTCAAACTTACGCGCCGCAATCGGAGACAATTACGGAGTTTCGGAAAGCTTTTTCATTTCTCAGGGTACCGTACATCAGTAAAGTAAAACGTATAAATTCACATTCTTAACTAACCGTAAAATTTGCTTGTAAATGGCCTTAGTATGAATCCGCAATTTTTAAATTAAAATTTGAACATGCCCCACAGTATCAATCCTTTTTTGCGTAGCAAGAATTACAGAAGACCTTGGCAGGTTTATGAAGTGCTAGTCGTGTTTAGTCACAGGGGGCATGGTATACACATATACACTACTGGCCATTAAAATTGCTACATGCGGACGATAAACGGGTATTCATTGGACAAATATATTATACTAGAACGGACATGTGATTACATTTTCATGCAATTTCGGTGCATAGACCCTGAGAAATCAGTACCCAGAACAACCATCTCTTGCCATAATAACGGCCTTCATACGCCTGGGCATTGAGTCAAACAGAGCTAGGATGGCGTGCACAGGTACAGCTGCCCATGCAGCTTCAACACAATACTACAGTTCATCAAGAGTAGTGACTGGCGTATTGTGACGAGCCAGTTGCTCGGCCACCATTGACCAGACGTTTCCAATTAGTGAGAGATCTAGAGAAAGTGCTGGCCAGGGCAACAGTAGAACATTTTCTGTATCCAGAAAGGCCCGTACAGGACCTGCAACATGCGGTCGTGCTTTATCCTGCTGAAATGTAGGGTTTCGCAGGGATCGAATGAAGGGTAGAGCCACGGGTCGTAACACATCTGAAATGTAGCGCCCACTGTTCAAAGTGCAGTCAATGCGAACAAGAGGTGTCCGAGGCGTGTAACCAGTGGTACCCCATACCATCACGCCGGGTGATACGCCAGTATGGCGATGACGAATACACGCTTCCAATGTGCGTTCAACGCGATATCGCCAAACGCGGATGCGACCATCATGATGTTGTAAACAGGACCTGGATTCATCCGAAAAAAATGACGGTTTGCCATTCGTGCACCCAGGTTCGTCGTTGAGTACACCATCGCAGGCGCTCCTGTCTGTGATGCAGCATCAAGGGTAACCGCAGCCATGGTCTCGGAGCTGATAGTCCATGCTGCTGCAAACGTCGTCGAACTGTTCCTGCAGATGGTTGTCGTCTTACAAACGTCCCCATCTGTTGACTCAGGGATCGAGAGGTGGCTGCACGATCCGTTACAGCCATGCGGATAAGATGCCTGTCACCTCGACTTCTAGTGATACGAGGCCGTTGGGATCCAGCACGGCATTCCGTATTACCCACCTGAAACCACCGATTCCATATTCTGCTAACAGTCATTGGATCTCGACCAACGCGAGCAGTAGTGTCGCGATACGATAAACCGCAATCGCGGTAGGCTACAATTCGACCTTTATCAAAGTCGGAAACGTGATGGTACGCATTTCTCCTCCTTACATGAGGCATCACAACAACGTTTCACCAGGCAACGCCGGTCAACTGCTATTTGTGTATGAGAAATCGATTGGAATCTTTCCTCATGTCAGCACGTTGTAGGTGTCGCCACCGGCGCCAACCTTCTGTGAATGCTCTGAGAAGCTAATCATTTGCGTATCACAGCATCTTCTTCCTGTCGATAAACGGTTAAATTTCGCGCCTGTAGCACGTCATGTCATCTTCGCGGTGTAGCAATTTTAATGGACGTGTAAAACAGTTGTTGCAGAACAACGCATTGATAACTTAATCATTCCATCTTACACGCAATGAAAATGCGCCCATCCAAAGGTTGGTAAGGTACGATGTTGTGCAACAAACAGCAACGCGCGGTAGGTGGAGCTCGCTGAGCCAGCGAGAGGTGTGCATCGTTGAATATTTAGTGCGCAAAGAGCTTAAGCCGGCACTCGAGCGCTAAAACTTCCCCCGGGCTTGCATCAATATTCAGCGGCCTACTGCCGCTAGAGAAATCAGCATATTGTGTTCTGGTTTCCATTGGCCATCGCGGATTAGGCGCGCTTGTAAAAAGTCAGTAGATGTAAGGCGAAGACCTGGCTCATGACACAGACCCGTTCTCGCATTAGTTCAATCACGCGAAGAGCAGAATAAAGCCTAGTTTACATGAATACAGCGTGTTTCGAAACTCGCTTCTCGAAACTAGCGTTGTTACATTATCTTTCCCAGTGACACGCTTTCCATAATTCTACATCCGTTGGTTTCTTTTTTCCTGTTCCGAAGCAACAGAAAAAACGGGTAAGAAAATAATAACCAGTAGAGTTAAAATTATGGAAAGCATGTGACCGGCAAACGCGCTGGGACAATGTCGCAAAGGGTTTTAGGGTACCATGGTATATTTCCAAACATCAAGAAAAGGCTATTTATGAGCGATGTATATCCTCTAAAGGCATGATTCATAACCTGACAGGCTATGGAGCATACCATGAATATTTGTACATGATAAAGAATATGAGAAAAATATGTGTGCATCTGGCGGTATTAGTACAGCAGACTTTATTGTTATAGCGTCCAACCTACCTAAATTTGCAGACTGAAATAACGCTTTGGTACAGTAAGTGACACTGTTAGAAACAAAGACGAAAAGCACCAGGTGAACGAGATACCAAATAAGATACATGGGAGAAATCTTAGAATATATATAGTCTAACCAAATGTGGTAATATTGTAATGAGTAATGCGAGTAAATCAATGTTACCGAGGATTCACCAACCTCTGGGTTAACTGCTGCGTAGAGAACAACCAGAAGCAGTGGATATGTGACTAACAATGTGGCAGCTACGACAGGATCGGCAGAATGAATGTGAAGTTATAGGTGACTTACGTTGGTCTCCCAACAATAGCTGGGACCTGGGGTTTGTGTTGTGAACCAGTTAGGCTCCATTGATTGACTCCACTGAGACAGTGGCGCTAACTCACCCGTGACCCCATCTCAGGGCTAACGTGCTGTAGGTTCGGGATTATGTGTGGATGGTACGGATTTCCTGCGACTCGGTTGTAGAGATACACGTACTGTCCGCAGCGATTGGGAACTCAGTCGCACAGAAGTAATGGTAGCATGAGTCACGCATGCAGAATTTAGCAGCAGAGGTTTCCTGAGGAATATATTTTCCTTATCCCGATGTTTCCCAGTGGTTAATATTGGAAACTGACAATAAGCCATCTGCTGCGATTGAAGTGTAGCTGATTAACAAACGCAGTATCATGGTTTAAGAGTTTGGGGTGTTCCCTTTGCATTTATTATTTTACAAATTTTCTATTTTCTTTGTAATTTTACTAATTACTAAAAATGCTTAAACTACATATCTTCAAGTGAATGTTAATAACAGTTGCATGTAACTTTTTATAGCTACGTGAAAATACGAGCCGAATCGAATTCTAGGTGGTGGGTGTCGAAATTGTAAGCAATACTAAATAAAGAAAACCAGAGTTGCAAAGTTAGTTTCGTAAATGGCCGTCTACTCGGTGCCATTAGTATGCACCGAAGCACCATTTTCATTGCTGAAATGAAAGTCGTGGCCTTTACGTAGACAGTGGTGGAGTTCAGACTTACCTGCTTGAAATCAATACAAAACAGTAAGAATAAAAGTGTTTGATTTCGCGACTGGTTAGAGAGAGAATGTCAGCTCGGGTGATCGGTTGCGAAATTTACGTAGGTTCCTCCAGAATTTAATTCAACCACCTAAGAATGACGTCAGAACAATTCACGGACCTTGAGAATTCTGTGCGTTCGAGATGCTGATGCGTCAACCATTATCGTCAAAACTGAAACTGGAGATCACAGTTCTTTTTAATGAGTGATCTTTTTTTCATTCTTCACCCTATAGTACCCGTATCGCTTTCCAACATCCAGAGTTGCCAAATTTGTAACGAATGTTTATGGTTCCACCTATTTAGTACATCTCTTAGCTAAAACTTTCGGACATAAAGTTTTTCGCTTTGTACATGTTAAATATTCTGTTTGCACCGTTAAGTCAATCTCTTCAGGATGGCATTATATTGGAAAAACAGCATTTACAAGAGCTACCAAATTCAGAAAGGAATCTTCGTTAAACTTAGATGTCTTGTTTCTTACAAAGTTCCGAAATCGTCAATACTTAGATGTTCATATAACGAAGAACTGTCTGAAGTGCAACATGGCATAATACTTTCTTCTTGCAGAGGTAGCCACTAATGCCTCACAAGCACCAGTGCAAATCACAACTGGCCAAACACCAGCAATTTTCTCATTTCCTCACTTAATGCCGCATGTACTGAAATGTTATCTAACCTTAAGACGCGCGCAGCTGATTGTTTCATTTGTAAAAGTTAGAATGCACTGAAACAATAGTTTCGTCCCAACGACTTTCGTAACACAAACTTAGCTCCGCACTGTAGTGTCTCCGTGTGAAACAGCTTTAAAGGAGTTAAAGCAGAGGCTGTAGAGCTAAAGCAGGTGCAGAAAAATTACTAAAGGCGGCTACATACGAGCAGGTAGAACTGTACAAGTTTACGTGTCAGATAGCTATGACATCTGCTGGGCGCACACACACGTTGCAGGTACCTCATCAGTTTATCGTTTCATCATGTCTCCAACGGACGACACTCCAGCGGTACTTGATTTACATTGCTAGTTGTTAAAATTTCTGCTCCAGAAGGGATAGCAAATCACGAAATTCTACTTACTGTACGTATAAAGTGTAGTAGTAAGAGTACTTCACTAAATTTGTAAGGGATTTGGGGGGTATGCAAGGTTTGGTTACTGGAGTCGGATAGCCTCATTTTTTAGGTTAGAGTCAGGTTATAGATAGCGTTCTTGAAAGAAGTTAGGAATGAAGAGGACCATAATATATGCCATTTATATGCAACAGTTTCCAGAACGATACAATTAGTTTTTTACCAGAACATTATGGTGTTGAAAAAAGAAGATAACTTCTTGTAAACAAGAAGGTGTTAAAAATTCTGCAATCATAGTGTTCTGTGTCTCTCTGAACGCCATATAACCACAGGGATTGAAAATTTAAATATAAGGGACCACAAACTAGCATCATTTTCTTGTATAGGAGTTGCAACATACGTAAAAGTTGGACACAATGTCAAAAATATTGATACAAGCAGATTTTGCATAAATCAGAACTTTGAAGCAGGTCCTTGTGAGGTGTCACTGCGGAATACTTGCCTTGCAGTTGTAACAGTCTGCAGATATCGTGTAGGAAACTTTCACCTGTTTATGAGAAATCTAGGTGCAATATTGGGCTACTTTTCAGACAAGAAGAAAGAGTAGTTTGTGGAGATTTTAGCGTAGATCTAAAAAAAGAAACGGACAGGAAAAACTACCTGTAGTCACTATTTGGCTGTCTAAATTTTATTTCAGTGGTTAAATTTGCAATTCGTGTTGACACTAATTCATAACACTTCAATAGACAGTGTTCAGGTTGAAACTGTTAATATATACCCTGTAATTAATGGATTATCTCATCATGATGCACAAGAAATGGAAATAAATAATACGCATGACACCCCTAAGGCAGGTTCATCCAAAGCAGTGAGGCTTATTAATGAAAACAAGAAACAGTGTTTTAAAAATTATTTAAGTGGTATACGTAGAAATAAACTAATGTCAAACTAAATTTATTCCATACAAAAATTATGTCAACAACTAAAAGTAGCTTTCCTGAGCAGTTATCCAGAAAACCCATTAAAAAACGAATAAATCAAGGAAAAACTAGGGGAACTAAAATCTCGTTGCTTATCATACGCATGAGACACACTCCCCTACTTCGCGATAATACAAAACGAGGTTCGCAGGAGAGCTTCTGTAAAGTTTGGAAGGTAGGAGACGCGGTACTGGCAGAAGTAAAGCTGTGAGGACGGGGCGTGAGTCGTGCTTGGGTAGCTCAGTCTGCCTTCGGCAGTGACACAGTGCGGACCGTGTTGCCTGCCGGCCGCGCTGTGGTGCGGGCGCCTGTTTGTTTACGCCGCAGCAGCTTCGCGTGTGCGGTGTTGTGAGTCTAGAACGAGATGGCACACTCGTACAGAAAAACGACCTTGAAGTTCAGTTTTGCGAACGACTATACACGACCAAAGGCACACGAGATCGAACTTTTCTTAAGAGAAGAGGTAAAAATCGATCCACAGGAAATGGTGGGAATCAATTTATCGATCGTTTCAAGCGTCGTCTATGTCAAGCTTGTTGACGAGGCTGCTTGCGAAAGACTTCTGCAACGATCACCGAACGGGTATCGTTTCTGTCATGCCGACGGGAATGTTGGTGCGGTTACGGTCGATCACGCGGGAATGCGGATCCCCACTATACGAGTCTGCGAACTTCCGTTTGAGGTCCCGTCTGAACTTGTTACCGACGCCTTTCGACCATACGGTACAGTTCTATCCCATGTGGCCGAAAAATGGACGAGTTTTACCACGTACGCCGCTTTAAATGGGGTGAGACAAAGACGGATAGAACTGCGAAAGCACGTCCCCTCTTATTTGTACATAGGAGGTTGTCGAGCGATTATAATCTATGATGGGCAACCTCGCACTTGCTCGGGGTGCGGGAAAGAAGGTCACGTCCGCTCGGAATGCCTCCAGCGACGTTTAGTGCAAACCCCACGGGATGACGTTCAGGCACCACAACAGATGACTGTCTTACCGTTGACCTTTGTGGAAGCCCTGAGAGGCGACGTGAGGGAGATATCCGATGGGCACAGCAGCTGCCCCCTATAGAGAACATGGACACCAACGGACTGGAACTCCGACCACCGGTTCCACCACAGCAGACACAGGACACCACACAAGAGATGCAGCTGACGGCCGCTCCAGGCTCATCCGTGGTGGCTGCCAGTGCTTCCACCGAGAGCGTGATAGGCCAGGCCCAAGACGGAGGATACGCAACCCAAACAGACGATGCGGAAGCAAGGCAACGGAAACAGCGTTCGCCGAAGAGAAGAAAGAAGCGTCGACTGACTTCTGCTGACGAGGGGACAGTGGACGACAACGACAGTATCGACCTGAGACCAGTGGATTCAACAGATACCGAGATGACGGTGCAGGAATTACACAGCGACGATAACTTGAATTCTCCTTCTGATGGCCGGAAGGCAGAAGTGGAGATGACAATTGTCCAACATCAGAGCGGTGACAATGTTGCCTCCCATCCTTCGACCAGTTCCGGAAATATGCTGGGGGACTGGGCGCAAGAAATGGATCAACAGGAACAGAATGAAAATACGAACGCGACGATTGAGGATAGTCCTCGCCAGAGGCCGGGAGGGATCGGGAAATGTTGAAAACTTAGTATGGTGAGGAGCGCCGGGGCTGCAGATAGACGCTTAATGACACCGCCCTACAACTGATGAACACACGCCAGGCGTACCGCATTGCAACGGTAAACATTAATGGCATTCGGACATCGCTTAAAATTCAAATGCTGAAAGATATGTTGCGCGCTGCGGACGTGGATATTGTACTCCTACAAGAAGTGCGTTTCACATCGCCGCCAGAGTTCTACGGCTACGAGGCACATTATTCAGTGCACGATGAAAGTGGATACGGTGTGGCGATTCTCACCAGGGAAGGAATAGGACTGGAGGACGTCATGTCTCTTCCTTCGGCACGTGGCATAGCGATCACTGTCGACGGCGTTCGTTTCATCAATTTATACGCGCCATCTGGCTCCACAAAACGAAGAGAGAGGGCGACCTTTTACACCGAAGAGATAGCACCGTTGTTCGCTGGACACTATGATAACTATATAGTGGGCGGCGACTTTAATTGTGTCGTCGACAAAAAGGACCAAGTACCTCATTACGTGCCATGCATGGAACTGCGTGCGTTGATTACCGAAATGGCGCTTCTGGATACCTGGGAACTGCAGCATGGCGACAGACCGGGTTACACGTTTGTAAGGCGACGAAGTACGTACGGCGTTGTCATGGATACAGCGATACGGGATGGCGGCAGGAAGCGTGCTTAATCTACAGAAATCACGCTGCATGAATGTCGGTCGAGGATTACAACCGGGGGAGGAAAGCCCGCTCATGTTAGTTAAGACCATAAAATGTCTAGGTGTTACATTCCACACGAACGTGCAGCGGACAGCAGCGGATAACTACCGACGCATATTGAAGCTGATGCGGACAATGGTGCTGTTACAGAAATTGAGAGCGTTGGACATGATTCAGAGGGTGACCTATGTTAACGTATACCTAGCGCCGAGACTCACTCACGTAGCGCATGTCCTATCTGTAACGAGCACAATGGCATCACGGATACAAGCAACTTTCGGAAACTACGTGTGTGGGACACCTGTTTAAGATCCAATACACAACGCTTACGCTACCACATGGAGAGGGTGGACTTGGTCTAGTGAACGTATATGAAAAGGCACGGGCGTTATTCGTCAGTACGATTTTCCGACAGTGGCGCGGTCAATTTCGCAATATCTCGGGTGCGTTGGCCGATGTACTAGCGCCCACTTCAATGCTGCCCCCAGTCAATGTGGGACATATTTCACCGAAGCTGTCACATTTCACGGGTTTTTTTTTTTTGTTTTTTTTTTACCTTAGCTATGCCAGAGATTCCTTCCCAACAACACGACTACCGACCACGCGAGATGTATACCAACTCTTACTGCGCCGGTGCCCCAGGAATACCCTGAAAAAGAAGTACCCAGACAAGAACTGGCGACAGATACGGCGCGTTATACGGAACGTTTACCTGCCAACGTCGGTACGCTCATCATGGTATGTGGTGGTAAATAGGAAGTTCGCAACGAATCAACGGCGGCACGCTATTCATTTGGCAGACACTCCACTATGTTTAGGCTGCGCAACAGTGGACACTGATGAACATCGTTTAGCATGTAATGGGACGGCTCCAGTGTGGCACTTGGCACAACAGATATTGGCGTTCCTGTTACGCTCCGCCCCTCACACAATTTCGTCAGACACATTCTTTTTCCCCCAAGAATCTTATTTTCCAGTCCAAAAAACCAATGCAGTGACATGGGTACGGGGAATGGTGGTGGGCTACGTGATAACGAATCGGAAAAGGACAAAATTGAATTTTGGCATTTTCTCCTGGATGGACACACGAAGTTGCAACAGCATAAGAGATATGGGCAAGACTTCGCTAATTACTTGCGACTTACATTTACCGACCCGACGGCCAGATGGGGTGTGACGGGTGAAGAAGCCGAGATAGACATCGATCACACTTACGGACCCTTAGTTAATTTCGAGAAGACGACCCAGTCTTACACCAACGTCTGGAGAACGAGTCGATAGATGGCTCTCTTGCTCTATCGAACGTCTGGTCGTGAGCAGGTGTCGCCCCCGACACGAATTTCATTTCATTGCTACAGGAGCATGTTTCTTTTGTATCTGTACTATCCGCAATGTCTTCCTGCCTTTCATTTGAGCATTTTCAGTTTTCTTCACTTCCTTAATTAATTAATTTTCTAAAAAAATAATTTTTTTTTTTAAAAGTTGGTAGAGCATTGTCCGCGAAGGGCAAAGGTCCCGAGTTCGAGTCTCGGTCCGGCACAAAGTTTTAATCTGCCAGAAAGTTTCATATCAGCGCACACTCCGCTGTAGAGTGAAAATTTCACTCTAGTGCAAGCAATCTTTTTAATAGACGTGCTGCATATCCTAAGAGGTAAGTCAATAAAACGTAGTCTTTGGGTTGCCTATCCCACAACATTATCTGTGTGATGGTTCCAATTAAAGGTCTGCGTAATCGTATTTAGTTGAATTGGGAGCCTTTAAATTTGTGTGATTTATCTTGTAAGCAAAATGTTACGGATTTTTTTTCGTACACATGATGACCAATTTTTCTTATTCAGAGATAATTGGCAGTTTTCGAACCATACAGACATCGTGCTGTGGCATCACAGCCAGACATAAAGAATTTTTCGCCATATCAAGAGAAATAATTACTAAATGACAGTTTAGTATGCTTAAGTCAAAGGCAAAGAATACTAAATATTATTGGGTCCAACACCTACGTAATGCAACTATACTTGAACCTTGTAATTAGTGCTGAGATAAAACTCACTCAAAGATAATACTGTCAAAAAATTATAAAAGGACATGCACGAGTGTGGAAAGCTCTCTTGTTTCTTGCTCTCTTTTTATCTTATGCTCTTACTCTCTTCTTACTGGTCTTGAATGGAATTAGGTCTTGGTCGATGAGCTGTACTAATAAAAGCGAAATTTTATTTACGTGCGCGGGCTGAATATTCATTTAAGCATAAAAACAAATTGTGTATTACAACTACGTTATCCGAACATCCTTCTTCATTTTAGATAGAAAGAAAAATAGATTTCATTCAGATGGAAATTAAATGCGGAAGCGATTATTTCAGAAGTCCTTTTGTGTGTAATTACTGTTTTCATATTACATTTGTTTCTCGACGTTCGATAGTTTCTTTTAATACAGTTAGTACGAAAGTAAGCTTCACTTCCTTTCAGCATCGGGAAAATAACAAACGAATCGTTTCCAATCTAACTGTGGGCCATAGCCATTTTCCAGTTCAAAAGTGAATGGTCGTTAACAGTATTACGATCATTCTTCATTTTAAAGAAAGTAAATGAGATTAAGCAAAAGAGTGTCAGGCCCCAGTTTTCTTACAACGATACCGCCAAAGATAGTTTTCAGAAAAAAAAATGCGTAGCAGTTCATGCTCTTGAATATCTCATACAGAATATAAAGCAAATTTCACGCAATTACACGTGGTAATGTTACAGTGTCTAAATCATTTTGCACTTGGTTTTGATCTTCTGATGACTTAACAAGGCGATAAATGAGAGCCTCATCTGCAAACCATCTAAGAAGCTACTCAGATTGTATCCTAAATCGTTTATGCTGATCAAGAAGAGGAGAGGACCTCTAACACTTCCCTGGGGAACGCCAGATATCACTTCCATTTTACTTGATAATTTTCCGTCGTGTACTACGTACTGTGACGTCCCTGAGAGGAAATTGCGAATCCAGCCGCACAACTGTAGCGATACTCCATAGGCGCGCAATTTGATTAGAACTCTCTTGTGGGGAACGGTAGCCGGCCGAAGTGGCCGCGCGGTTCTAGGCGCTGCAGTCTGGAATCGCGAGACCGCTACGGTCGCAGGTTCAAATCCTGCCTTGGGCATGGATGTGTGTGATGTCCTTAGCTTAGTTAGGTTTAACTAGTTCTAAGTTCTAGGGGACTATTGACCTCAGAAGTTGAGTCCCATAGTGCTCAGAGCCATTTTTGAGGAACGGTATCAAAATCCTTCTGGAAATCTAGGAATATGGAATCAAGTTGAGATCCCCTGTCGGTAACACTCGTCACTTCGAGCGAATAAAGAGGTAGTTGTGTTGCACAACAACGATATTTTCTGAATCCGTGCTATGTGTCAATAAATCTTTATCTTCGATGTAATTCATTAAGTTCGAACACAGTATACTAAACTGTATTATTACAGATTTGTTGTGCTACCACCGGTTTCGTTCCTAGAACATCTCCTGAGTACCAAATTAATTTTAACGTAACTCGGAAGCTTGATGTTCTAAGAACGAAATCGGTCGTAGCACAATAAACGTGTAATAATACTCCACGCACGAGGTGGTTTTCATTAATCGTTAAATGAACGAGTATTGATTCTCCTGAAAATTTTCTTGAAATCTTTTATGATATTAAATGTGGCTCTCAGAACCATTTGAGTCCATAAACGCTTGACAGTTGTTGAATTTCATCGAACGGCAGCAGTAATATTGCGGAACGATGAACGGCAGTCTCTCAATACGCCACGATCCTGCGGCTGTGGAATAACGCCACGTGCTGTTATAAGTCTCTCTTTCTTCCACGTGGCACATTATCATCTAACAAACAACATTCAAATGAAATTTCTGAAGGAGAAACTCATTGTGTAATCTTTCCTTGCATACAAAATGTATGGAAGGAAAGATGTATGTATTTACGATTGCTCCGGAATGATAATCATTTGCATATCCAAGCGCGTAGAACACTCCATAGTAGTTAGAAGTTCCTTGTACGCCCCTTCATGCTGTTGCATTTTTAACGGCCATCAGTGTAGTTGTGGTAAGCCGGGACTGATTTAAACGCAGAAAAAACGAGTTGTCTGCTGTAAATTAAGAATGTTCCAAAAAGGTAAGCTACGAGAACTGGAAGTCTCTCTTAAAGATTGTCATATTATTTACGAATGAATGATGAAAAATATTTTAAGCTCCTTTTGCTAGTCTCTCAAGTGACTGAAAAGAAACACAATTTCACAAGAAAATCGCTACTAAAGTCAAAATCGCCTTCTCAGTGTTTCGATCGTGAAAATACTAAAGATGGCAATACTAGCTTGGCTTTCAATAAACAACTAAAATGGAAATCTATACCGGAAAAAAAAGATCTGAAATACTGCCAACAAAGCAATGTAATAAGAGAACGTTATACCATCTATGTGTATGGTGTCTTGTTATTTTGGGCATGTCCGAAATAACAGGCGCCCTGGTGGATCATGACAGCCGTGAAGAATTCAATTTCAATTAATTGCAAACATGAACTGTGTACGGCACGTTGATAGAAATCAAGAAGGAGAGTTGACAATGTGCGCCCGACCGTGATTCGAACCCGGGATCTCCTGCTTACTAGGTAGGCGCTCTAACCTCCCTTTTTTTCTGATATCATTTTGTTCGTTATTGTTCGTTGCATTTTTTTCGGGGCGGACGCCCCATGACACCGGTTCAAGTTCATCGTTGATCCGTTCTCTCGGCTTTTTTCTTTATTATTATTATTACAGAGGACAGCTAACCCTGTGACCAAACACGCTGAGCTACCGTGCCGGTAACACCTACGCCATCGAGAACACAAGAATTAGCGCGGCTGCGCGGACTTATCCCAAGCACCAAGCACCCCCCCCCCCCCCCCCCCCCAGTAGACCCACATTCTCAGCTTACTCCACACACTACGAAATTAGTGGTGCTCCCTGCTCATTAATCTCAGTGATCGTGGCAAGGACTATTCCTGCATGAGTTCGAGCGTATATGTGCATCCGTACAGAAATGACCCTTGGCTTGTGGTCGCCGTAGTTATCTGTGTATGCTGTCATGATCCACCATGGTGTCTGTTCTTTCATGTTCGAAAGGGATAAGTCCGCGCAGCCGCGCTAATTCCTGTGTCCTCGGTGGCTTAGGAGTTACAGCGTGTTCGGTCAGAGAGTTAGCTGCCCTCTGTAATAAAAAACTGAGTGAATGGATCAACGAACTTGAACAAGCTCCATGAGACGTCCGCCCCGACTAAATACAACGACCGATAACGAACAAACTGAGATCAACTAAAAAAAGAAAGAAAAAGTGAAGTTAGAGCTCCTGCCTCTTAAGCAGGAGATCCCCGTTCGAATCACGGTCGGACACACATTTTCAACTCTCTCCGTTGATTTCTATCAACATCCCGTACGCAGCTGATGTTCGTAATTTATTTAAATTTCCTTGTACTATCTGTTTTGCTGAAAAAGAAGAGACAGATTTTCAAAAACATTAAATGAACGACGAGACGGGCCGACTTGGTATCCGCCCCCTTAGTCGGCTGTGCTAACGTCACTGTTCAACACCTGACGTTCTACACTATCCGATCAAAAGTGTCCAGATGTCTAAGAGTGGACATCAACTGTACCTCTGGCGTACGCAGTACAGAATACTGTAAGAGAGTTTACATCCTTCCGTATTGAGCGTTTTCCTAAGGGCAGTAAGGAAACCAAGCCTAAACAATGAAAAAGAAACTCATTCCGTAGCACGACCACCTCTATGCTTTACTGCTGGTATTGCACACGGTGGCAGGTAACGTTCTCCAGGCACTTGTCAAACCCAAGCCCTTGAACCGGTCTGCTACGGGGTACAGCGTGATTCATCATTCCAAATCACTCTGATACAGTTATCTACTGTCCCGTGGCGTCGCTCTTAACATCATCACAAGCGTCGCTTAGCGTTGACTACAGATGTATGTGCTGCTCGACCATTGCATCCCTCTCTGGAAATTTGTAGTAAGGTTCTATGGGACCAAACTGCTGAGGTCATCGGTCCATAGGCTTACACACTACTTAATCTAACTTAAACTAACTTACACTAAGGACAACACACACACACACACACACACACACACACACACACACACACACACACACACACACACACACACACACACACCCATGCCCGAGGGAGAACTCGAACATCCGACGGGGGCAGCCGCACGAACCGTGACAAGACGCCTCAAACCGTTCGGTTACCCATCGCGACACATCCCTGACTTTTTAACTCCCTACACACAAATTTTGTCTTCTCCGGACCTCAAAAATAATTCCTTGGACCAATTTCTTGCAATTGTTACAAACGCCCTCCGCACTGCTCGATAGTTCATCCCTGTCACTACGTGAGATCTGCCCAGTCTTGATTTTTGTTTGGCTGTCCTTTCGATTAAATGGTTCAAATGGCTCTGAGCACTATGGGACTTAACATCTGAGGTCATCAGTCCCCTGCAACTTAGAACTACTTAACTCTAACTAACCTAAGGACATCACACACGTCCATGCCCGAGGCAGGATTCGAACCTGCGACCGTAGCGGTCTCGCGGTTCCAGACTGTAGCGCCTAGAACCGCTCGGCCACTCCGGCCGGCCTCCTTTCGATTACCAATTCGGAGTCATATCACCAACTGCCGACCTCAGCATCTTTAGAAGAATTGAAACGTCTTTGATGGATTTGTTTCTCACAAAGGAAACTCCTCATCGCAACGCCCCCTCCCACCCCCCACCCCCCTCCCCAGATTTAGTGGTAAAATGTCCCAATGGATAGCCCATCAAAAACTGAACGCAGATCATACATGAAAACAAGAAGAAGGTATACTGAACTGTGAAAAAGGAAGCAAAACAGAAATAGTGAACGGTCCAAGCTCAGCATGTGGAACATCAAGCGAACTGCAAGAACCACGGCGTCATGGGTATGTAGTCACGGTGTTGGACCGAGAAGGGGGACATCCGTGTTAAAATCTCCCTGGTGGGCCTTTTTTCACAAATTTGTAAACTGTTCGTCTGTTTACTGTATTCAAATTTGTGTCTGTGTCATGGTTTAATGTCCGTTTGCAACAGCGAGACATAGGTATAGGACTTCCAGACGTACGTACATCCTATTTGTTCTACGCAAGTACAACATGTTATAATTGTTGCGTTCCGTTTTGGAAGTTTCGACTCCTGAATTCCTTTTTTGTAACATAGTTCACGCCCGTTTATTTGCTGTTTTCATTTCTGTGAGAGGAAAATGAGGCATCTCGCCTGCTCTCACCATTCATCACTTTTATTTGCGACGGTAATACACTATTGGCCATTAACATTCCTACACCACGAAGATGACGTGCTACAGACGCGAAATTTAACCGACAGGAAGAAAATGCTGTGATATGCTAATGATTAGCTTTTCAGAGCATTCAGAGAAGGTTGGCGCCGGTGGCGACACCTACAACGTGCTGACATGAGGAAAGTTTCCAACCGATTTCTCATACACAAACAGCAGTTGACCGGCGTTGCTTGGTGAAACGTTGTTGTGATGCCTCGTGTAAGAAGGAGAAATGCGTACCATCACGTTTCCGACTTTGATAAAGGTCGGATTGTAGCCTATCGCGATTGCGGTTTATCGTATCGCGACATTGCTGCTCGCGTTGGTTGAAATCCAATGACTGTTAGTAGAATATGGAATCGGTGGGTTCAGGACGGTAATACGGAACGCCGTGCTGGATCCCAACGGCCTCGTATCACTAGCAGTCGAGATGGCAGACATCTTATCCGCATGGCTGTAACGGATCGTGCAGCCACGTCTCGATCCCTGAGTCAACAGATGGGATAGTTTGCAAGACAACAACCATCTGCACGAACAGTCCGGCGACGTTTGCAGGGGCCGGCCGGTGTGGCCGTGCGGTTCTAAGCGCTTCAGTTTGGAACCGCGTGACCGCTACGGTCGCAGGTTCGAATCCTGTCTCTGGCATGGTTGTGTGTGATGTCCTTAGGTTAGTTAGGTTTAAGTAGTTGTAAGTTCTAGGGGATTGACGACCTCAGAAGTTAAGTCCCATAGTGCTCAGAGCCATTTGAACCTTTCTTTTTTTTTTCTTTTTTACGTCCGCGGCAGCATGGACTATCAGCTCGGAAACCATGGCTGCGGTTACCCTTGACGCTGCATCACAGACAGGAGCGCCTGCGATGGTGTACTCAACGACGAACCTGGGTGCACGAATGGCAAAACGTCATTTTTTCAGATGAATCCAGGTTCTGTTTACAGCATCATGATGGTCGCAACCGTGTTTGGCGACATCGCGGTGAACGCACATTGGAAGCGTGTATTCATCGCCATATTGGCGTATCACCCGGCGTGATGGTATGAGGTACCATTGGTTACACGTCTCGGTCACCTCTTGTTCGCATTGACGGCACTTTGAACAGTGGACTTTGCATTTCAGATGTGTTACGACCCGTGGCTCTAACCTTCGTTCGATCCCTGCGAAACCCTACATTTCAGCAGGACAATACACGACCGCATGTTGCAGGTCCTGTACGGGCCTTTCTCGATATAGAAAATGTTCGACTGCTGCCCTGGTCAGCACATTCTCCAGATCTCTCACCAATTGAAAACGTCTGGTCAATAGCGACCGAGCAACTGGCTCGTCACAATACGCCAGTCACTACACTTGATGAACTGTGGTATCGTATTGAGGCTGCATGGTCAGCTGTACCTGTAAACCCAATCCAAGCTCTGTTTGACTCCATGCCCAGGCGTATCAAGGCCGTTATTACGGATCTATGCGCCCAAATTGCGTGAAAATGTAATCACATGTCAGTTCTAGTATAATATATTTGTCCAATGAATACCCGTTTACCATCTGTATTTCTTCTTGGTGTAGCAATTTTAATGGGTTGTTGTTGTTGTGGTCTTCAGTCCTGAGACTGGTTTGATGCAGCTCTCCATGCTACTCTATCCTGTGCAAGCTTTTTCATCTCCCAGTACCTACTGCAACCTACATCCTTCTGAATCTGCTTAGTGTATTCATCTCTTGGTCTCCCTCTACGATTTTTACCCTCCACGCTGCCCTCCAATACTAAATTGGTGATCCCTTGATGCCTCAGAACATGTCCTACCAACCGATCCCTTCTTCTGGTCAAGTTGTGCCACAAACTTCTCTTCTCCCCAATCCTATTCAATACTTCCTCATTAGTTATGTGATCTACCCATCTAATCTTCAGCATTCTTCTGTAGCACCACATTTCGAAAGCTTCTATTCTCTTCTTGTCCAAACTATTTATCGTCCATGTTTCACTTCCATACATGGCTACACTCCATACGAATACTTTCAGAAATGACTTCCTGACACTTAAATCAATACTGGATGTTAACAAATTTCTCTTCTTCAGAAACGCTTTCCTTGCCATTGCCAGCCTACATTTTATATCCTCTCTACTTCGACCATCATCAGTTATTTTGCTCCCCAAATAGCAAAACTCCTTTACTACTTTAAGTGCCTCATTTCCTAATCTAATTCCCTCAGCATCACCCGACTTAATTAGACTACATTCCATTATCCTTGTTTTGCTTTTGTTGATGTTCATCTTATATCCTCCTTTCAAGACACTGTCCATTCCATTCAACTGCTCTTCCAAGTCCTTTGCTGTCTCTGACAGAATTACAATGTCATCGGCGAACCTCAAAGTTTTTATTTCTTCTCCATGAATTTTAATACCTACCCCGAATTTTTCTTTTGTTTCCTTTACTGCTTGCTCAATATACAGATTGAACAACATCGGGGAGAGGCTACAACCCTGTCTTACTCCCTTCCCAACCACTGCTTCCCTTTGATGTCCCTCGACTCTTATAACTGCCATCTGGTTTCTGTACAAATTGTAAATAGCCTTTCGCTCCCTGTATTTTACCCCTGCCACCTTTAGAATTTGAAAGAGAGTATTCCAGTCAACATTGTCAAAAGCTTTCTCTAAGTCTACAAATGCTAGAAACGTAGGTTTGCCTTTCCTTAATCTTTCTTCTAAGATAAGTCGTAAGGTCAGTATTGCCTCACGTGTTCCAGTGTGTCTACGGAATCCAAACTGATCTTCCCCGAGGTTGGCTTCTACTAGTTTTTCCATTCGTCTGTAAAGAATTCGTGTTAGTATGGGTAGTAGTGTATATTCTTGCCAAATTACCCACATTCTCTAACCAATGTATAGTATGACAATTGCCAGGACTACAGGCACGTCAATAACCAGACAGAAACTTCACAATTGTGTAACAAAAATGGCGAACGAGGACCCACTTGGCAGTCCATCACCTTGACCAGACAAGCACGCCACCGTGGTTCCTGCAGTCCGCTTGATGTCGCACATCTTGAGATTGAACCGTCCGCTGTTCCTGTTTTGCTCCTTTTTTCAGAGTTCAGTGCACCTTCTTACTGTTTTCATGCTTAATCAGTGTTCAGTTTTTGACGAGATATCCAGTTGGCCATTTTACCACTACATCTGAGGGGGTTGCAATGGGGAGTTTCCCTTGTTAGTGACCAAGCCATTCTGCTGTTACCGCTTCGCTACAGACGACTCAATACTCCCCGCCTCACTTTATACTGGCGGGCCCCCATCTAGTGATATCTAGTGGTCACTTTGAGTTGCATAGGGGTGTTAGGGTACTTTTGACCAGATAGTGTATATTCGGAAATGGGCGGCGGTTCTGCAATAAAGCAATTAGTGCTGCTACATTACGTTACACAGTATTAATTTCTTCCAGTTCACGAAATATGTTCAGAGGCCCGTCATGTAGTTTCACTGACTGTCTCACCCTTTCGTATGTTCCAGACCGTAGCTGAATCACGGACGGGCTACACGCACACCTTGTTCAAAGTATCTGAGAATCAGATGCCTGCAAAAATATGAAAACCGTGAGGCTTAAGTCTGATAGTGGAACTGGCCAAGCGCAAGGGCCTTCTCGTCCTACCCAACTCCTGGGGTAGATGATTCTGAGGTGTTGACGAAAGAAGGTTAGAAAGTGGCCTGGTTCTCCCTTGTGCGTCAGCCACATTAACTGTCTTATTACGAAAGGTACATTCTCCAACAAAAGAGGTAGAGAGTTCTGAAACAACTGAACATACGTGCAGCCTTTAAGAAGGCGTTTTGACAAGACAAATGGCCCAAATATTGATGGCAAACCATTGCTGACGGAACGATTCAAGCACTTTCCCTAGATTTTCTGTATCCTAAACATGACGGTTGTGTACCGGGTGATCAAAAAGTCAGTATAAATTTGAAAACTTAATAAACCACGAAATAATGTAGATAGAGAGGTAAAAATTGACACACATGCTTGGAATGACATGGGGTTTTATTAGAACAAAAAAACACCCCATATTGCAAGACGCGTGAAAGATCTCTTACACGCGTCGTTTGGTGATGATCGTGTGCTCACCAGCCACTTTCGTCATGCTTGGCCTCCCAGGTCCCCAGACCTCAGTCCGTGCAATTATTGGCTTTTGGGTTACCTGAAGTCGCAAGTGTATCGTGATCGTCCGCCATCTCTAAGGATGCTGAAAGACAACATCCGACGCCAATGCCTCATCATAACTCCGGACATGCTTTACAGTGCTGTTCACAACATTATTCCTTGACTACAGCTATAATTGAGGAATGATGGTGGACATATTGAGCATTTCCTGTAAAGAACATCATCTTTGCTTTGTCTTACTTTGTTATGCTAATTATTGCTATTCTGATCAGATGAAGCGCCATCTGTCGGACATTTTTTGAACGTTTGTAATTTTTTGTTGTTCTAATAAAACCCAATGCCATTCCAAGGATGTGTGTCAATTTGTACCTCTCTATCTAGATTATTCCGTAATTTATTCAGTTTTCAAATTTATACTGTCTTTTTGTTCACCCGGTACTTCTATGATGCCATATGTACCTAGGGACGGTTAATCATCGAAAAGTACTATCAAAAGAAATCCTATAAAGATGGTGGAGTACTGCAATAAAAAGCGCCAAAAGCTTTCCTGTGGAGAAAAATCTGCTGCCGATAATCTCTGCGTACGTTGAAGGTGCTAGGGCCAGCATCGTATTTCATGCAGGATACAAAACACTCAATGCCGGCGGGCAGCGTGCCTCGGGCGTGTAGTGGTGTTGCTCGCAGGATCGCTTAGAGCCTATCGTTTGAGACCTGGTGTAGCAAAATTTCGCGGCCGCCCAGGTTATTCATGTAATTCTTGGAAAACATCATTAGCATACTCGTACGACTGCGTGATCAAACGTAATTCCTCCCAACCCTTCGAGATTTTTAAATGAAACAAACTTTGTTAACATTCTTAATCTTAATAATTCATGCCTACATATTTTCAGACCTCTGCAGCTGGAGGGCTCCGAACTGAAGCGTGTAGCATGGCGGTGTGTAACGTAACTAGGTCGCTGTGTGAGAAGCAGCGTGGTGTAATCGAGTTTCGAATTCGGAGAGTTCGTCCACACATAGAGCATCTTGTCCTTCAGCATGGCAAAGCCGGATCACACATTAGCGCTGCGACGTTTGCAACCATCTGACGCTTCAGGTTCACTGTCATCGCTCATTCTCCATACAGTCCCGACTTGGACCCGTCCGATTTCCATCTGTTCCGAAAACTTAAATAAATCTGTCTATGACTTCACTTTGATAGTGATGAAGCAGAGGTGAGGTTGTGGCTCCGTCAACAAAGTCAAACATTCTACTGTGAAAGAACCAACGAACAGGTTTCTCATTGGGAGATATGTGTTCGTCGCTAGGGTGACTACTCTGAGAAACACGCAGACATAAACAATAAAGATGTAGAATGTTAATAATATTTGTTTTGTTTAAATAACTTTAAGAGTTTCACACCGCAGGCATTACTTTTCAGCACGCCCTCATACTAATTACTAGTTGCTTTAAAGGTTACTATTATCAGTACCTTATCGAATTAGTGAGTTGCTGTCTTCAGTCGAAAGACAAGTTTGATGTTGCTCTCCATGCTAATCTATGCTGTGCAAGTCACTTCATCTCTCCATAACTACTGCAGCCTATATCCATTTGATCCTGCTTACTGTATAAGATCCTTGGTTTCCGTGTACAATTTCCCTCTTCCCCCCCCCCCCCTTCCCCTCCCCAGACACCAACACTTCTCTCGGTTATTAAACTAACAATTCTTTCATGTCACAAAATGTGTTCTGACAACCGATCCCTTGTTTTAAGCAAACTGTACCACAAATTTCTTTCTAACCAATTCTATTTAGTACCTCCTCCTCATCAGTTGTATGATCTACCCAGTTAGTCATCCAAATTCTTCTGAAGCACCGCCGGTCGGTGTGGCCGTGCGGTTCTAGGCACTTCAGTCTGGAACCGCGTGACCGCTACGGTCGCAGGTTCGAATCCTGCCTCGGGCGTGGATGTGTGTGATGTCCTTAGGTTAGTTAGGTTTAAGTAGTTCTAAATTCTAGGGGAGTGATGACCTCAGATGCTAAGTCCCATAGTGCTCAGAGCCATTTGAAGCATTTTTTTCTGAACCACCACATTTCAAAAGTTTTTATTTTCTTCTTTTCTGAACGGTTTATTCTCCACGTTCCAATTCCGCTCAACGCTCACTCCAGATAAACGGCTTCAGAAAGGTCTGCCTAACATTTAGAAGTTAGTAAATGTCTCTTTTTCAGAAATGCTTTTCTTGCTGTTTCTAGTCTGTATTTTATATACTCTCTAGTCCGACTATCATCAGTCATTTTTCAGACCAAGTAGTAAAATTCCTTGACTACTTTTAGTGTCTCATTTCCTAATCTAATTCTCTCAGCATCGCCTGATTTAATTCGACTACACTGCAATATCCTTGTTTTACTTTTGTTGATGTTCATCTTACAACACTGCTTCAAGACACTACTCATTCCATTAAACTGTTCTTCCAAGTCACTGGCAAACCTAAAGTTTCTGTTTCTTCTTCCTGAACTTTAAGTCCCTTTCCTAATCTGTCATTGGTTTCCTGAGGCATGAATAATTATGATAACTGGATCGAGCTGCGTTTCGATTGTGTGTGTTTGCCGGCCGGAGTGGCCGAGCGGTTAAAGGCGCTACAGTCTGGAACCGCACGACCGCTACGGTCGCAGGTTCGAATCCTGCCTCGGGCATGGATGTGTGTGATGTCCTTAGGTTAGTTAGGTTTAAGTAGTTCTAAGTTCTAGGGGACTGATGACCACAGCAGTTAAGTCCCATAGTGCTCAGAGCCATTTTCTTGTGTGTCTCGTCTGTGGAGAGTGAATACGTGGAAATTGTACTTGTTTTTTTTTTTTTCAGTAGCTCCAACTACACAAACTGCTTTGACATATTTTACGTATTATTTTTGCAAACTTTATGGGTGTTCATGCTCTCTATCCTGAGCCCATAAGCATACATACACTATCATATCAGTCATCGCCTTTCTCCATTGGGCTTTTTCGCGTGTGTATACTTTTCTAAAACGGAGAATATTAGCACATTCACTTGGCCTCTGTGTCTAGCTACATGAGATATACAAACTGGCCGAATAGCCACACACAAACATAACCTGGGGCCGTTAAGTGCGTAGACTGCACTGACGGAGCAACAGGTTCCGTCCCCCCTGACCCCAGCTGCCGGCAGACGTGTACAAATGTGCAGTGTGCAGCCTGTACTCCGTCATGCTGGAACCACGTGTTGCTGCTCTACGTGTGGTGCTCATTCCCCAAGATTGGCAGGGAGGAGCTGATTCTTAAAAACTCGGCAGGAAGTAGCTTGCGAAATAACATCTACCTACTTATGAGCCACAAAATCACAGTTGTAGAGTCTATTTTACAATGATTTTCTTCAAATGAACTTACTGTCTGTGAGTATTTTGTGAAAATCTTTTGTTTGTAATACTGTTGGATCTTTTTTTGCTGGTGTACAAAATAGATACAGGGTGGTCAGAAACGGTCTGAAAGCTAGTAAGGGTTTGCAGGGTAGGTCGCATTGAGAAATAATTGTTACGAAAAAAAATTCAATCCGTTGCCCCGTTCGAGTTAATTAGCATTGAAGTTAGCCAATCAGACCGTTGCACGTGCAAATTCAAGCGGCACACCAGAGACGGTGTCGCCAAACGTGTTCTTCGTTTGGTTTCCAAAAACCGAACAAGAGAGCGACGTAAAAAATGGACATGGGACGGCAGTGAGTGGCGAACCCTAATCAGAGGTCGAGCAGTCTATTGCGCTATCACCTACGCTATGAGAAACGTCTGACACTATTCGTATCTGGTGGGCAGCTTGAAATTTCGCAGGCAACAGCCTGATTGGCTAACCTCCTTAGTAATCAACTCGGAAATGGCGCAACATACCGAATTTCTGTCTTAACAATTATTTATCAGCACAACCAGTCCTGCAACAACCTTACAAGCTTTTCAGACTGTTTCTGACTACTCCGTATCGACAGAAAACAAACTCTCACATTCAAGTTGAATGTAGGAATGACAATTCCATAGAAAGCAGGTGCTGACAGGTGTGACTTTCAATAAGTCATGGTTGCAAAATATTACAGGAATAATGCACTGAATACAGAAAAGAACTGGTGAGGCCGATCTCGGACAAGATCAGTATTAGGTTCCGGAGCAATATACTAATACGCGGGGCAATTCTGAACTTGTGACATATCTTGGAATATAGGTTGAAGAAAGGTAAACCTAAGTTTACAGAATTTGTAGATTTAGAGAAAGTTTTTGACGCTGTTCACTGGAATACACTCTTTGAAATTCGTGTGCGGAGGGAAAGCTCGTTAGAACTTGGATAGAAACCAGACTACAGTTATGAGAGTCGAACGCTATGTAAGGGAGGTAGCAGAGGAGTACTTACTGAGACAGGGCTGTAGCTTGCGCCGCATGTTACTCAGTTTGTCCACCGAACAAAGAAAACTAACAAAAAATTTGGAAAAAAGAATATAGTTCAGGGAGGAGAAACAAAAATTCAGATGACATTGTACTTCTGTCAGAGATGGAAAGTACACTATGTGATCAAAAGTATCTGGACACCCACAAAAACATACGTTTTTCATATTCGGTGCATTGTGCAGCCACCTAATGCCATGTACTCCACATCAGTCACCTCAGTAGTCATTAGACATCGTGAGAGAGCGGAACGAGGCACTCCGCGAAACTCAAGGACTTCGAACTTGGTCAGGTGATTGGGTGTCACTTGTGTCATACGTCTGTACGTGAGATTTGCACACTCCTAAACATCCCTAGGTCCATTGTTTCCGATGTACTAGTGAAGTGGAAACGGGAAGGGACACGTATAGCACAAAAGCGTACAGGCCGATCTCATCTGTTGACTGACAAAGACCATCGACAATTGAAGAAGGTCGAAATGTGTAATAGGCAGACACCTATCCAGACCATCACACAGGAATTCCAAACTGCATCAGGATCCACTGCAAATACTATGACAGTTACGCGGGAGGTGAGAAAACTTGGATTTCATGGTCAAGCGGCTGGTCATAACCCACACATCACGCCGGTAAATGCCAAACGAAGCCTCGATTGCTGTAAGGAGCGTAAACATTGGACGATTTAACAGTGGGAAAACGTTGTGTGGAATGACTAATCACGGTACACAATGTGGCGACCCGATGGCAGATGTGAGTATGGAGAATGTCCGGTCAATGTCATCTGCCTACGTGTGTAGTGCCAACAGTAAAATTGGGTGGTGTTATGGTGTGGTCGTGTTTTTTCATGGAGGGGGCTTGCATCCCTTTTTTTGCGTGGCACTATCACAGCACTGGCCTACATTGATGTTTTAAGCACCTTCTTGCTTCCCACTGTTTAAGAGCTATTCGGGGACGGTGATTGCATCTTTCAACACGATCTAGCACCTGTTACCGCCTGTGGCGGAGTGATTACACGACAATAACATCCCTGTAATAGGCTGGCCTCCACAGAGTCCTGACCTGAATCCTATTGAACACTTTTGCGATGTTTTGGAACGCCGACTTCGCGCCAGGCCTCACCGACCGTTACCGACACCTCTCCTCAGTGCAGCACTCCGTGAAGAATAGGCTGCCATTCCCCAAGAAACGGTCCAGCACCTAATTGAACGTATGCCTGCGAGAGTGGAAGCTGTCATCAAGGCTAAAAAATGGTTCAAATGGCTCTGAGCACTATGGGACTTAACATCTGTGGTCATCAGTCCCCTAGAACTTAAACCTAACTAACCTAAGGACATCACACACATCCATGCCCGAGGCAGGATTCGAACCTGCGACCGTAGCAGCCGCGCGGTTCCGGACTGCGCGCCTAGAACCGCTAGACCACCGCGGTCGGCTGTCATCAAGGCTAAGGGTGGGCCAACACCATACTGAATTCCAGCATTACCGATGGAGGGCGCGACGAACTTGTAACTCATTTTCAGCCACATAGTGAAAATGGGAGGAGCAGTTGAGCTAGACTGCATAGTGCCATGAAAATAAGTTATAAGATGAATACTAACAAAAGTAAAGCAATGATAATGGTACGTAGGCCGCCCCTTAACTGGGCGGTCAGTGCCTCTAACTGCCATGTAGTGGGCCCGGGTTCGATTTCCGGCCGCGTCGGAGATTTTCTCCACTCGGGGACTGGGTGTTGCGTTTTCCTCATCATCATCGACGCGCGAGTCTCCCAGTGTAGCGTAGACTGAAAAGACATGCACAACACTGGCCGAAACTTTCCAGGTGGGTATCCTGGCCATCAAGACCATACGATCATTTCATTTCAGTTAAATGTAGTAGAATTAAATTGGGTAATTCGGAGCGAATTACATTAGGAAATGAGGCAATGAAGGTATTAAATGAATAGTGTTATTTAGCAGCAAAGTGACTGACGATGGATGAAGTACAGAAAATAAAAAATACAGATGAGCAATAGTAAGAAAAACATTGCGTCGGACATTAACTTGACAGGAAGCCTTTTCTGAAGGTATTTGTTTGTAGTGTAGTCTTGTACATAAGTGAAAAGTGGGTCATAAGCAATTCATACAAGAAGAGAACAGAAACTTTTAAAACGTGGTGCTACAGAAAAATATTGAAGAATATGTGGTAGATCGAATAACTCATGAGGCAACAAAGAATCTTCAATTTGGTAATCGACAGAAGTATGGAGTATAAAACTGTAGAGGAAGAGCAAGGCCAGGGAATAGTAAGTGGATTTAAACTGATGTGGATGGCAGTAGTTATGCGAAGATGAAGAGGATTGTACAGGAAGAGAGATGTGTCTTCAAATTGATCTCTAGAATACGAGAAGGCAAAATATCTAGCATGTAGTGATTCTTCAAATGGCTCTGAGCACTATGGGACTTAACATCTGTAGTCATCAGTCCCCTAGAACTTAGAACTACTTAAACCTAACTAACCTAAGGACATCACACACATCCATGCCCGAGGCAGGATTCGAACCTGCGAAGTGATTCTTCCAAACAATTATTTGTGAAAGCAAGCGCGCTGGGAAGAACTGCTTCCGACAAGAACAGCTTGCTCCTAGTGTCACTGTTACGATCCTGTACCTCGGTTATGGCCGGCGACATAAGAGATGCACTCGCGAATGGATGCGAGAAGCAGTTTGGTACCACGCGAGATCTCACATGTGTGGCGCTTAGTTAGTTGCAGTGAACCGGGTGGATAAATAGATGGCTCTATATATATTTTATGCGTCTGTATGTAATTAAGGAGTTGCCACGAAATTTTGTGAAGGTAGCTATACTGGCACATTGTCTTCTGGAAAACAACACGCTCTTGAAAATTAATTCTTGTCCAAGTTGTATACGTTAATTTCCGTCTTTTTCAATACCTAAACAATTTGTAAACTGGTACGCCAAAACATCATGACCAAGCTCGCTGCGACGTTGGATGCCGCCTGGTCGTTGTGGGCACGTGACGCGGTAACAAAAGCATGTAAGCGGAGCAGATCACCCTTGCGAAGAGCTACAAAAGGAGAAATCCATTGAGATAAGCGACTTTGACCAAGGGCAGATTATTATTGCGCAGAGCCTGTGAACGAGTATCTCGAAAACGGCGAAGATGGTCGAATGTTCACGTGCTACTGCCGTGAGCATTTACGGAAAAAGGTAGGGGGACAATGAAACTACTATTAACTACTATTAGGCGCTAAATTGTCGGACATCCACGACTCTTCGCAGAACGCAGAGTTCAGGGGCTTGTCTGCTCCTTAAAGTAGGATAGATGGTGATGTGTGGCATGTCTGCCGAAAGTGCACGATGCCATTGTGCGCACAAGTGTTTCGGAGCACACCGTTCATCGTACCTTCTTGAACATGGAGCTTCGCAGCAGACCACCCCTACGTGCTCACATGTTTACCTAAAGACGTCGCAATTACGATTGCAGTGGGAACCGAACTATCGGGATTCGACTGTCGAACCAACCAAGCCACAACCACTTGCATCCCTACATGAATGATGTCTTTCCCCGGCGTCTATGTCATCTTTCAACATGTCTCGGAGCTACAACCGCGCTACAGTGATTTCAGAAGCACTACAGTGAACTCACGTTGATGTCTCGGCGACCAAATTCGCCTGATGTAAATCCTATGTGACCCATTTGGGTCGCTATCGGGCGCCATCACCACATACTCAAATCAGTGGCCGTTATTTCCGAGAATTACATGACCTATGTGTATACATATAATGTCACATACCTCCAAAAACCTACCAACAAACTGTCGGATCCCTGATACGCAGAATCAGTGATGTATTTCATTCCAAAGAAGGACAAATAAGCCATTAAGCAGGTGGTTCAAAAATGGCTCAAATGGCTCTAACAAGGGAACCTCCCCATCGCACCCCCCTCAGATTTAGTTATAAGTTGGCACAGTGGATAGGCCTTGATAAACTGAACACAGATCAATTGAGAAAACAGGAAGAAGTTGTGTGGAACTGTGAAAAAATAAGCAAAATATACAAACTGAGTAGTCCATGGGCGACATAAGCATCATAATGGATAATGTGAGGTTAGGAGCGCCGTGGTCCCGTGGTAGCGTGAGCATCTGCAGAACGAGAGGTCCTTGGTTCAAGTCTTCCCTCGAGTGAAAATTTTACTTTCTTTATTTTTGTATAGTTATTATCTGTCCGTTCGTTCATTGACATCTCTGTTCACTGTAATAAGTTTAGTGTCTGTGTTTTGCGACCGAATCGCAAAACCGTGCGATTAGTAGACGAAAGGACGTGCCTCCCCAATGGGAACAGAAAACATTTGATCGCAAGGTCATAGGTCAACCGATTCCTCCACAGGAAAACACATCCGATATATTCTATACGACACTGGTGACGGCATGTGCGTCACATGATAGGAATATGTTGTCGACCCACCTAACTTGTACACTTGGCGAATGGGTAAAAAGATTCCTCTACCTTTGCCCGATTTAGGTTTTCTTGTGGATGTGATAATCACTCCCAAAAAAGTGATGAAAACACAAGAGTTTGTCACATAAACTGAAAATAACGAATTAAAATTTTCACTTGAAGCAAGATTTGAACCAATTACCTTCCGTTCCACAACTGCTCACGTTACCACGAGACCACGGCACTCTTACGTTCTCACCGTCCTTAATGTTGCATATCTTCCATTGAACTACTCAGTTTGTATATTTTGCTTATTTTTCCACAGTTCCACACAACTTCTTCCTGTTTTCGCAATTGATATGTGTTCAGTTTCTCAAGGCCTATCCACTGTGCCAACTTATAACTAAATCTGAGGGGGGTGCGATGGGGAGGTTCCCTTGTAAGTACTATGAGACTTAACGTCTGAGGTCATCAGTCCCCTAGACCTAGAACTACTTAAACCTAACTAACCTAAGGATGTCACACACATCCATGCCCGAGGCAGAATTCGAACCTGCGACCGTAGAAGTAGCGCGGTTCCGGACTGAAGCGCCTAGAACCGCTCGACCACAGCGGCCGGCAAGCAGGTGGTCAAAACGTTTTGGCTCAGGTGTGTATATGCGCAACTATGGAAAAAAGAGGCTGAAAAAGAAAGAAGACAAAATGTAAAACTTATCACTTCTCCCATGGATCGTTTCTTCACTGATCTCTGAGCTTCAAGCGAAATCTCTAGCAGTACTTGGGAAAGATCCGTCTACCTATGAAAAGTTCTCGGGCTTCCGGCTGGGTGATAGTGTTAATTCCTAACTTCGTCGTATGACATTCGTCGAAACGCCCAGTATCACAACACTGCCAGACCCGAGAGCTTCCAAACAGTGTGTTCACTGGGATAGCCTACATTCATACAGGCGTCTGTTTTAGTTCTTCAAGCATAATACACTCTCTCTTTTACCCAGCCGGATAGCAGTGGGCGTTAGCGCCCTATTCGGGGACTCATTTGACCTGGCCATGGTTTTGCAGTTGTCTAGGGTCCAACCGATATGGTCACGAGCCCAGGAGAGGCGTTGCAGGCGATGTCGTACTGTTAGCAAAGGCACTCACGTCGGTCGTCTCCTGTCGTAGTCCATTAACACCGAATTTCGCCGCACTGTCCTAATGCATATGTTCGTCGTACGTCCCTCTTTGATTACTGCGGTTATTTCACGCAGTTGCTTATTCGTTAGCACTGACAACTCTAAGGTAATGAGGCTGTTTTCGGTCGTTAAGCGATGGCCATCGGTCACTAAACTGTCCGTGGGGATAGATAATGCCTGAGATTTGGAATTCTCTGCACGCTCTTGGCACCGTGGACCTGTTAACACTGAATTCCCTAATATTTCAGAAACAGAATGTCCCATATATCTAGCTCCAATTACCACTCCGCATTCAGAGTCTGTTAATACCCATAGTGCGGCATTCACATGAATCACCTGAGCACAAAGAAAACGTCCGCCAATTTCTTCCCTTTTATACCTTGTTGTACGCAACACTACCGCCTTCTGTATATGTGTTTTTCGCTATCCCATGGCGTTTGTCAAAAATGGTTCAAATGGCTCTAAGCACTATGGGACTTGACATCTGAGCTCATCAGTCCCCTAGACTTAGAACTACTTAAACCTGACTAACCTAAGGACATCACACATATCCATGCCAGAGGCAGGATTCGAACTTGAGACCATAGCAGCAGCGCGGTTCCGGACTGAAGTGCCTACAACCGCTCGCCCACAGCGGCCGGCTGACG
This sequence comes from Schistocerca americana, assembly GCF_021461395.2. Lineage (NCBI taxonomy): Eukaryota > Metazoa > Arthropoda > Insecta > Orthoptera > Acrididae > Schistocerca > Schistocerca americana. The sequence goes on from NC_060123.1 coordinate 440,683,426, forward strand.
TTTGTCACCTCAGTGTAGAGTAAGCCATTTCAATGCATTGGCACATCGAAGATTTATAGTATGATTTGCTAAAATTAAATGTCTCTTAATGAAATATCGGCAGTTTAAAGTCTGTAGGACTGTTTGGCCTTGTATTCTAGTGATAAAGCTCCTTCCTGGAAACCGAGACGTCACAGGATCGAATCCCTTTGGAACCACAGAAATTTTAAATTTCCATTTAATCTAACCTTGACCTCTGAAGGATGTGAGCTGTCGCCAAGACCAACATACGAAGGTTGGAACTTAAACAGTGGCAACTATTTATTCACAACTGATACAAAAGAGTTATATGTTTGCACCTGTTAACTTCCTTCAAAGTAGTCACCAGTGTTGTGTAGAACCCGTTTCCAGCGATGTGGAAGGCGTAGTATACCGTTAACAGAGCCTGTTCTGTTGATGGTGCGAATGGAGCGGTCTACTGCCTGTCGAATCTCTGGAAAAGTCACAAGGACTTAAGTCCGGGGAGTATGGTGGATGGTGCAGTACTTCCCAGTCCCATCGACCGAACAGAGCAGCCACAGCTTGTGCTGCATGCGCCCGTGCGTTGTCGTGCAAAAAGATTGGTGGATTGCGTTGAAAGTGTCGCCGCTTCTTTCGCAAACCTGGTCGCAGGTGATACTCCAAAAACGAACAGTAATACTGTGCACTGACAGTCTGCTGTGGAGGAATGTAATGCGTTAGGATAACACCATCACAGTTGTACATGAGAATCACCATAACTTTAGACCGCTCCATTCGCAACATCAACAGAACAGGCTCTGCTAACGGTATACTACGCCTTCCACATCGCTGGCAACGGGTTCTACACAACGCTGGTGACTACTTTGAAGGACAGTAACAGGTGCAAATATGTAACTCTTTTGTATCGGATGTGAATAAATAGTTGCCACTATTTAAGTTCCAACCCTCATGTGTTTGGTTTCCAAGTTAAACTGTAGGTTGCCTTTCCCTCATTGTACAACTCGTGTAGATTAGGGACAAGCAAGTTATCGAACCGGCGTCCTATTGAAAGACTTGCACACGGCCATTGACCCACAAGCAATTATTATCATAAAATTTAGGGCGTGGACTAAGGTAATGTATGAAAGACGCTGCATAGTGGGTAGAGACATAGACTGGGACAAGAAAAATTGTTGGTTCGCCTTCTGGTTGCTGCAAATATTTCTTCACTAAAGTGGCCGGCACGAAAGTAGAGCCCTCAAAGTCACGGCTGCTGCCTGCCGCCATCAGGGGCTGCGGGCTGTGGTTCGCCCGCAAAAAAATGTTCAAATGTGTGTGAAATCTCATGGGACTTAACTGCTAAGGTCTTCAGTCCCGAAGGTTACACACTACTTAACCTAAATTATCCTAAGGATAAACACACACACCCATGCCCGAGGGAGGACTCGAACCTCCGCTGGGACCAGTCGCACAGTCCATAACTGCAGCGGCTGAGACCGCACGGCTAATCCCGCGCGGCGATTCGCCCGCCTCTCCGCTTTGATGCCATGTAGGTACCGTTAGTGGTGCGGTAGGTCAGAGCAGCTGAAAACTCAGTGTTACTGTGCTATGACGGGTGTTCATGTCCGATCTCAGTGTCTTACTGTCTCTAGAAAGGTACTTTGACGTGTGTTCAGTGGTGAACAACAATGCAGGAGCGGACGGTGTGCGTAAAGACATTAGTAAACAATCGAAAATTATCATATCGAATGCACTCAAGTTTTTTACTTATCTGGCCAACAATGAGGAAGCGAGGAGTAACTTGAATTTTGCGCAAATTCATAAACTTACTGCTAAAGGGTGTGTTGTCTCCAAGTCAACTGTAGGCCGTATTAACAAATCTGTGTCAGTGGTAGAATCTCCAGACATGAATGAGTGTTTCGATTCTCTAGGAAAGGGATACATACGTGAATAGAAATCAACCGACTTTGGCGATTTTAACAAAGGGATCGTGCGCAGAACTGTACTGGGATATTACAACAGAGGAGAGTAATCAACGGCTAAAAAAGTACTGGCTGACCTCCGCGAAAAAATTAATTTGTCGGGCTCAGAGATCTCCGTTCTTCGTTTTCTCCGCTCCCTTGGTTTCCGATTCAAGAAGTGTAATGACAGACGGAAATTCTTAATGGAACGCAGAGACATTGCAGCAACAAGAGCGACGTTTTTGCGTACAATGCACTTCTTGCGTGCTGAAGACACCATGCCTGTAGTGTACTAGGATGAAAGATGGGTTTCACAGAACCACACCAATAAGTATATAAGACACGACTCCAAAGGAAAAGGCGGTTTGAAAGTGCCCACTGGTAGAGGTGGCCGATTAATCTTCGCCAACGCTGGTTCATTAACCGCAGGTGGTAAAAGTTCTTGCCAATCCGATTACCATTCAAAAACGAATGGAGAAGTTTTTAAGAATTGGTTTATTCGACGGTTGTCTGAACTGGAAGATAGGTCCATTATCGTGATGGATATCCCCAACTACCATTCCATTCAGATAGAAAAGCTGCCACATTTAAATTGGCGCAAGGCAGATATTATGAAGTGGTTAAAGAGAAAGAATGTTTCGTTTTCAGTCAATGAAACGAAGGCTGAACTCCTGTCTAAGGGAGAAATCGTAGGTGCCAAAAAGACACAAATTAGATCAACTGGCAAACGAAATGGGACACCAAGTGGTACATCTACCACCGTATCACTGCCAGTATAATCGCACTGAATTGATATGGGCCCAAGTAAAACGAGCAGCAGCAAAAAGAAATATTACTTTCAAACTTGCTGATCTCGAGAAGCTAACACACGAAGCTCTTGACAATGTTACTCAGCAGGACTGGGAGAGGTGCGTAAAACACGCAGAAGCATTGGAAGAAACTGATTTCTTCAACCAGGGTTTAAGAGACACCATAGTGGAATCTGTGATGATACACCTGGCTGAAACAAGCGACAGTGAATGTGAAGACACGGAGACAGGATATCCTTCAGTTTAGGTAAGTGCCGTCTATGTGAAAAGCTGACTTGATTTAAATGTTTGTCTATTCATTTCAGTTATAGAGGACATACTGCGAATGTTTTTCCCTTACACTAGACGTCTGATAAATTTATCACAAGTGGTGGCGATTAGTTTACTCAACAGTAACTGTCAATTAAAATAAGATTGTCAGTTCCGCATTAATTAACAACAGCTTTTCCTAAAAACCTGTGTCGAATATCTTTACATTCGGATATAATTTTACTGCATTCGGTTTACTCGTACATTCGAAATTTAACTCCTTTTTTTCATAGAACGATTTACAGGCTATTTCGTAGTAAGGGTAATGCAATTCATAAAGTGACAAAACGTTGTGGTGCTTCTGTATCGACTGTATATATAAACAGTACAGTAACACCAGAACAGTCCCAGCACCTATTTTGATTCTCCGAGAAGAGCGTGGAAAGATATGATATTTGACGACTTTTACAAAAAGCTAGAACATAGAAATGTATTACTTTAGTATGACAGAGGATAGTATCCGATGGCTAGAGAAATACAGGGTAATGTCCGTGATAAAACTGATTATTCTGGCCAGTCACTTCAATGCACTGTCTTCTCCGCCCACTTAGCTTTTAATTCAGAAACTGTAATGATGGACGAAATTTGTATCACAAGACAGGGACATTGCAGTAGTCAGAACGAGGTTTTTGTCTCCCAAGCACGTATTACGTGCTGATAATAATAGGCTTACAGCAAATTTAGATAAAACTTGGTTTCACAAAACCTTTCGAACAAATATTTTGCTCGGCTTCAGTGAAACTATTGGCTTCAAAATAACTGCAATTACTTTTGCGTAGCGTATATTGGCGTTTTGAGTGATGGATACAATGACGAAGGATATATGTTAGCAGCCAGTAAAATATTTTCTCGAAGTTGGGAATATTCTCGGTCATGTTAAAGCGAGCCATCCGAACAAAACTCTTGGCGACGGTCTACAAAGACTCGAGCGCTGCTGCGTACGGAATATCGAGGAAGTACTTTGCCTCTGTACGTGATACGATACCATAATGACGTCTGAAATGTTACCAAAAATAATTTTGTAGTTTTCTTTACAACGTTCTCGCGGGAAGTTTATTCGCAGTCCTACAGAACGAAAATTCATCAGCTACTACATGTTTCGATACGCAGTCGGCACAGTTTCACACCTCTTATAATATTTTATTTTTTATCTGAGAATACTTTTATGTTTCCAAAATAAACGACGCTGCATATGCATCTGTAAACTTTGAGGATGTTCACTTTTTTTCAGTCCAATTACATTAGTGATTCTGTTACTACCACAGGTTGAAGTAAAAAATTATTTTCCTCCAAAATTCCTTGTAACATTAGTTTTCATTTTTTTCCTAGCAGCTAGTGCCAATTTTCTATTGGAAAGTACTCCATCATATTCTAGACTTAAAGTACAGTTGCCCAATATCTTTTTTTGAATTTTTATGAACACTTGAAATGATCACTATAAAAAAACTGACAATGCTGTAACACGGCGACATGACCTTGAAGCCCTATTTTTCGTGCCGGCCACTTCAGCTAAGTACCCATTGTTGCCCAGTTATGTATTTATTCCAATTCCATTAGTTCATCTCATCCTATGTTTGACTATCTCTTCCTCCCCCATTCTCTCTCCGCGTTATCACTTCCACCCAAACAGAAGGTTGCTGACACTTACCCGCACAGTTCTTCATTCCAGATAGTAAGTAATGTGTGTACCAAGTTTAGTTGAAATCAACACGAGAGTTTAGAAAGGGCTTTTTGCTCATGACTTTACCCTTACACGCACATGTCGCATATATTTAACAGATATCGCATAGTTTTGTACACAAACAGTGAAACGCCAAAGAAACTGGTATAGGCATGCGTTTCAAATATAGAGTGCTGTAAACAGGCAGAATACGGTGCTGCGGTCGGGCAACGCCTATGTAAGAAAACAAGTGTTTGGCGCAGTTGTTGGGTCGGTTTCTGCTGCTACAATGGCAGGTATCCAAGATTTAAATGAGTTTGAACGTGGTGTTATAGTCGGCACACGAGCGATGTTACACAGCATCTCCGATGTAGCGATTAAGTGGGGATTTTCTCTTACGACCATTATACAGTGTACCGTGAATATCAAGAATTCGGTAAAAAATCAAATCTCCGACATCGCTGCGACCAGAAAAAGATCCTGCAAGACCGGGACCAACGACGACTGAAGAGAATCGTTCATCGTGACAGAAGTGCAATCTTTCCGAAAATTATGCAGATGTCAATTCTGTACTATCAACAAGTGTCAGCGTGCGAATCGTCCAACGAAACATCATCGATGTGGGCTTTCGGAGCCGAAGGCCCACTCGTGTACCCTTCATGACTGCACGACACAAACTTTACGCCTCGCCTGGGCCTGTCAACACCGACATTGGTCTGTTGATGACTGGAAACATGTTGTCTGGTCGGACGAATCTCGTTTCAAATTCTATCGAGCGGATGGACGTGCACGGGTATGGAGCCAACCTCATGAATTCATGGATCCTGCGTCTCAGCACAGGACTGTTCAAGCTGGTGCAGGCTGTGTAATGGAGTGGGCCGTGTGCAGTTGGAGTGGTATGGGACCCTGATAGGTCTAGATATGAGTCTGACAGGTTACACATACGTAAGCATCCTGTCTGACACCCTGCATCCAGTCATGTCCATTGTGCATTCCGACGGACTTGGGCAATTCCAGCAGTACAGTGTGATACCCCAAACGTCCATAATTGCTACAGAGTGGCTCGTGGAACACTTTTCTGAGTTTAACCACTTTCTCTGGTCACGGAACTCCCAAGACATGAGCATTATTGAGCATATCTGTGATGCCTTGCAACGTGCTGTTCAGAAGAGATCTCCATTCCCTCGTACTCTTATGGATTTATGGACGGCCCTGCAGGATTCATGGTGTCAGTTCCCTTAAGACATTAGTCGAGTCAATGCCATGTCGTGTTGCGACACTTCTTCATGCTCGCGGGGGCCCTACACGATATTAGGCACGTGTACCAGTTTCTTTGGCTCTTCAGTGTAGTTAACCTATATCCCTATCGAATTTCGCCCTGCAGATTCGTTTTCAGGCAGCTCAATGTTTATTACGTCATATCTCCTGAACTATGTGTCGTACAGTATATTCTTAAAAATCTCCACAGAGGTGTCACTGTAATTGCTAATTCACGACTAACCTTTCCGAATTGATCTCGTGTGCTACGTGTGGAAGACTGTCACTCGTTCAACGCGTATGGCTCGCTTATTGACTCGAGGTGTGCTGCTTGACGAACGGTGATCACATTGAACACTTGTAAGAAAGACTGTCTGAGTACTTCTTTCTTCTGATGTATTATTTATAACTGTAAGTTGAATCTAATAAATGCTACAAAGTCTTAAAATCCCGATATTCATTTTAAGAAACATGCGGTATATTTGCAGATACATTCAGTGATATACGTGCATAATGTCTACAAAATGTGTTGCGAAGTAAAGAAGTAATAAACTGAAAGGTCGTGCCTTATGCGGCGGTTTTACTGTACGAACACCAAAAATTTGGCAAGCGATAACCTATTTTTCCTTTCATCATTTCATGAGGCAATGTGAGCTACAAAAAGTCTCGTAAAGGTTTGAAGTTATATGTAAAGTTTGTTGCAAGTCACTAAGTGCTCTCATTGTCAAATATTGCATGAACATAGTCTGGATAGCTATTTTCGCGTCATACACTACGCTTCTTTCTCAGTCCCGTCTCCAGCCCTTTGAGAGGTAGATGGTTCTCATCCCGACAGTGATTCCTTTCAGGCAGTAAGTGATATATGTAACAAGTTTAGCTGAAACTGATGCAGTGGTTTAGGAGTAAATGTGGGACATACAGGGTGTTTCAAAAATGACCGGTATATTTGAAACGGCAATAAAAACTAAACGAGCAGCGATAGAAATACACCGTTTGTTGCAATATGCTTGGGACAACAGTACATTCTCAGGCAGACAAACTTTCGAAATTACAGTAGTTACAATTTTCAACAACAGATGGCGCTGCGGTCTGGGAAACTCTATAGTACGATATTTTCCACATATCCACCATGCGTAGCAATAATATGGCGTAGTCTCTGAATGAAATTACCCGAAACCTTTGACAACGTGTCTGGCGGAATGGCTTCACATGCAGATGAGATGTACTGCTTCAGCTGTTCAATTGTTTCTGGATTCTGGCGGTACACCTGGTCTTTCAAATGTCCCCACAGAAAGAAGTCACAGGCGTTCATGTCTGGCGAATAGGGAGGCCAATCCACGCCGCCTCCTGTATGTTTCGGATAGCCCAAAGCAATCACACGATCATCGAAATATTCATTCAGGAAATTAAAGACGTCGGCCGTGCGATGTGGCCGGGCACCATCTTGCATAAACCACGAGGTGTTCGCAGTGTCGTCTAAGGCAGTTTGTACCGCCACAAATTCACGAAGAATCTCCAGATAGCGTGATGCAGTAATCGTTTCGGATCTGAAAAATGGGCCAATGATTCCTTTGGAAGAAATGGCGGCCCAGACCAGTACTTTTTGAGGATGCAGGGACGATGGGACTGCAACATGGGGCTTTTCGGTTCCCCATATGCGCCAGTTCTGTTTATTGACGAAGCCGTCCAGGTAAAAATAAGCTTTGTCAGTAAACCAAATGCTGCCCACATGCATATCGCCGTCATCAATCCTGTGCACTATATCGTTAGCGAATGTCTCTCGTGCAGCAATGGTAGCGGCGCTGAGGGGTTGCCGCGGTTGAATTTTGTATGGATAGAGGTGTAAACTCTGGCGCATGAGACGATACGTGGACGTTGGCATCATTTGGACCGCAGCTGCAACATGGCGAACGGAAACCCGAGGCCGCTGTTGGATCACCTGCTGCACTAGCTGCGCGTTGCCCTCTGTGGTTGCTGTACGCGGTCGCCCTACATTTCCAGCACGTTCATCCGTCACGTTCCCAGTCCGTTGAAATTTTTCAAACAGATCCTTTATTGTATCGCTTTTCGGTCCTTTGGTTACATTAAACCTCCGTTGAAAACTTCGTCTTGTTGCAACAACTGTGTTCTAGGCGGTGGAATTCCAACACCAGAAAAATCCTCTGTTCTAAGGAATAAACCATGTTGTCTACAGCACACTTGCACGTTGTGAACAGCACACGCTTACAGCTGAAAGACGACGTACAGAATGGCGCACCCACAGACTGCGTTGTCTTCTATATCTTTCACATCACTTGCAGCGCCATCTGTTGTTGAAAATTGTAACTACTGTAATTTCGAAAGTTTGTCCGCCTGAAAATGTACTGTTGTCCCAAGCATATTGCAACAAACGGTGTATTTCTATCGCTGCTCGTTTAGTTTTTATTGCCGTTTCAAATATACCGGTCATTTTTGAAACACCCTGTACATTCATACGCTTTTATAATATATATGGATTCAACTTCTTATTTTGTTATAGACTCTGGCACTTTCTTACGTTGATGGAATAGGATAGAAACTTGCCAGTCGAAGTAAAATATTCCTTCTGCCCTGTACTCTACAGAGACTTGCACAGTGTACGGGTAGCTGCAGAATTTTCGTTCAACTCAGTCTGAAAATTTTCATCGCAACGAAAAGTAAGAAGCGTTCTCCCGAAAAGAGAGCAAAGGTAAGCCAGGGAACCGCTAGCGGTTGGAGCTCTCAAAGTTTCTGGTGCACGAAGAGCAAACAGAGTGAGACGTGCTGTTATGCATTCGTCTCAAATGTCGAGTCTGTAGTGCTCGCCCACAAAGGCCGTTGCCTTTCCGCGTGACATTCGGAGTCCCGCAACGGTCGCCGGTTAGCTGCGTGCCATCCGCAGAAAATGCCATAACAGCGAAAGCAAGACAAGATGAAAGACAAACGCCCCCACTGCGTTTCCTCCAGTTTGTATTCGTATGCTGTAGTCACACGTATTACACAAAGTCAACCGGCATAGCGGCCATATCCGCTTGTCGTTCGCATACGTCGCTGAGAGGTAGAGAGCGTAGCTTCCCAGCGCATTTATGTCGCTAAATAAAATGCCGGCCAACAAAATTACTGAACATTCTGCAATGATTCCGTTTCACACATAAAGTTTACATGATCAGTTATGCTATGAGTATCTTATCGTCCTGACAGAATTATGAAATACCTCGAAGAATTTCCATCTACTCATACATAACTAGCATGGATTCAGAAACTATCGTTCTTGTAAAGTAATGAGTGCTATCGGCTGAGATATCTTTTCACCCTGGATCTTAAGCACACTTTTCTACATTTCTTTTATTTTCTTCATTACTTCAAATGGCTCTGAGCACTATGCGACTTAACTTCTGAGGTCATCAGTCGCCTAGAACTTAGAACTAATTAAACCTAACTAACCTAAGGACATCACACACATCCATGCCCGAGGCAGGATTCGAACCTGCGACCGTAGCGGTCACGCGGTTCCAGACTGAAGCGCCTTTAGCCGCACGGCCACACCGGCCGGCTTCATTACTTCTTGATGTGCAGGTTGATCAGTGTAGGAGAAAGGCTGTACCCCGCTTTATGCTCTTTTTAATTCGAACACTTACTTTTTTATATGCCATTCTTATTGTACTTAGTTGGACATGCGCATAACGAACACTACAACATATATCAGTTTGGGGAGGGGGGGGGTTTAAATACCATACACACATACATAGTCAGTAATACTGGGCATCTAATTTGCTCCTGTCAGTATTGATACTTTATCTAGATATGCGTGAAAATTAGCAACTTGAGAATACAATATGATCATCACTCTGGAAGGAGGGAAGGAAGGAAGGAGAGATAGAGGGAACATTAGCGTCGTCGATGACACGGTCCTTGAAGACGCAGTATAAGCTCGCTCTGGGCCGGAATGGGGAAAGGGAATCAGTTGCAGCATTAAGTAATCAACCTGGCATGTGCCTTAAGCTGTAATGTGGCACCAAGATCTGGGTCCATGCCAATTTCTCCTCGTTCCTCTCTGGCAATAATTATTGAATAACTAGTCTTTTCCCCAGGTGCTGACATGCACACACGTTGGACACACATGTTGCAACATCTCTTCCTTCTCGCTCGCTGTGTCTACCACTTCCTACCCCCATTTCTGTGTCCACCTCACCTACCTGTACATCTCCTCGTCCCACCTTTACCTGTCCATCACATCATCCTCCCTCTCTCACAACCCATCTCCTCCATCTCTTGATCTCTTGTCCCCCCCCCCCCCTCTGTGTTCGTTCATACCCATGTGCAAGTGCCCAATAAATATTACCTGCACAATACGCCTCTCTCTGTCCATTTCCTCCTCTCCACTGTCTGACCATTTCATCCTCCCCCTATCTCACTGTCCATCTCCTTTTCACCATCTTCCTAACAATCATCTCCTCACCCACTCTATCTTCCTGTCCACCCCCTTCTCCCCATTTCTCTGTCCACCTCTTTTTCCCTCCTCTCTCACTAACCACCTCCTCTCCCCTCTTTATGCTCTCCTGTGCCCATCCATATATGTAGCCCCTGTAGAGCATGCTGATACTACTCACATGATGTCCCTCTTGTGCAGAGCAACCTACTGTCAGAGATGAAAACCCATTTTTGCCCACATAGCTGCTCCTATGGCACCTAGGAGGTTCTAACCCCCACAGTACTGATTCACATACAGTAAGCAGTAGGTGTACCAACATTTGCTGAAATCGATCCAGCACACACACACACACACACACACACACACACACACACACACACACACACACACACACACACATACATACATATGCATATTCACATGCTTCCCCTTTCATATACATACTAGCATTTCCCTATCATTTTGATTGCATGTGTGTTTAATACACATATTGCACACACCACCTAAACCACTATATTCTATCATCTTCTCATCCCCATCTCTCTGAGCATCTCCTCCTGGCCCCCTCTCTACTCATCTCTTCCTAGGCCCCTTTCTGCTCATCACCTCCTTCCCCCTCTCCGCTCGTCTCGTCGTGCCGCCATCTGTCCATGTCCTCTTCCTCCTCTGTGCTCGTCTACACCCCCACTCTCTGGTTTCTATATTCTCCCACTCATCCATCTCCTCCTCATCCTCTCTCTCTCTCTCTCTCTCTCTCTCTCTCTCTCTCTCTCTCTACCCTCCTGTCTCTCTGTCTCTCATCCCTGTGTCCATCTTCTCCTGCCCCAACTCCCTATTCATCTCCTCCTGCCCCCTCTCCATCTCCTCCTTACCCCTTTACCTATTCATGTCCTCCTCCCCCTCTCTCTGTTCCTCCCTTCATTTCTCCATAGCTGTGTCCATCCCCATTTGCACTCTCACACAGACTTTCCTGCCTGTCCCCTTTCTCTGTCCATCCCTGCTCAACCCATTTCAGCCTTCCCCCAGTTATACCACCACTACGTGTAGCTCCTGTTAAACAGATCGATAAAGCAGGTAAATACTGCTCCCATAACAACTCTTTCATGCCAGGCAGTCTTCACATCTGGGGCTGGAAAACCGCTTTTTGCTGCTGATGTGTAGGAGCCCTGAAAAGCAGGTCAATAAAGATATACTCGTGAGGCCTGCGGTTTCTGAGACAAATCATAATAATGTAGACGGCTTAACTCCTACCTGCTCTGTGCGGTTGAACTGGAATTCTAATCATCTACCACATGGCGTTAAGGTCCAGCACACTATTTAAAGAACCTGCACATAATGTCCACAGCCCTAAGAGGCTATTCACAGTTGACTCAGTTAACCTTTTTGTGCTTAAAATTTATTTTACACAGATTTGAAAAATAAGAGTCACAGACTGCCTACTGTTATGATCACTAATACGCTTTCACCACCAAAAACTATTTAAGTTGACTAGTTTTGAAAATAGTGACATGGGATACGTTTTCATGTGAACTCAGAATTTTCAAATTTACATTTTTCTTTGTAGAGGGAATTTATCAGGATTGCCTTATGGAAAAGAAGTATAACAAACTAGTATCAAAACACATTTAGTCTAGTGACAGTTAAAAACATTGAATATGGTACGCAAATGTTCAACATAAAATTTCAAGATGGCTTCGACATAACATTTGCCATTGTTTTCTACAATTTATGGAGTACGCTGTGGCATATACGTCTCACTAAACAAAAATTATGTACAAAGCAGCAGAGTTACTGAGAAATGCCTAAGATAAATAAGAAAACACTATTAATTACTTCGTAAAAAAGACGCCATTTGCCAGCTATAAACGCACGCCATCTTGTTTTATTGGTCCATTCTTCTGTATGTGCGAAATCTCCTCCCTGGATAGTAGCACTCCACAGATATGAGATATAAGCGTTCCAGCGCTCAAAACTGCGTATTATTTCGTATTATTTTATTGGGATATACGTGCCCAATCAGCCATGAAAGGTTTAAATACAGGAGATGACATCGTTATAAGCTTGTTACGAAATGCAGAGACAGACAAGATCTGCAGTTGAGTATGAATATAAATGAGGTCCAGTATCGTTTGACTAGCCGATTGGCGATCAGTAACTAGAATCAGTCACAATTTTGCAGAATCTAAGTGTTTTTGTTTGGCGTGACTTATGGTGGAACGACTACATAAATACAACCATAGAGAAGAATGTTAGGGGTAATTGTAACTCACCCAGGAAAGAGCCTTTGTTCGGCAAATTATTCAGTGGCTTTCGTAGGTCTGGAAATCCTAACCAATTGGATTAATGGAAGACGAAGAAAAGATCCAAAGAAGACATGTATTATTCGTTCAAAAAAATTGTTCAAATGGCTCTGAGCACTATGGGACTTAACTACTTTGGTCATCAGTCTCCTAGAACTTAGAACTACTTAAACCTAACTAAACTAAGGACATCACACACATCCATGCCCGAGGCAGGATTCTAAGCTGCGACCGTAGCGCCTAGAACCGCTCGGCCACTCCGGCAGGCTATTACTCGTCTTAGGTTTATTAATTTAATACGGAAGCGTCACATATACAGGGCGTTTCAGAAATACTTTTACAAAGTTTGGGGACAGATTCCTTACTCCAAAACCAGAAAAACATATCTGGTAAACATAGGCTTTAAAATGCATACCTTAAGAGCAATGAACACTTGTTCATCTTCGACACTTGAAAACGTCTCTTCTATGGAAAAAGTGCTCATAGTTCCTAAAGTACGTGTTTTAGAGGCCATATTTATTGGATTCTTTTTTTTCTTCGCTGGCTTCGAATCCCGGTCCTTCACAAATTTTCAGCATTCCCCATAGGTTTAAACCAAAGCTCGCTCACAGCCAATATTTGTAATTCCTTTGTCTCTCAACGTGGTTTTTATCAGTGGAATGAAACTGCAGGGAACGATCCCTGAAAAGGTAAGGAGCAGAAAGGACAGATGGCCGCAAATTTGCAGTATCTGTGCTTCAGGGTATTTACTAATTCATCTTATCTGTACAGTACAACGCTGTGACGAGACCACAAACACAACGTAGCAGCGTTTAAATGCACTATCCTTCAATCGAATGCCGTCAGATGCAGCATGAATGCGTTGTTCCAGAGTCTGCACGTCCGAAATGGGCTCTTCGTACACGACTTCCCTCAGGTGCCAAGATCCGGCGACCAGGTGGGCCATGCGAATGGACCAACTCGTCTGATCCATCAGCTGGGGTAGATGCTGTCGAGATACCTCAGCACGGAAATGGGGAAGTGACCTGGGACACCATCATGTAGTAGCCTCATTACCCTACGTACCACTAAAGACACGCCTTCTGCAGGGAAGACTGGCTCACCCGCAGAAAGTGCAGATACACCTTGCCTGCGAGACAATGTGGAAGGATGACTGATCCCTTGAGGCGGTCGCCATTAATCCCTGTCCACACATTGAGGCTGAACTGGTTGCTGAAGGGTAGCTGCTACCAACCACGGAGATTCTCCGTAGCCCACAGAGAGGTGTTGTAGAGTTTGACGATAACCACCCCTCGTAAAGGTAGGCTCATCTGTGAGTACAATGGATAACAGAAATCCCAGCACCGAGGTGGGCTGTGCGACGAACCAGCGACAGAACCATCGCCACGGTGGCAAGTCCGTGGGTAATACGGCCAGCAAGCGTTGGAGGTGATATGGATAGTGGCAGTTGTCATAGAGAATGTTCCCCACGGTCGTCTGGCTTACCCTATGCTGGTGGGTCACCTGCGTGCTGCTAATACAGGAGCCATATTCCACAGTGTTGAACCCCTGTTATTCCAAAGCCTTTATATCTACCGAGTTATATATTCCTGTAAATGAGCCTGCCTCACACAAACGACAAAGCACTGTTGCAAACAGTCTTTGGCGTGTCTGCTGTTAGAATGGATACTCTTCCCTGTACAATCGTGCTATCGCCCGTCCGTTGCCTTTTGCATGTCCGTGTATAAAGATCATTTCAGTGTATTCCTGGCTGGTATAGCGGCCATCGTCACTCGGCGCTGCACTACACGACATACGTCCACACCAAAGTGAGTCGACAATAGAAGTGAAGCAGATCCCCGCTAGTACCGATGAGTGTGCGTGCCGCATTCTTGAGTGTGGAGTTAAAACACTAGTACAGACAGGACATTCCCATTGAAGTCTGGTATGTTCTCATGTACGTTTTCAGTAATTGAAGCCTACACTGTCAAGATCTTGTATCTCTACCTTCAAGTGGGTGTACGTCTCTTGGAACGCATTTTCGGCCATCAAACCTTTGTCCTCTTCATCCTTTCATAGTTTCAGGCAGTTCGTCTCCATTTAGCCAAATCACAGTGTACACATAAAAGATTTATCGGAAAGCGCCACAAATACTATTGAATTGTTTGCTGATGTCGCTTTTAAATACAGATAAGTATTGTCGCTGTATGATCGAAAGTCAATGCGGAAATATTTGGACAAATTTTCCACTTGTGTAACAAATATCAACTTTCCTTAAATGTGCATAAACAACAAATACTGTTTATAACAAAGAAAATTGTCGAATTAAAAGATTAGTGCCGAACACGTAGGACATGTTAGATCGTTTAAATGTTTAAAGGTTAGAATTAATTCTGGACTTATTACAGATAAAATGCAAAGAGCGGAAGGGTATCTACAAGTTTTACAGAAACCAAACTACAGTTATGAGTCAAAGGAAATGAAAGAGAGGCTATAGTAGAAAATAGTGAAAGATAGGGTTGTAGCCTACATCGGATGTTGTCCAATCTTTGAGCAACTAGTAAATGAAACCAGGGAGAAGTTCAGGAACAGAATTAAAGTTCATGGAAGCTCGCTCGGCTACCCGTGTGGTCTAGCGCAGTGCTTCCCGAGCGGAAAAGCGTGCCGGTCACCGGCACGAATCCGCCCGTCGGATTAGTGTCGAGGTCCGGTGTGCCGGTCAGCCTGTGGATGGTTTTCAAGGCGGTTTTCCATCTGCCTCGGAGAATGCGGGCTGCTTCCTCGTATTCCACTTCAGTTACACTATTTAGGCGATTGCTGCGCAAACACTGTCTCCACGTAAGCATACACCATAATTACTCTACCACGCAAACATTGGGGTACACTCGTCTGCAGTGAGATGCTCCCGGGGAGAGGGAATTGGGGGGGGGGGGGGGGGGGTCCAGGGGGGGCTGAACCGCACAATAACCCTGGGTTCCGTGTGGGCCGGCGGTGAGGTGGACTGTTGTGGCCTGTTGTGGGGTTGTGAACCACTGAGGGCTACGGCGGGACGAAGCCTCTCCGTCGTTTCTAGGTCCCCAGTTCAATAAATACATACATACATACATACAAAGCTCACGGAGAAGAAATAAAAACTTTTTGCCGACGGCACTGTAATCTTATTTAAGGCAGCAAACGTCTTGGAAGATCAGTTGGAGGGAATCGACAGTGCCTTGAAAACAGATTACAAAAGTAACAAAAGCAAAATTCTGGGAATGGAGTATAGTCGAAGTGAAGCAGGTTATCCTTAGGGGAAAAGGATGGAAATGAGTTTATGGTATCGTTGGCCGGGAGGCTCCATTCTGAGGAGTTCGGCCGCCAAGTGCAAGTCTTATTTCATTCGACGCCACACTGGGCGACTTGTGGCGCCGGTAATGAGGTTGAAATGATAATGAGGACAACACAACACCCAGTCCACGGGAGAAAAAGAATCCACAATCTGGCCGGGAATCGAACCCGGGCCCACTTACATGGAGGGCAAACACGTTACCACCGAGCTTTTTTTACTATTCCACAAAAACAGTAACAAAAATGTCTACAATGAAATGACATAAATAAGGTGACAGATAATTGCAGTCATAAATTACAGCATTCAAAGAATGAGGAATCATATTCAGTCTTTAGCAGTAGCACAATTTAGCACCTTCACTGTCACCTTCAACTGGTGGCAGTTCAGCATGCACATTTTCTTCTTCTGCAGCCTGAGGTTCCTTATCATCATTTCCCAGACCCAAATTAAACATTCAGTAAATCCTTGATGTGTGTTTCTTCCAGGGTAAATTACGTGGACAGAGCAGCGTCCTTCGGGAATTAGATTAGATGAGTTTTGATATTTTGGCAGAAAAATAATTGACAAGGGCAGAAATAGAGAAGATATAAAAGTCAGAGTGACAATAGCAAGAAAATAATTCCTGGAAAAGTCAAATTTCGTAACATTGAACATAAATTTAAGTATTAGAGGTCATTTCTGCAGTCTTCCTGGAGTGTAGATTTGTACGGAAGTGGAACGTGACCGATAAAGATTTCAAACAAGAAGAGAACACAGGCTTTTTAAATTGACTGCTGTACTACAATGTTGAAGATTAGGTGGATAGAGGGGAAGGAAGAAAGATTATGGTTCACCGTCCCGTCGACAGCGCAGTCATTAGAGGTGGAGCACGAGCTCAGATACGGAACGATGGGGAAGGACATCGGCCCTGTCCTTTTCAAAGGAACCATCCCAGTATTTGCCTGGAACGGCTTAGGAAAACCACGAAAAACCTAAATTTGAATGACCAGACGCGGATTTGAACAGTCGTCCTCCCGAATGCGTGTCCACTGTGCTAACCACTGATAGGTGGATAATCAATGAAGAGGTTCTGAACCGAACTGGTGAGATTCAGAATAGGGAGAAAAGAAATTCGTGGCTCAACGTAACTAAAAGAAGGAATAGGTTCTTAGGACACACCCATGGACATTGAGGAATAATAAATTTGGTAATGGAGTGAAAAGTTGAGTGAAGTGCGAAGAAGGGGATGAAAAATGTAGAGGAAACCAAAATTTGACTACAGTAAATAGGTTCTAGCGAATGTAGGCTGAAGCAGTCATACAGCTATACAGTTATACAGAGATGAATTGAATAATACCAGTTTTCGGACTGACAATCTCAGCCGCATTTCAGCACTAAGAAGCAGTATGAAGTGGGACACCACAGTGGTGTCGTGTGCATACTATCACTCAGTGGATGGCAACACCACAGTGATGTCGTGAGCAGAGTATCTCGCAGTGGCTGGCGACAGCACTTTAGTATCTTCTGCATTCTGTTGGTGTTTTGTTTAGGTAACAATAAGTTACACACGTCAACAAGTTTTTTGTTTTTATAAATACTTGTGCCCTTTCATCAAGGCGGACGAAAGAGACAATAGGATTACTTCCGATGAATGCGCGGACGTCTTGTCTGACGTTCCGGACGACTTGGCCAATTGGGAAGAAGACATTGGATATCACAAAAATGAAAGTGAAGCACAATCGTAGGAAGATAGTGAAATACGTTCAAGAAGAATTCGGTAAACACTACGGCTGCCAACTGATTCGGCTGAAACAGACGAAGAAGACAGTGCACAGTGACCAGACTTTGATTTACCGAGGACCAATAATAAATTCGAAGGCTCCCCGGCTCCAAAGTATTTCTCATACACAGAACGTCGAGGATATCGTAGAATTATATATGGGGAACGATCTATTTGAATATATTAGCAACGAAACCAAGTACTACAGTCAAAATCGCCAGAGACGGAAACTGGATTTAAAAAATGCCAAATTTGTCGACGTTACGGGACCCGAACTTTGAAAATGGTTTGGGCTTGCTAACCTTATGGGTATTGTAAAAAAAGCAAGGATCGATGATTATTGGTCAACGAATCCGTTGATAGACACACCGATATTTCGCAAAACGATAACCCGCAACCGATTCAGAGAAACATTATAATTTTTACATTTTTCCGACGGTAACAATAAACCAGATAATGCTGACCGGCTCGTCAAAGTGCAATTCGTAATTGATTATTTTTCCAAAAAGTTTAAAGAAACGTTTAATCTAAGTCAAAACATCTCAATTGATGAAGGAATGATACTGTGGCGTGGACGGTTAAATTTTAAAGTTTACAATCCGTCGAAAATTACGAAATACGGCATACTCAAGCGGATGCTGTGTGATTCGAGTACGGGATACATTTCCTCATTCAAGAAATATTCCGGCGCTGGACAGCCTTTAGTAAAAACAGTGCTGGAACTATTGACACCTTCTTATGGAAAGTGGCATTACCTCTGCATGGATAATTATTAGAAGAGTGTAGAACTTGCAGAGAAGTTACCTGAAAAGAAAATTCGAGTCTGTGGAAAGATACGGCAAAATAGAGGATTTCCGGAAAATTAAAGAGCGCAAAAGTCAATGTGTTCGAAGCTTGTCATCAACGGAAAGGTGACAAGTGGCCGGCGACAAACCAAGTAATCCGAATTAGCGCTGCCGACGCCAAGCGAATAAATTTGTACGAGACGTGCGGACGGCAAAGTGTTAAGCTAGTACAACGTCAGTATAGCTCATATGGAAGTGTAAACATACGAGGTGAGACAATAAAGTAATGAGACTGATGTGAAAAAAATGTTGCTTACCGTTTTAGTCAAGTTCAGTGTTGTCTCCTTCAAAGTAGTTCCCTTCTGATGCACACACTTTTTCCAGCGCTTCTGCCATTGATGGTAACATTTCTGGAACTCATCTTCTGTAATATCCTCCAAGATCCTCGTCATAGCTTTTTGGACATCTTGTGTTGTTTGAAAATGGTGTCCCCTGACCGCCGTTTTGACTCTTGGAGATAGAAAAAAGACGCACAGAGCGATATCTGGTGAACAAGGTGGCTGTTGTAGTACTGAAATTTGTTTTGAGGTTAAAAATTACTGTACTGACAGAGCAGTATGGAATGGCGCATTATCTTGATGCAGAATCCAATTATCAGCAATGTTGGCACGGACACGAAGAACTCTATTACGAAGTCTTTCTAAAATTTCTTTGTAGTAATATTGGTTAACTGTTTGTCTAAGAGGTACCCACTCTTTATGAACAATTCCCTTAGAGTCAAAGAAGCACACAAGCATGCATTTCACTTTTGACTTTGACATCTTCAACATTCGTTCTGCCTTCACTAAACATTTTATGCCAACGAAAAACTTAAGCTCTTGACATAACCTCCTCTCCAAAAGCCTTCTGAAGCTTACCGCAAGTTGTCGTCGCGTTTTCACCCAATTTAAAGCAAAAAGAAATGGCATACCGTTGCGCAATATTATGCGGTTCCATTTCAGTGACGAGAGACACAAACACATGTTAACTCATTACAGTACAAATCACGACTGAGCAGTTGCATCGATGTGCTGCATGGACTAGAAGCAGCTTACAGACCAAACTCAAAGATATTGTGCCTACGCAAGCCTGCAGGGTTGCCACATCTTGCAAAGAAAATCAGTCTCATTACTTTATTGTCGCACCTCGTAGATGCTCGGGGAACGTAATTGAAATATTTAGAAAACAGCCGACGTTGTTGTCGTGATTGCGCAACAGTTCAGTTGCCTCCATCGCTCACCTTGGCTAGTGATTATAACATTAAGGTACGACAGTTAGGGAGAAATAAGGAGTGAAACCGAAATCCAGCGACAAAATTTGGACATATTTGAGAGATTTTTTCTGAGTATTTTGGTGTAAGAAATCAGTGGCTCGTTGCAACGTAATTGTATTTCCTATCATTTGTTATCCACATTTAGCTTTCTATTTGTATTGATCAAAAAACGTGTTCCATACATTCACGGTACTCACGGCTGACATCAGTAATGCCCTCTTTACTCTCAGAACCTCAAATTTACATTCAGTAGAGGTCGGCTCCGTATCATGTTTTGTTTTTCAGGCACTGTTAGTGGTACGAAACGAAGATATACTGCTATAGGTTTACTGATGGGTTGGCCGACATGCACGTCTTGTGTCGATTCTCTGAATGCAATGGGAGACCGGTACAACGGCGCTATGCTGACAAGCGGATCGTGCCAACTTCTCACCAATTCGATTCATGTTGACAGGATGTGTGGGGCACGACTACGACTTCAAGATATGTAAACAGGACGACACAACTCTCAACCGTTTTAGAGAAAACTGAGTTTGCGAATTTTACGCATATTTATATATTTTATAATGGTCGCTAGTACAGAAGGGAAAAAAAGCATGTTATGTGGTTAGTTCAGGCGCGCGAGATCCATGGATGGAATATCGCTGCTTGCACTTCTTTTCTTTTCCTTCCCACGTAATTACTATGACTCAGCAGAATGTCATTTTGGATGATTCATTTATTATTTTCATGTAATCTCTATCATGATAAAAGGAGGAAAAATGTCGTAATGACATTAAAAAAATAGATACACAACAACATTCAACCAAATCAGTGTAGTCATTTTATTTGTATTAATATTAAAAGAAAAAACTGCCTCATGTTCCGCAAAATTATATTTATTTGGTCATGAACCCGCTTTAGGCTTCTCAGGCAATCTCCAGGTGACAACGGAATGTCACAAGCACAGAGAAACGTGTGTAAAATGGTTCAAATGGCTCTGAGCACTATGGCACTTAACAGCTGAGGTCATCAGTCCCCTAGAACTTAAAACTACTTAAACCTAACTAACCTAAGGACATCACACACATCCATGCCCGAGGCAGGATTCGAATCTGCGACCGTAGCGGTCGCGCAGCTCCAGGCTGAAGCGCCTAGAACCGCTCGGCCACACCAGCCGGCGAAACGTGTGTATGTTGCGCTTCATGTTTATCTGTATTTGCCACATTCAGTTGTCACTTGACGATGGCCGGAGAAGCAGAAAGACGGTTCGTGACCAAATGAATATAGTTTTGCTGATCATTAGAAAGTGTTTTCCATTTTGACACTATTAGTATTTTCTGCCAAGTACCGATGCAAAATTCAGTTAATGTCATTTATACTATTGCATCTGCACGTATGGCAAGCATAATGTGTGACCTATGGAGCACTGTACGAATGAGGAGGATAATGATCGTAGAAACATGAGAAACAATAATTATTGAGATATACAGCACTTGTAATGAACGCCGAATCTTTCCACGTGCATGATTTTTTCAATGTGTCTATTAGAAACAAACTTGGGCTACATTCATTCCTAAGCGATTCTCACTCATCACACGATTCTGCAGCGTACAACTCATATCTGTTACTGGAATTATGTGGGAAAAAAATAAAAGAAAAGAGTATAGGAAGCGAGATTCGATCCACAGGTCTCGCACTTTTGAAACTAAGCGCTTACTCGCTTGGATGCGGAATCCTTGGTTACTAGCGACATACGAATTACACTGAAGCGCCAAAGAAACTGGTATAGGCACGCTTATTCAAATACAGAGATATGTAAACAGGCAGAATACGGCGCTGCGGGCGGCAGCGCCTATATAAGACGACAAGTGTCTGGTGCAGTTGGTAAATCCGTTACTGCTGCTACAATGGCAGGTTATCAAGTGAGTTTGAACGTGGTGTTACAGTCGGCGCACGTGCGATGTGACACAGCATATCCGAGGTAGCGAGGAATTGAGGATTTTCCGTACGACCGTTTCACGAGTGTACCGTGAATATCAGGAATCCGGTAAAACATCAAATCTCCTACATCGCTGAGGCCGAAACAAGATCCTGCAAGAATGGGACCAACGACGACTGAAGAAAGTCTTTCAACGTGACAGAATTGTTGCAGATTTCAATGCTGGGCCGTCAACAAGTGTCAGCGTGAGAACTATTCAACGAAACGTCATCGATATGGGCTTTTGGAGCCTTGGGCCCACTTGTGTACCCTTGATGACTGCACAGGACCAAGATTTACGCCTCGCCTGGGCCCATCAACACCAACATAGGACTGTTGATGGCTGGAAACATGTTGCCTAGTCGGGCGAGTCTCGTTTCAAATTGTATTCAATGGATGGACGTGTACTGGCATGGAGACAACCTCACGAATCCATGTACCCGGTCTGTCAGCAGGGGACTGTTGAAGCTGGTGGCTCTGTAATGGTGTGCAGTTGGATATGTGACCCCTGATACTTCTAGATACGACTCTGACAGGCGGGACGTACGTAAGCATCCTGTCTGATGACCTGCATCAATTCATGTCCATTGTGCATTCCGACTGACTTGGGAAATTCCAGCAGCACAATGCGACACTCCACACGTCCAGAATTGCTACAGAGTGGCTCCAGGAGCCGCTGGTCACCGAGCTCCTCAGACATGAACATTGTCGAGCATATCTGGGATGCCTTGCACCGTTCTGTTCAGAAGATATCTCCACCCCCCTCCCTCTACTCTTACGGATTTACGGACAGCGCTGCAGGATTCATGTTGTCAACTCCCTCCAGCACAACTTCAGAAATTAGTCGAGTCCATGCCACGTCGTATTGCGGCCCCTTTGCGCGCTCGCGGAGGCCCTGAACGATAGGAGGCAGGTGTATCAGCTTCTTTGGCTCTTCAGAGCATGTAAGCACACGTAAAATGTTCAAACTCAATTTATGTCGAAAATGATTGAGAGGTGCGCCTTGCTGTTGACGTATGTTGAAGTCCTAGTCGTGCCCTACACAGCGTGTCAATATGAATTAAGTCGGTGAGGGATGTTCGTACGGTCCCCTTGTTAGCTGTTCCCACAGCGAGGGCAACCACATCACAGTACTTTTACATCTGTACACGGCTTTTGTATTTTGAAGTATCTGTTTCAGTGATTACATAATGCCGAGTTTTACACTGTTGCTAAGGTGTTTCAACAGAAACAAATGTAATCGGGGTAGCAAACCGAAGAAATCAAAATTGCTCTGCAACGAGAAACCACAGGTCCCTTATATCAAAGAACCCAGAACGAGATACAGATTTTCCAGTTCACCCTGGAGATAGACAATTTTCCTCTCTCTTTGTGTGAGTGGAATAGAACAAACAATCACTAATACTGCTACAAAGTATCCTGCGCCACTTACCGTAAAATGTTTTGCGGAGTATAAATGTGGATTTAGATGGGGGAAAAATAATCGTTGCACAATATTTTCACTCCTCCAAACTCCTTCCGACGGGTCATAGCAGATAAATGTAAATGTAGCATATTCCCATGCCCCAACAGTGTGTAGTACAAGGAGAAGCCTCGATATACGCCGCTAATAAATGTACCCTTTCTGCACATTGCAGTGAAGCTGTAGCAAAGATAGTAGAGAGGCAACTGTCTACAGGTGCGAATATGGTAGATCAGTGAAGGCCAACAGACAACAGCGACTGGATTCGACCGAACGTTGGTCGCCAATACACTGACGTTCGACTTCTCATCTACGCCAGCCGAAGAACTTGGAGCCAAGGATCTCAGCAGTGGGATTTCTGGTAATTTGCCGATGTTGCTCCATTATGTGGTTGTTATAAAGTAGCGTTTTAATCGCAATTTCACTGCCCGAAATTACGAGGGAAGGAGAAGATTTAGCAGTCGTCGCATGTGCAGAAGCTGATCATCAGAAAAAGAAGAAGAAGATACGACGCTGGTGGACGACCTCCCTTCTAAAAAGTAGGGAGCAGTATGATGGGACAAAATTAATGTCTGATTTTAAAGCTGACTTGTAATGGACTATGACATACCGTCTTTTAGCGGTGTTCTGTTTTGACGAACAACGAATTTGGGTAAAAAGATTCCGAGCTTTTCCGCGCTAATGTTTTAATCATATGTTCACCTGAAGATGTGGATTTTACTGTCACGAAACCGGTAGTGATCCAGTAATAAAGGACTAAATACAGTTGAAGCGGTTATTAATATCCAAGATGAATATTCATAGCTGTGGTTACTCCACCTACAAGGTTGTCTGAAAATTTCGAGTTGTTATTGAATTGAGCAGGCCCTAAAACGTCCAAAGATGATATCTCTTTCAGAAGTGCTGTACCTGCAGCAGAAAGTTAATAGTCACTCGAAGTTTTGTTTGTTTCTCTTTATCGTTCACTGCGAAAATATGTCAATAAAGTAACCATTTTGTTTTTCACGTCGTACATTTCACTTTTTAGTAACTGAGTTATTTCCCTCAAGCGTCTAGCCCTTTCAGTTTTTCATAATTGCAGTTCGTAAGGGCCCACAAACAGTAGCACTCACGATACAACTCTATAAGCTTTGGTACTCTCCTCACATTCCACTCTATACTCTAATATCATACTCAGTAAGAGCAGGCATCGCCCGTAGGGAAAACGACGACTGTTGAAATTAAGTTCTTCAGTATAAATTTCCTTTACTTCTCGTCTATGGTCACATATTTTTTGTCGTCAGACTACCGGTTTAGGTCTATGATGACCATCTTCAGAACTGTTTTGTAGGACATTTTTTTACAAAACAGATCTGAAGACTGTCATTATAGACCGAAACCAGTATTTAACAGCCAACTACTGTACTTTAAATTGTAAATTCCAGAGTTTCTGATGAAGTTCTTGCTGCATAAAACGGGGAACTCGGTCAATAAAACATACTAAGTGCAACTTGTGGCTGTCCTGAAAAAATTAAATACGCAACCATTCTAGAGACACAACAGATGGCTACTGAACCAACGAACATTCCACCCGAGGTCCAGACTGGCAGATGGGTCGCAACGCCAACCAACCGCCAACGCTTTGATGTTACCACCAGCAGACCGAACCACAACGGAGGCCGACCGCTTCGTCGGCTCCGATTTGCCGACGGTACACCCTAAGCAAAAATCGGCCAACGAAGCGGTTGGCTGTCGTCGGTTGGCGTTGTGTGTCCGCGCCAGAGCAAGTGTGCGTCTCTTGACGCAGGTGGGCGCCTGCAGCAGCTGGCGCAGCAGACAAAGAGCGCAGAGCAGAGCCCCCTACCTGTGGGAGCGGGACGGCGGTCGGCGGCGGCGGTGTCTGCGGCGGCGCGCGTCGCCAGCAACTGGTGCCGCTCCAGCAGACCAGCCGCCCGGCCGCCCCAGCCTCCCTGGACCCGCGTCGATGCTACGCCTGCGCAGTCCGCAACCACCGACGCTCTCGTCCACGACGAAGCCCACGCGCCTGTTTGCTTCCCATCAGCGGCACACCGGTCACAATATCGCCGTTGTTGCGGTCTCATCCTCCAGACTAACGCCGGTATTACACTATCAAATTTCTTTGTCAAAGATTTGATCAAAGACGTGATCAAATATTCCGTCAAATATATTTGACAAAGATTTTTGACGTAGCGCTAGAAATTACACTGTCATCAAATTTTTCGTCAAAGTTCAAGATGGCTGACAAGAACTTGTTATTAACTGCAGCAGTTGCACGTACCGCAATTGCATTGTGTGCACATGCGGAAAAGAAGTGGGGGAAAAAAAGGAACCATACATACGAGGTTGACAGTCTTAAATTCCTGGAATTACAACTTGATAGTAAATTCAGTTGGGAGGAGCACCCCACAGAACTGCAGAAACGCCTTAACAAATCTGTATTTGCAATTCGAGTGTTAGCAGACATAGGCAACATAAAAATGAAAAAGCTTGCATACTTTGCCTAGTTTCATTCCATAATGTCATATGGGATAATATTTTGGGGTAAATCTTCAAGTCAAACAAAAGTTTTCAGAGTCGAAGAGCGTGTAATACGTATTATTTGTGGAGTAAATTCACGGACGTCCTGCAGAAACCTCTTCAAAGAACAGGGTATACTAACTATTGCCTCTCAGTATATTTACTCCTTAATGAAATTTGTCCTAAATGATATATCTCTTTTTCCAACAAACAACTCAGTTCATACATACAATACCAGGAACAAAAATGATCTGCACAAGGACTTAAAAGCACTTACTTTAGTTCAAAAAGGGGTCCACTACTCAGGAACGCTCATCTTCAATAATTTGCCAGCAAACATAAAAAATTTAGTTAGAAATAAAGATCAGTTTAAAAGGAGCCTGAAAGGCTTACTAGTGGCCAACTCCTTCTACTCCATTGAAATTTTTAATAGAAACAAATGATGTATTGTATTTATTCATACTATTAGTATTGTCATCTCAGCTTAAAAAAAATTGACATGTTCCACATCCACGAGGATCTCCTCAGCACCGATCTATGGAACGAAAAACTAATCTGATCTGGGTGAAGCCGTGGGTTTTACGACGACATGATAAAAGCATTCAACAAAACTTGTTACGTGAACCTACAGTGGAAGACGTCAAGTCGTACATCAATTACTTAAGAATGGATGAGCATACATTTCTGTATGTGCTCAGTGAAGTGTATCCTCATATCACAAAGCACAATATTCACTTAAGAACTGCTACATCTTCAGAAGACAGGCTCACTGTAACACTCGGATTCCTTGCTATAGGAGAGGGTTATGTTAGGTTAGGTTAGGTCAGGTCAGGTCAGGTCTGGTCTCCAATCTTCTTAATCTATTTTTGTATTCAGGGTGCCTCACGTTGTAAAGCGCCTCATCAGCTTCATACATCTCTATTAATTTTGTAGTTGTCGGCACACACTAATTGTATTTACCAGCAATGGTTATAAAAACACTACAGACGACAGAACGCTGCAGCGATGCTAGCGCTCCATGTGGTAACATGTCACATTGCAGTGAACAGAAGACAAGCGATTTCTTTGATCAAATCTACAGAAGACAAGCAATATCTTTGATCAAATCTACAGGGAGGCCCTAGATTTTTATCAAATATTGGACGACATTTGACAAAGTCCCTATTACTCCATCAAATATATTTGACAAAGATATTGTACAAAGATACTGGACAAAGAAATTTGATAGTGTAATACCGGCCTAACCAATATCTGCGCCAGAACCTGGAGAAATGTAGCCCTCGCTCTGCCTCCCCCCCCCCTCCACCCCTTTCCCACTAAACGAAGGGTAGAACTTGTGACGTCACTTGTGACGTCGTTGGGCATTCGTGACGTCATATACAAAAAAAATACATATATATTTTATATATTTTTATTTTTAATTTATCAGCATGACTCTTCCTCTCAGGGATATTGTCTTTTCTTATCACTATTACTTACGTGCATAAGTAAATATGAAACGGGTTCTTGAAGGGCCTCAGATATTCATGTACCAACTCTAGATTTTGAACGTGATGACTAAAAAATAGTTGCCGTTAACTGAACTGTATGTAATTTTGTTAATTTCTATTTATTGATAGCAAAGCAAGGTTCGAGAGAATTTCGATTGTTGCCGTGGAGAGGCCAAGATAAAACTTGCTGAACTCATCTGTATAGTTTAAAAACATGAACTTTAACGTAAATTAATTATCTGTTGCAATTTAAAAAGGTTCTTATAACGAAATCTCTCGCATTTACAATTACTGTTAACACTGAAAAATAAATTAATACATCGGGGCGTAATGGCCGACCAGAGGCTGCATCGGAAGATGAGCTTCTCGCAGAGCAAATTACTGAAAAAATGCTTATTAAAAATACTTAGCCACTGCGAGCATTTGAGGTGACAACTATTACAAAGAAATTCATTTTGTAATAATAATAACAAGTTTATTTTAGCATTAAATACGAATAACTTACATAAAATATGTGTAGCCGCCCAATGGCTGCCTTCCGTATAGCGAAACAAAATAGTGTGTGTACCGCAAAATACGTCCTTCCTCCTCGGCCGCACAATCGCGTCTCTCTCGATCCTTTTTTATTTTCATAGACATTAAATAAAGATGTTATCGCTGCATATCAGTTGTTTTAACCACATTAACTATATCTTTTACACTAATTATATTCATAAAATACGTAAACGACGATTTACAACCACTAAAAATATCAATATTTATGTGACGTACCGTCACAAACTGGAGAACTTTGTAAGTGCCATTTTTTCACAAAAGGCATTCACAGTGCTATTGTGCTCTCGGCACTCAGAGCATGTTTCTGGAGTTGATTCAAGGGTCAAATCATAGAGAAAATGAGTCAAACTTTCATTAGTAAATGTTGCATGGCCTTTGATCCAAGCAGTGCTTTCCAATGGCGTTCCAAGAGCCATGCGTCAAGGTCTATTCCCCAGGCATTAATTCATTCGTGTTCCACGTTGCCGTTTCATTCACTACCTCTTGTTTATCTTACGATACCTTTCTCCTCACTCTCACTTTCTGGTCTGCATCTCCTATCCCTGGAATAACTAATGGACTCCCTTGAAAAGGTTCCAACCATCCTACATGCACAATTATAGTTCTCTCGACAGTAAAATCTTGATATTTTCTGGCAATGTAGCCTGTAACACTTTGAAACACCCCTTTGGAAAATTAATGAATTACTGTGCTGGTAAACCTCTTACGTTATTTGATTTTCAAACAGCTGAGCAGAACTGAACGTACTCAGACATGTCTCTCTTTACTTATTCTGATCAACACTAAACTGGCACACAATATTTTTTTTTTAGCGCAACGCAATCTGACTTTCAATAATCCCTACAAAAGAATGGCCCTGACTGACAATAACCTATACCTTTCATGAATCACTTACCTCACAAAAATCTTCGTTACTCGAACTACTGCAATAGAGCGAGCGCCAATACTGCCAGATTCTAATTACTGAAGGCACTAACTACTGATAGGCATAGTTAGCAAATGAAAGATTTTGATAGAGAACAAACAATGTATTGACCTTAATAATGTTCGTTCATGATGTCCAGTATTACAAATTTACTCTTTCTGATGGACACACGTCCAGATCGTACGCTCTCAAAATTCTGCCATCTCTCTCCCCATATCCACCACTGCTGGCGGCTCACCTCCAACTGCGCAACGCTACGCGCTGTTCACATTCAACTGCCCAACACTACAATAGCAAAAATTCCAGCAATGCAAACCAACCACAGATTGCACACAGCACAGTAAGTGATTTTCATACAGAGCGCTACGTGGCGTTACCAACATAAAAACCTAAACAGCCTACTTACAACTCGGCATGGCCCCGGATACTTTGCAAAATTTTTTTGTCTTTTCCATCGGCTTATCAAAGTATCACCCTCTGACCAACCTTATACTGTGGCATTCCTGCCATACGGCCCACTGCTTCTTCTTCTGTCTCCAGAGCTCGCGTATTTGTTATCTGTGTGCTCCAAATTTCCCTAATCATTCTGGAAAATTCCCAAACAGGCTAACAGATGATGGTTTGAAGAGATAAAACATAGGTGTTGGCAAGTGGACACAGCTTTTTGAACTGCGACAGAGATTTTTCAATTGTAGAGAAACGAAGAGAGGTAAGCAAGGCCTTTGTTCCGCAAGATTTACTCGAGATTGTTGAGTCAGCTAAAGTTATAAACCCATTTCATTTCATTCGAATGCATAGAACTCAGTATTTTGATTTCAAAAGTTTTGCTGAGACTTTGTTGTCAATGCAGGCGTCTTTAAATGGCTCTAAACACCATGGGACTTAACATCTGAGGTCATCAGTCCCCTAGACTTAGAACTACTTAACTAACCTAAGGACATCAGACACATCCATGCCCGAGGCAGGATTCGAACCTGCGACCGTATCAGCAGCGAGGTTCCGGGCTGAAGCGCTTAGAACCGCTCGGCCACAGCGGCTGACGGCGTATGTCTCTGGCGCATCGTACTGCATCTGTAGCAGCAATTCCAGCAGTAGTGAGCCAGTAGTTCCTTATGGGCTTCTTTCGATGAAGAGGTTTCCAATAAAAATCTAATGAAAAGCGGTTGCGATAGCATAGACCTGGAGGTACAACGATATTTGGAAGAACCGTACCTACAACGCACGGATAATCCTTTACACTACTGAAAAAAAAGTGGAAACAGTTACCCAGGTTTAGCTGTCGTGGCAAAAAAATATCTTGCAATACCCGCAACTTCTGTTCCCAGTGAAAGAATGTTTTCTAAAACAGGACTACTTATCAACAAACAAAGAAGCAGACTAAAAGGCCAATTGGTTAATAAAATCATATTTCTAAACAAAAATCGACGGCAGTGTAGCAATGGGATGTAAAAATGCCTTCTGCTGAACAACTTTTGTTTCCTTTCTTTCTTCAGTAAGTAAACGCATGTACGCAGTTTCTGTATATAAAAGGCTATAGCACTTCTCTTTTACGTTTAAGCATGCATGCATACATGCGGAATGTACAAGGTAATTTATTTTGTAAGAATAAAGCTTCTGTTTTACGCGAATTCTGTGCTTTGTTTTAAACAACAATTCTATAATTTTTGTCTTATGAGACATATACTAATACTTCAGTACACATTAATAACGGTAGTACAGTTGATATCAGTGGTTAGACACTGGACTCGCATTCGGGAGGACGACGGTTCAATCCCGCGTCCGGCCATCCTGATTTAGGTTTTCCGTGATTTCCCTAAATCGCTCCAGGCAAATGCCGGGATGGTTCCTTTCAAAGGGCACGGCCGACTTCCTTCCCCGTCCTTCCCTAATCCGATGAGACCGATGACCTCGCTGTCTGGTCTCCTTCCCCGAAACAACCAACCAACCAACAGTTGATATCAATCATAGAATTTCAAAGTTTTCCGAGCACGTACGTACGACGAGTACTACCGCTGCGGCTCAGTGCTTCGTGTACTGAAGGTTTGCGCAATTTCTCAGAGAATGCAGCACTGTCAACTTCTCGAGCGTACCCGAGAAATTCTCGAGAAATTGCCTTCGCGTCGCGCGTTTCTCGAGCGCGATCATAGCCCATCCCTATTCTATACCCATTAGCCTGTTCATTCGATTCAACAAATCCTGTAATTCTTCTTGATTTTCACTGAGGATAGCAATGTCATCAGCGAATCGTATCACTGACATCCTTTCACCTTGAATTTTAATTTCACTCCTAAATCTTTCTTTTGTTTTCGTCATTGCTTCTTCGATATACAGATTGAACGGACTACATCCCAGTCTTACACCGTCTTTAATCCGATCACTTCGTTCTTGGTATTCCAGTCTTATTGTTCATTCCTGGCTCTTGTACATATTGTATATTACCCGTCTTTTACTATACCTTACTCCTACTTTTCTCAGAATTTCGAACAGCCTGCACCATTTTACACTGTCGAACGCTTTTTCCAGGTCGACAAATCCTATGAATGTGTTTTTATTTATTTTTAGTCTTGCTCCCATTATCAATCGCACTATCAGAATTGCCTCTCTGCTGACTTTACCGTACCTAAGGCCAAACTGATTGTCATTTAACACATCTTCAATCTTCTTTTCCGTTCTTCTGTATATTAGTCTTGTTAGCAACTTCGGTGGATGAGTTGTTAATTCATAACGAATCCTACTCTAGTTATATCAGTTTCTGCTGCTTTTGGTATTACCCTATACTCGTCTGACCAAAAATACCCGTCCTCTTCCCATTTCACTTCACTGAGGATCACTATATACATAGCGATTGCATTTCCATTTTCAGATTTTCTACTTTCCCTTCAAACTCCTTACATTCCACACCCCGACCAGTAGAACGGTAACCTCAGCTTGGTTATTCAATAGTTTTCTTATGGTCACCTCCCCCTTGGCAGTCCCCTCCCGGAGATCCGAATGGGGGAACAGTCCGGAATCTTTTGCCAATGTAGAGATCATCATGACACTTTTTTCAATTGCATGCTACATGTACTGTGGATACACATTATGTGTCTCTAATGCAATGGCTTCAATTGCCTTCTGCATCCTCATGCCGTTGATCATTGCTGATTCTTCCGATTTTAGGGGTATTTTCCCCCCAAAGGTAAGAGAGTTCCTTGAACCTCTGTTTATCCTCTGCCCTTTTTGACAGGGCCGTTGGCATCTTATACCGGAAGTCTTCGACTGACATTGCTGCTGAAATTTCTTTGCTCTAAATTAATTATTTTTGATGTTGCGATATTTTTCCGCCAGTGTAGCTGTATATGAATTCTTACGCTGATGCAGAAGACCAGAAAAATGTCCATGCATTCAAAAGAGAAAACACCACAGCAGGTGTCTGCCAAGCCGCATTTCTTTGGAAAGACCAGCCATCTTTCTCAGTTGCAACATAGAAAGACCTTTTGACGATATCGCCATTTCTTCCTCAGTGATACTGGGAGTTGTACAGCAAACTTTGTAACATCTGACCCCATAAATGGAGTTGTGCAAAAACAGAAGTCAGTGACGAAAGATTGTTTTTCTGAATTTAATTTTAAAATTCGTTGGATGGTGGCAGCATCGGCTGATTCCAATGCTGCTGGTGGCAGTGGCGCTATGGGCGCTACACTTTGATGTGATATTGAAACTAGGGCCATCTCCATGTCAGTGTAGCTTGGAGGCTGTTGTTGAGCCGCCGGAGGTGATCTGATGCTGGACCCAGCGCCTGTGGTGTATGCTGACGTGCAGAACAGCGGTGTGAAGAGGGTGACCGCTGTGTAGGCGTCACTGTGGGCCATTTTAGTGTAGCAGCTGCGGAATCTGTCTGTTGCCTGCCGTGGGGTGCGGCTAGACCAGGAAGTTCCTCTTAGACCAGCTCGCCTCCAGGCAGTATCGTTGTTACTAGGCGGAGCACTGTGCAACTGATGGTTACGGCGGCGTACAGCACCAGTATTGGAGCGCACAAGAAACATGGCTGTCCCACATTGTCTCAAAACACTCCCCTGGCCACCCCTTGGGATCGTCCGGGTAGAGGCGATGCCATCAGGCTGGCCATAATTAAAACGACGCACAGAATGCGAATACATTTCATGTATTTCATAACAGGTATAGTTGCTGCAGTGCCTGTTCCTTCGGGCACACGTACTCTGCAATATCGTGTTTGTCCGCCGATACCACGCAAGCGAATTTCAACTAAAATTTCTGCCCTGTACGTGAATATACATAATGAATGTATGACTGCAGGTTGTAGAAACATGGACGATGATATTTGGAAGTTTGTGTCTGGCCTTGAAACGTGCTCGGATAGCTGAAATGTTTAAGTCACCGCTCGCGACAGGCGGGCAATTCTGGTTCGGGTATGGGTCCGGCACACATTTTCAATGTCGTCATTCCATTATACAGTTGAAGGTTGTGCATATTCGGAACTGCGAACACCTTTTATCAGTTACAATTTATGTGATCTCCCAGGTTGTCTCGTTGTTGTACAGTAATAGTGTATTTTCAAGAGTTCTGCCGAGTTGTTGTTCTCCTTTTTTTTCACTGCACTTTGTTGAATGGCGTACTCTCGGGTGTTCAGCACATTTGTTATTTCAGTTTCTTTACTTTACTTAACGGTACTTCTAGTTAATGTTGTACTTCTGGGTATTCAGTCAAGTTGTCGTTTCCATTTTTTTTTTTACTTTACTTAATGGCACTTTTAATTTGTAGTATACTTTCAGGTGTTCCGTCAAGTCGTTGTTTCAGTTTTTTTACTATACTTTAGTTAATGGTAATTTTAGCTAATGATGTACTTCTGGGTGTTCTGCTGGGTTGTTGTTTCAGCCGGCCGATGTGGCCGAGCGGCTCTAGGCGCTTCAGTCTAGAGCCGCGAGACCGCTACGGTCGCAGGTTCGAATCCTGCCTCGGGCATGGATGTGTGTGATGTCCTTAGGTTAGTTAGGTTTACGTAGTTCTAAGTTCTATGGGACTGATGACCTCAAATGTTAAGTCCCATAGTGCTCAGAGCCATTTCAACCGTTTTTGTTGTTTCAGTTTCTTTCACTTCATTAAATGGCACTGTCAGTTAACCATGTACTTGTAGTTCAGTCAGTTGTTGTTTCCATTTTTCTACTTTATTTAACGGCACTTTTAGCTAATGGTTTACTTTCGGGCGTTCAACCGAGTTGTTGTTTCAAGTTCTTTAATTTCAAAATGGTTCAAATGGCTCTGAGCACTATGGGACTTAACATCTGTGGTCATCAGTCCCCTAGAACATAGAACTACTTAAATCTAACTAACATAAGGACATCACACACATCCATGCCCGAGGCAGGATTCGAACCTGCGACCGTAGCGGTCACGCGGTACCCGACGGAAGCGCCTAGAACCACTCGGCCACTTTGGCCGGCTTCTTTAATTTATCTAATGGTATTTTCAGTTTACGGTGTACCTCCAGGTGTTCAATCAAGTTGTTGTTTCCATTTCTTTTATTTCACTGGTGTACTTTCAGGTATTTAGATGAGTTGTTTCCATTTTTTAAACCTTACTTTACTTATTAGCAAAAAATGTCCAAATATGTGTGAATTTCTAAGGGACCAAACTGCTTAGGTCATCGGTCTCTAGACTTACACACTACTTAAACTAACTTATGCTAAGAACAACACACACATCCATACCC
This sequence comes from Schistocerca americana, assembly GCF_021461395.2. Lineage (NCBI taxonomy): Eukaryota > Metazoa > Arthropoda > Insecta > Orthoptera > Acrididae > Schistocerca > Schistocerca americana. The sequence continues at coordinate 440,717,912 of NC_060123.1, forward strand.
AAGGGAGGACTCGAACTTCCGGCGGGAGGGGCCGCGCAGTCCGGGACATGACGCCTCAAACGGCGCGGCCACTCCGCGCGGCACTTATTAGCAACTTCAGTTAATGTTTCAGGCGTTCATTTGGGTTGTTGTTTCCATTTATATAACTTTACTAAAAGGTGCATTTTGTCAGCGGTGTACTTTCGGGTGTAGCAAAGTTGTTGCTTCCATTTCTCTGCACGTCTTCTTCAGTTGTTGGGAGCTGTGCACTTGCTATCTAGACTCTAACCAGACTGTGAAGTATTGTTTGGTTCTGCACCGCTATTTGTACCCGAGTTCGACTTAAGGCATTCGGAATACTGTGTGACAATAATTTGTTTTTAGAGCCCATACTGTTATTCCACGACACGCGCGTTCAACCAAAGTACTCCATCTCTGATGGAAGAGATGAGCCTTGCCTAAATAGTAGCCTCTGTTCCAGTTTATTAGTTTTTCTGGCATACTTATTTCACTAGACTCTTCAATTACAGTGTCTCAGAGACTTCGCTCTGCTGCACGATACCCTTCTCATTGTATTTAATTTTTGCAAATGAAATCTCATATATGCATGTAATGCGCTATATGTAACAAACGAAATCATTATCATTTCACACACACACACATATATATATATATATATATATATATATATATATATATATATATATATATATATTACAAGAGGATATAAAATGTACACTGGCAGTGGCCAGTAAAGCGTTTCTGAAGAAGAAAAATTTGTTAACATCGAGTATAGATTTAAGTGTCAGGAAGTCATTCCTGAAAGTATTTGTATGGAGTGTAGCCATGTATGGAAGTGAAACATGGACGATAAATAGTTTGGACAAGAAGAGAATAGAGGCGTTCGAAATGTGGTGCTACAGAAGAATGCTGATGATTACATGGGTAGATCACATAACTAATGAGGAGGTATTAAATAGAATTGGGGAGAAGAGGAGTTTGTGGCACAACTTGACAAAAAGAAGGGACCGGTGGGTAGGACATGTTTTGAGGCATCAAGGGATCACAAATTTAGCATTGGAGGGCGGCGTGGAGGGCAAAAATCGTAGAGGGAGACCAAGAGATGAATACACTAAGCAGATTCAGAAGGATGTAGGTTGCAGTAGGTACTGGGAGATGAAAAAGCTTGCACAGGATAGAGTAGCATGGAGAGCTGCATCAAACCAATCTCAGGACTGAAGACCACAACAACAACAACATATATTACAAATCTGGACTCTGATTTTGACAATTCAGTATTCAGTGCACTTACAAATGCATTTTACTGCTATTTCAGTTAATTAATATTACTCAAAACATTACACAGTAAGAAACATTACAGTCTCTCAAACCAAAATAGATAAAATAAAACTTAAAACGTCGTTTTTAAATGAAACAAGTTACCTATATCAGGCTATTATGACCTCGTGTTACACTACTGGCCATTAAAATTGCTGCACCAAGAAGAAATGCAGATGATAAACGGGTATTCATTGGACAAATATATTATACTACAACTGACATGTGATTACATTTTCACGCAATTTGGGTGCATAGATCCTGAGAAATCAGTACCCAGAACAACCATCTCTGGCCCTAATAACGGCCTTAATACGCCTGGGCGTTGAGTCAAACAGAGCTTGGATGGCGTGTACAAGTACAGCTGCCCATGCAGCTTCAACACGATACCACAGTTCATCAAGAGTACTGACTGGCGTATTGTGATGAGCCAGTTGCTCGGCCACCATTGACCAGACTTTTCAATTGCTGAGAGATCTGGAGAATGTGCTGTCCAGGGCAGCAGTCGAACATTTTCTGTGTCCAGAAAGCCCCGTACAGGACCTGCAACATGCGGTCGTGCATTATCCTGCTGAAATGTAGGGTTTCGCAGGGATAAAATGAAGGGTAGAGCCACGGGTCGTAACACATATGGAATGTAACGTCCACTGTTCAAAGTGCCGTCACTGCGAACAAGAGGTGACCGAGACGTGTAACCAATGGCACCCCATACCATCACGCCGGGTGATAAGCCAGCATGGCGATGACGAATACACGCTTCCAATGTGCGTTGACCGCGATGTCGCCAAACACGGATGCGACCATCGTGATGCTGTAAACAGAACCTGGATTCGTGCACCCAGGTTCGTCGTTGAGTACACCATCGCAGGCGCTCCTGTCTGTGACGCAGCGCCAAGGGTAACCGCAGTCATGGTCTCCGAGCTGATAGTCCATTCTGCTGCAAACGTGGTCGAACTGTTCGTGCAGATGGTTGTTGTCTTGCGAACGTCCCCATATGTTGACTTAGGGATAGAGACGTGGCTGCACGATCCGTTGCAGCCATCGGATAAGTTGCCTGTCATCTCGACTGCTAGTGATACGAGGCCGTTGGGATCCAGCACGGCTTTCCGTATTACCCTCCTGAACCCACCGATTTCATATTCTGCTAACAGTCATCGGATCTCGACCAACGCGAGCAGCAATGTCGCGATACGATAAACCGCAATCGCGATAGGCTACAATCCGACCGTTATCAAAGTCGGAAACGTGATGGTACGCATTTCTCCTCCTTACAAGAGGCATCACATCAACGTTTCACCATGCAACGCCGGTCAACTGCTGTTTGTGTATGAGAAATCGGTTGGAAACTTTCCTCATGTCAGCACGTTGTAGGTCTCGCCATCGGCGCCAACCTTGTGTGAATGCTCTGAGAAGCTGATCATTTGCATATCACAGCATCTTCTTCCTGTCGGTTAAATTTCGCGTCTGTAGCACGTCATCTTCGTGGTGTAGCAATTTTAATGGCCAGTTGTGTATTTGCCTCACCCTGTATCACGAGTTCGCTTCACCTCCACAGAGCCATACGGTGCACTCGGTAGCCCACTATGAGCCAGATCGCCGTCTGTTTGAAAGTTGGGCGCGTGGAACTCAGTTCCACCGGGAGTATGGAGATACACACATCACAATGGCTTCAGCAGGTGACGACTCAACATCACATACTGCACCCGTCCATGGCTTTTGACTACGCAGAGTATTCTCGAGGTACACATAACTCCACGTGGTCACAGCGAAAAATACCGAGCGAGGTGGCGCAGTGGTTAGCGCACTGGACACGCACTCGGGAGGACGACAGTTCAAATCCGCGTCCAGCCGTCCTGATTTAGGTTTCCCGTGATTCCTTTAAATCGCTTCAGGTAAATGCCAAGATAGTTCTCCGAAAGGGCACGGCCGACTTCCTTCCTCATTCTTCCCTAATCCGATGGGGCCGACGACCTCGCTGTTTGGTCCCCTCGCCCGAATCAACCAACAGAGAAAAACAAAGTCAAGAAAATTGCTTATAACACAGATCTGCATCGGAGTACAGGACAATCGCCAGTACAAATCATAAATCTTAAATAAACAGCAGCTGGCCTGAAATCAGCTAGAATTCCAGAGTACAGGTGACGTGCTCTTTCGAGATGAAGAATTAAGTACCAACATTCAAAATGTAGTCCTCCGAAAGCGGCGTGAAGCGCCGGTATTAATTCCACTTTAATCATCAGGCGTGACCAGAGTAGTTCTTAAGGCCAGTATTTGTCAGTGCATATAGATTTATCATTCTCTTGCTCCATGTAGTCCTGCTGCTTCCCAAGTCAATATACGTGTAGATGTTGATTGTTTTATTTAAAAAAAATTTAGTAAATTCAACTTATTCATACATTTTCCTAGGTTTCGACAGAGCACAGAGAACGAGCAGACAGATTCAAAGAACATTCATTGGTCAAACGAGGCGGTAACGTTAAAGGCTGTATCTATGCCGAGCAGCTCATACAATGTGCACACTTCCCTATTAAATTGGAAGATACGGTTATCTTGCATAGGGAAGAGAACGATTTTAGATTGGACTTGCTGGAGTAATTTCAAATTTTTAAGCACAATTTCAATTATGCTCGTAGCATCTTTATCCTTAATGAACAATTACAGCTTAAAAACAGAAACTTCTTCGATGGCCTTGAGCCTTTTCTTAAATTGACATAGCAGCTGTATCCCCCGCGCTGTTTCGAGATGTTACTTTTCTCAAAGACGCAATCTGAGATCATCCACTTTTTTGTGCGCAGTACTTTTGTTCACTATTTGTATAGGTTTTTTTTGCTTTCTTATAATTTTTGTTATGTTACTGTTCATTTTATGAATATGGCAGGTGTTTTTCTACAACGCTTCTTATGTGAGCGCCATCTGGGCGTAAGTTTCCTGCTGGCTTGCCCCTTATGTCCTGTTAGTTGTCTGTTTGTGTGGATGATCTAAGCCTACCTTAGAATTTAAACCGGTCATTTTAATGTTGACTAAGCCATATTATTGTGAATCATTTTATGGTTGACTAAGCCTTATGACTTCGTTTCTCTTTTCACGCAGTATGTGACACGTCAGTTTATTTTATATTTCCACTGTATGCAATTTTTGATGTTTCTTTTTGCTGCACACACGACTTCCATTTACTGGTTGTAATCTACCCTATTTTCAGATGTTATTGCTTCTTCTGACGAAGACAAGTTTATATCTAGGTAAAATTTTGAATAAACTTTTGACGTGCAACTGGTTGACTGTATCATAGACGTTGTATCCGTAATTCTGCAACTGCTGCCATGTTCAAGACCTAATTTTTAAAGTTGTAATATGAGCGATTGGAAACAATAAATGAATGAAGTGTAGCTCCTTCGTACGCTACATCTGTTCTCTGCTCTGCATGCTGGGTACCGAAGATCCCACAAATCTCTGAAAACTAACTAGTTCGTAACCCGACGTGGGTCACGACGTACTTACTTTAGAAGGTCAGAGGTGATGCGGGATTTTGGGGTCATCCGTGTCTTGGTACGCGAGTGGCTGCATACAGAGATGAAACGTCGACGGGACCAAGCTGCGATTTTTCAGGTCTCTGTGGCTGGAGGCAGCACAGAATGACTCGGATGTTATACAAAGGAGGTAGATACGATGAAGATAGGGGAAATGAGATTCTGTGCTGGCTTGCTGGTCAGCTTCTTATTGCTTCTTCACGTGTTAGCAAGGGACACGCAGAAGAGCACGACACTGTTTATAAAAACACAGATGAGACTTACTAGATTCTCCAAACAGTTACTGGAACAAATGAGCACCCCGTCCTTAACTCTTTTAAGAGTCGGTTATAGACGGTAATGTATGGTACTGCAGACCACAAAACATGAAAGTGCCAAATTCTATTGCTGTAATCGAACCGTTAGGTTCAAGCTCTCGTCACAATGTAAGTGACGTACAGATAAATTTACGATGGAGCCCATCAACCCTAGCCCAGAGGTATGTACAGCCAAGTTTTACAAAGCGCACAAAGTTAACTGATTCCGGGTGCTCATTTACATAGTATTTGCTATAGTCTCGCCCATCCGAGACGACTGTCGCTAGATCTCTTCTGTTCGCTAGAACTCTCGAATTCTGTCGAACTCTTCCTTGCTTGGCGTTTATGTACGGCGCTGAGGCTGTTTGCTTACAGATGACAGGTGACTGCGTCGCTTTTCACCTCCACTCAGTGACCGTGAATTCAACGATTTCTCAAAGCGTGTGATCTGTCAATGGACTGACGAAAGCGGCTTTCACTGTATATCTCTACCTAAGTTACAAGGCTTACAGCTAACATTCAAACTTAGATAATTTTTCTCTTTTTCTGGCAACGTTTCATGATTCGGTCATTACACCCCCTTTACCGGGAGAATATTCGCCTCGAATCTTAGACATTAATTTTACACTCCTTTCTTATACAAGTTAGATTGGTTTGTTCATATACATTCATAAATACATGGGTTTCTCTTTCCTTTTTAGGTATAAATACACAGAGATTTTTCCATCTATACAATTTGTACATACATACGAGGGTTGGAACTTAAATAGTGGCAACTATTTATTCACAACTGAACAAAAGAGTTACATGTTTGCACCTGTTACTGTCCTTCAAAGTAGTCGCCAGCGTTGTGTAGAACCCGTTGCCAGCGATGTGAAAGGCGTAGTATACCGTTAGCAGAGCCTGTTTTGTTGATGGTGGGTTCAATGGTTCAAATGGCTCTGAGCACTATGGGACTTAACTTGTTTGGTCATCAGTCCCCTAGAACTTAGAACAACTTAAACCTAACTAACCTAAGGACATCACACACATCCATGCTCGAGGCAGGATTCGAACCTGTGACCGTAGCGGTCGCGTGGTTCCAGACTGTAGCGCCTAGAACCGCTCGGCTACTCTAGCCGGCTTGGTGGTGGGAATGGAGCGGTCTACTGCCTGTCGAATCTCTGGAACAGTTCTGAAGAGAATGCCACGAAGCCAAAACTGAAATGCCAATCCAACTAATGGTGTCATTATGGGTCGCCGCGAAAGTCGAAAGTGCACCAGAGCCCCAGTATTGTGAAAGTTATGGTGATTCTCGCGTACGACTGTGATGGTGTTATCCTAACGCATTACGTTCCTCCACGGAAGACCGTCAATGCGCAGTATTACTGTTTGTATTTGGAGCATCACCTGCGACCACCTTTGCGAAAGAAGCGGCGACATTTTCTGCGCAACCCACCCACCTGACATGTCTAAAGTTAAATGAACTGCTGTAATTTGTTCGCGTGTACTGTTACGAACTTTTTATTCGTTAACTGGAGAACTATATCTGATCCACGAGTCCTTACAACACGAAAAGATCCTTGTCATGAACTTGTGAAGTTCTTTGACTGCTCTCTTCTCACAATTTCGTCATATAATAGTACCTTGTCTCCTGCCATGATTTCATTGGGGTTTTTCTCTTCACATACCCTATTAAAACTCACTGCCACCTGATGCATCTGGCGCATCCATTCCTTTAGTTCCATTACGTAATCATCTCAGTTGTATTGTACTTTGGCCTGAGCCCGCTGCAGGATCCCAGGCATGTTGCATATTCTCTTTAAAAATAACTTAAACGGAATGAACCCAGTTGATGAATGTGATGTTGTATACAAAAGTGGCAAAATGCAGCCATCCATCCCTGTTTTCCTCCTTCTTTCTCTCGTAATGGCGTAGATATTATTTTAGCGTTCGATGCGTCCTTTTGAATGCTCCATTAGTTTGAGGATGGTATGCACAAGTTGAATCTTTTCTATCTTCAGTAAATGACAAACCCTCTTTTAAGACGTCAGTCAGAAAGTTTGTTCTTTGGTCACTCAGTAATACTGCCGGTATTCCGTGACTGCAAATTATTCTGTGTACTAAGACTCGCGCTACTGTCTCAGCATCCAGTTGTGCTATACTCTCCGCTACAGCGACTTTCGTGAGGGCATCCCGTAACATTAGGATATATCCGTTCCCTTTCTCTGTTATCTAATGCGGTCCGACGACATCGATATCACAAAGAGCGAATTACTGGTTACGTATTTCGGTCAGCACTAAGGGCATCTTCGCCTTATTCCGCATAACCTTGTTCTTGTGACAACTGTCACAACTTTGAATGTACTGTTCTACATCCATCTTCACACCTTTCCATAATCTATACGTTTGAATATGGTCGTATGTGGGGCTGACTGGTGTCCACCTATTGGCGAATCATGAAATTGCTTCAGAATATCTTGCTTCTCCTCTTGATTAATCATTGGTTGCTAGTTTTGTTCTTCCTCGTCGATCTCTTCAACATTGCCAAATAAGTGCAGCTGCGTCTTCTGGTATCTGTTCCAATTCTTCTGCTACTGTGTTCTACGATTCCTTTTTGTATATTTTCTCAGAGTCGTATTCTGCCAGTTTAATCATGAATTTCATTAATCTTGACGACGATTCGTTTATATGCGCCAACCATTTCAGTGGTTTGTGATCGGTACATACCTTGAATCTTTTTCTGTAGACGTAACGTTGGTAGTTTTTCACCGTCCTCACTAACGCTAAGGACTCTCGCTCGGTCGTACTATATCCTCTCTCAGTGCGGTTCAGCGTTCTGCCTCCAAAGGCTACTCGCAAATCCTGTCCTAATTCTCCTTGGTTCAATAAGACGCTGATCGACTGGTTGCTAGCGTCAGTTGTAATTATGAATTGCTTTGTAAAATCAAGATACTGTAAGAACGTAGGGGTTACCTATTTTCTCTTTTAATCCCTGAAAAGCTGTTTCCTGTTGAGTTGACCACTCGTAGTTGCCCCTTTCTTTATTAATTCATGTTACAGTTTCGCTATCCAACTGCAGTCCTTGATAAAACGACGATAAAAGACACGATCCCTGGAAATATCTGTAGTTGCTTTGTGGAGCTGGGTCTTGGATACACATTTATCACGATTGCCTTCTATGGTCTCCTTCCGTGGGACGTACACTTCCCTACCTGTAATTTTAAATGATGCGATCGGAACCTCCAAAACGATTCGCCAAGTTGGGTATTACGCTCCTCTGATGGATTCCGAACACGACCGCATCATCTGAATACACGAACATCTAGTGTCACTTATGTCCAGTAAATACTGTGTTCATCAGTCTCAGAAAACTTGCTCCACTATCTGTTAATCTCATCGGCACTCTTTTATATTCGGAATGTCCCTCTGGAGTAGAGAAGGCTGTTTTCTATCTATCATTTTCTTTCAACAGTATCTGGTGGGAATCCTTCGTACAGTCTAAAGTGATAAAATTCTTGCCTTTTCCTAAGCCGTCTAAAATCTCCTCAATACGGGGTAGCGGAAATACAGCGATAATCCAAATGTCACTCAATCTCCGGTAACTCGCAGCTGTTTCCCCAAAGCGTCTATCTTCTTTGGAATCACGAATAACGGAAAATTCCACCCACTCGTGCTCGGCGTAATGATATCCTCCCTTAACATCTCATTTCGGAGGGGTTCCTTTTGCGTCTCTGGTTGTCGATACGGGCGGATTTTGTCGCAGTGCCTCGTACTTCCGATTTCAACTTGATTTCCTGCTTCATCGTCTGAGTGTACGTTAATCTGTCTCCGTGCAGGTGAAATACATCATGATATGCAATACGCAATTCATTAATCGAAGTCCTTTCTTCTTTGCTTAAGTGACCCACTCGAGCAATTTCCTTTAATCTGTTAATTCGCGGCCTTCTCTCTTGGCCCACTGAAACTATTCTACGTATATGGCGTTCCTCGTTTCCTTTGGGGTCTAGTACTGGTTCTGTCCTCACTTCCGGACTTTCCAATATAACTTCTTCCTCCGTGATATTCAAAATACTCGTGATACATGTGCCTCTCTGCATGGTCACCAAGGCTACAGGCAAATACACACCCGTTTGCAGCTGCTGCTTCTTCAAATTCCTCCGGTCAGATCTGTGTTCTGCACTTAGTCCTTAAACTTGTTTTCTTCTCGTGAGCCTATTGTTATAAAGTTACAAAGACTTTCTTTCCTTTCCGTCTGCTGCTCATCTTTGTTCCTTGCTTCATTTACATGCGGCGTCTTGTCGCTTTTTATCTGTTCCGGTTCCTCACTTTGGAAGTCTCTATTCCCTGTAGGATATAAGTCCGATCCTAGCTGAATTCCTACTGATACCTCGTATCCCCCCTTGACTAGCTTCTCTCCCAGTCCGCAAGATTCGACGGTTCGGCTCCTGTTACATCCTTAATCGTAGCAAACCCGTAGCGTGTCCGTTGCGTAATCTATGATCACACTCAAACTCTCGTGGAAGTCTCTGCCTGAAATTCCTTCATACTGGACGTGTAACTCGTCCTCCTCTATCTGTAACTTACGTTCCACACACGCATACGTCCTGTATTCTCAGAATTAACCAGCTCCGCGTATCTCTATTACTTCTTCAATGATCCCTTAAAGTTTTGTTCTTTTACATCTTCAATTTTTTGGTCCTGTCCTCCTCAGTTGCACGTAATACTACGGTATGTTGATGATTTTCACTTATGCACCGTCTGACAGCAACTGAATAAAACACAATTTTAGTGCCATACGCGTTTCGCCTTCATTTTCTGCAAGGCATCATCAGTGGCAGGTTGCGTAGACAGTTTCTTACATATTACGCTCCTGTTGCATTTTTGGTCTTGTTCTTCTTCCTATGAGCGCCAATTTGCTGTTTTTTTCTGCATTCCACAGCACTGTGCACTGAACACTTTTTTTAATGCAATGCAATGCAAAAAAAAAGTGTTCAGTGCATAGTGCTGTGGAATGCAGAAAAAAACAGCAAATTGGCGCTCATAGGAAGAAGAACAAGACCAAAAATGCAACAGGAGCGTAATATGTAAGAAACTGTCTACGCAACCTGCCACTGATGATGCCTTGCAGAAAATAAAGGCGAAACGCGTATGGCACTAAAACTGTGTTTTATTCAGTTGCTGTCAGGCGGTCCATAAGTGAAAATCATCAACATACCGTAGTTTTGTTCTTTTGTCGGCGTTACCGCCCACCGTATCCTCCTGAGTGGCACTATCTGCAACGAAACCTGTGGTTGCGGAACATCTCTTAGCGCGTCTTGCATTTATAAAATCATTCCTGACCTTGCAGACTACAACTTTGCGACACGGGTCGACTTCCTTCTAGTGCCGTTCTTTCGTTTCCCGTTTTCTGAGTCTTCGTATTCGCTAGCCTAGCATCGGCATTGCGCTCGTGGGCTGTGTGTTCTGCTTCTTTTCCAACGCAACATATCACAGATCTCGCCTGATCACATGGTCCTGGACCCCCTTGGAGATCGCATCGACGACGCACCGTCGGTCGCTTGCTCCCAATTTGCCCGTGATGACTTCTACATAGCGTTTCCTGCGGCGGCAGAGGGTAGGGTGCCCGTTTCTCTGCCCTACTGCTACGCGGCTGCATAGCGTTTATTTTCTTGACGTGCTTGTCCATAGTGCACTTTCTCGCATGATGGCCTCCTCTCTTAGACCTAAAACAGTAACCTCTCAGTCAACTGAATTCACCGAACTTTTCTTTGCAAATTAATTTTCGTGTAGCTCAAAGACTTCTTGCATATCTTTCAATTGGACGCCATTTCGGCGACTTTCATGTCCGCATCCTACCCCAGTTATCCAACCAGGGGAAGGCGACCAACAGATTAACGTGTAATTCGAATCACGTGTCGTTGCTGGCGACGTCGCACATCGTTGAGATGTGAAGTCCAGGTTAAAACAAAAGGCATTGGATGCTTCATCTGTTAATGTCAGATCTGATGTTTGTGCTAACGTTAAACCCTCTCCTGGTGCTCTCAACATTGTTTTAATTCTCTCATCTTCTCTTTCCTGTATGAACACTGATAGCGCCAGCTTCTCATCTAGAGCGTGACTACCCAAACGTGTGATGCCTTTATCATTCCGTGGACGGCTTCTCGAAATTAGTGTTTCAATGTGTCAACGCGACTTGCCCACTCGACCATACTTTCGGCCTTTTCTGTCTATTAGCATGGTAATCCAAAGTCCATTTTGACACATAGTTCTCCAGTAAAACTCCTTTCACATCTGGCCAAGTAGATGTGAAATCGTGTATGAATAGTTTACTTTGAGCTGCACCCACAATCCAAGTTTTAACAAATTTTAATAGCACACTGTGATTATGGCGTGACGTTAGTTCGAATGCTAAGTCAAGTTGTCAGCTAATTAGCCTAAGTTCACCTTTACTTCAAACAAAAGCTCTCGGGATTAGCTCAAATGCGTCAGACAAGACTGTATGCTTAGCTGGAACCTCACTACTTTCCAGATTCACATTAGATGTTTTTTCGTCCTTTTTCGAGGCTGTAGACCTCGTTTCCATGTTATGTTCTGATCCACTCACCGTGTTCCTCGGTCAGGCAGCGGTGCTGTGTTGACGTCTCGTGCAGACGTGAGGTTGGAGTTTGGTGCGGTCATCACGTATGTTTCGCTGATTCAAGCGACTTTCAAGAAGCGCGGCATAAGAAACGCTCTCGATGGCAGTGAAGACCGTCTTATATATGAAGCGGACAACGATGACGACGACAAAAAGAAGAAGATGATGATGAAGAAGAAATGTTAACTGAATCTGTCGTCGGTTCTTGGTAGAACAACATTATAATAAATGAAAAGCACTTGCTTGCTTTTTACATTGCATTACCACCATACTGTCAAAGATGTTATTTACTGTTTCTACTTCAGTCTAGACGTGTAACTTCTCTTCCAATGTTGTTTACAAACATTGTAACTTCTTTGGTGACATTACTCAGTAAATGTCTGAAGATGGTGTAACATTGTGCGATTGCCTTATCATTTTAAATCATTCACTAATCGAGCAGTCGCTCGGCAACAGCATAATGTTGCGAGAATGTAAAAGGTGAACGTCCTGTGACGTAATGTGTTTATTGTCGAAGCGCCATCAGAGATGCAGTGAGTTAATGACTTTGAAAACCGCGGCGCGAAAAACGGACAGAAGAAGAACACTTTTACACATTTTTTTGATGTACGAGATATTCTCGATGAACAGTTACTCATTTTTTCTCTTGTCTCCTGTAACTTGTGTCGGACGCGCCGTATTATTATTGTTAAAAATAATATTAGTGTAAAGTAAAAGTGCAATACTAAAGGTGTAATACTGCTATGCAGATTTATTGTGCGACGAGTATGTGAAAACGTCAAAGGAATTATTTTCATTACGAGAAGTGCCAGTCAAAACGGCATAAAAAAAAAATGGCTCTGAGCACTATGGGACTCAACTGCCGAGGTCATCAGTCCCCTAGAACTTAGAACTAGTTAAACCTAACTAACCTGAGGACATCACAAACATCCATGCCCGAGGCAGTATTCGAACCTGCGACCGTAGCGGTCTTGCGGTTCCAGACTGCAGCGCCTTTAACCGCACGACCACTTCGGCCGGCTAAAACGGCATCCATGTTAAATCCTTCATTGCAGTGTAAGTTCTTCTATTAATTGCCATAAATTCAGAGTTAAATGGAACTAGTGTATGGATTATTGATTTAGTATAGACACTGTGTCACACTCCTTCATGAAGTTATTTAATTTTCTTTATGTTTCTGCCAAATAGAGACTACACAGTCACAAATTCTTTCGTCGAAAACGGACGGAAGTTGCATGCGGCGAAATATTTTCTCCGCGCCATATTCTACTGGTAAATGCACGATAAACTACGGTCCCTTAGGAAATTCATGTTGAGCTATCCAAAAATAATTATATTTTGAACAGGCATTTACTCTCCTCTGCAATGTAACTTCCGACTATCAGACGATCCAACAAGAAACAGCCGCACAGGGTCGGCGTTCGCAAATATATTTCCACCGCTGATTATAGCTAGATGTTACAGCAGTAAACATATTGTTATAATTAGCGACTACGAACGGGGACATTTATAACTGTATGTTTACGTATACACATTACGTAAACATATCGCTATAATGGTTAACACAATAAAAGTGATACTACAGAACAAAAGCAAACTAGAGCTTTTCATTTATTAAGAAGAAGGAAATTCAGATGACGATTTTCAGAGATTTTAAAGGTCACTTCGATTTTAGAAACTATGAAATTTTTTTAGTCTGGCTTTGCAATCTAATAATAAAAGCGGTAAATTTTTTTTTTTTTAATTGCTGAAATACTAAGGTGAGTCTTATAGTCTGTAGCATCTTCTAGTCCGTTATACACCGTGGCCATGAAAAACGCATTATAAAAAAGTATTCGTAATAATTAGCTACAAAATTTTCGACGAGGCTTCCCATAGCAGATCACGCCAAGCGCACATTCCAATTCTTTCTACTGTTATACTACGGTCAACACCACTCACGAGCTGTGGGCGCGTTAAAAAAGGGGCTGTCGAATCGTATCGATTTCACTTTCTTAAAGCAGTGCACACAGTGATCTGTAATGGTTGGTTGTTTTGGGGAAGGAGACCAGACAGCGTGGTCATCGGTCTCATCGGATTAGTGAAGGATGGGGAAGGAAGTCGGCCGTGCCCTTTCAGAGGAACCATCCCGGCATTTGCCTGGAGTGATTTAGGGAAATCACGGAAAACCTAAATCAGGATGGCCGGACGCGGGATTGAACCGTCGTCCTCCCGAATGCGAGTCCAGTGTCTAACCACTGCGCCACCTCGCTCGGTGATCTGTAATGGGGGTAGCCCTTTGTGTTATTTCAGTCTCATCCGGACATAATGAACAGCTGCGGTATCAGGTAGAGAACTTTAGCTCTCCAATCACCCCTTGCGCCACTTTCCGCTGAATAAAGCTTCTCCCAGCTGTACGTGTCGAATGGGGGAACAGATGGTGTAGTATCCTTCCTAGTCACTAAATCTTATGACGCTTCTGTTCACACTACACCTGCATTTGTTTCTTTTCATCTTTTGTCATCAGTCTTCTGACTGTTTTGATGTCAGCTGTCACAATTTCCTCTCCTCTGCCCTCAATTTCATCTCAGACTAGCACTTCCACCCAAAGTCCGTTGTAAGTAGGCTGTTTAGGTTTTTTTATTGGTAACGCCACGTAGCGCCCTATATGAAAATCACTGACTGTGCTGTGTGAAGTCTGTGGTTAGTTGGCATTGTTGTAATATTCGCTATTGTAGTGTTGGGCAGTTGGATGTGAACAGCGCGCAGCGTTGCGCAGTTGGAGGTGAGCCGCCAGCAGTGGTGGATGTGGGGAGAGAGATGGCAGAATTTTAAGAGCGGACGATCTGGACGAGTGTCCGCCAGAAAGAGTAAATTTGTAAGACTGGAGTCATGAACTGATATATATATATATTATGACTTTTGAACACTATTAAGGTAAATACATTGTTTGTTCTCTATCAAAATCTTTGGCAACGACCTTGCCGCAGTGGATATACCGGTTCCCGTAAGATCACCGAAGTTAAGTGCTGTCGGGCGTGGCCAGCACTTGGATGGGTGACCATCCGGGCCGCCATGCGCTGTTGCCATTTTTCGGGGTGCACTCAGCCTCGTGATGCCAATTGAGGAGTGTAGTGTTACCTTTTATTATCTTCTCCTCATTAGCTATTGAAACAACCTCGCTTTGTAATGTAATTTTAATTTCCACCGAAAAGCACATTCAACACATCGCGGAAAAATACACGTCTTTCGTATCAAGACAAGAGAGAGAGACATCCCATTAGTTCTTCAAAACAAAAACTACGCAAAAGTAAAAAAAAAAAAAAAAAAAAAAAAAAAAAAAAAAAAAAAAAAAAGAACAAAATTATTTATAAAATCGGTCGCTGGCGCAGCGCTCTTCTGCGTGCGCGATCGTAAATTATAACTTTGCGGAAGTCAAAGTACCATTACAATGCCTCCTCTACTGACACGCTCCGCAAGCGAGCGTGGCAGTATAGAAAATTTACATAGATACATATATATATATATATGAGAAAATAAGAAATTTACATATTACAAAAAATATTTCTGTGCACAATGTTCTTTGCATATCAGTCTTTGTATACAGTCTTTTTGGTGTGTATCTTCTTTAGGAGTCATAACATTAATGTCTTTGAATTGCAGCGTATTATCGTTGCTTAGCACAGCGTTTGAATTCAGTTCACATGATTCGTGTTTACAATGGAATTAATTCGAACAATAAATGTTTCTATTATATTGCTCCAATGTCTTTAAACATAGTATCGGATTCTGAGTGTGTGTGAACTGCCTGGATCTCTTGCGTGCGACTTGAAGAAAATCCAAAGTTTGTTCAATGTGTCAACACGAAATTGTGATCTCCAGCAGTCGAATTTTGGTGGCGTCTACCGGGGTATAAATGGTCAATGAGGGCACAGGAAACACCTCACTGCCTACGACAGGTGATGAGCTTGTCTTTTACACCAACCTGAAGACCTGCCGGCTTCCACAGCACCATACACTTCAAAGCATATTGACACTACGTAAATATTGCTTGACCAGTGTTCCATCACGTTGGTTTCTTCTTTGCATTTTCAGTTCCATTTATATGAATCATGTGCTACATGCACAAGTCCTTTGCAGCTCATTAACATCTCCTTAAAATACATTTCTTGATATAGTAAGTACATAAATATACAAATATTTACAATCCATCATTACATGAGATACATTGTTGTCATATAGTACATATACAGAATTAAATGAAAAATATAGTCAATTTTTGTACGTTACATTCAATATCATTGTGCTGACATGTGAATTACATTACATTCAGATTGAAATATACATTTTATTTGTTAGCTCATTCTTCTTTCTTTTTTTTTTTTTTTGGTTACACTTGCAACATTTGAAGATAATTGTGGCAGCTCGCTAGAATATTCAACTTAAAATTCATCTTGCACCCTGGAATAAAATTTACACATATTTCAAGCTTCAAGACAGCCCTCTGTAAGAGGATAGGTTCATCGGATGGTTGCTAACTACTTCATAAATACTAGTAAAGTCATCCCCTACAGTGGACTACACAAAATAAAATATGATAAATAAAATACATGTTAACTTAATATAACGTAAAAGTTCCTATACCTAATACCGTTTCTAAGTGTGGTGTCCCCACTATTGCTGTTTCTAAGAGTGGTACCCCTCTATTACCGTTTCTAAGAGTGGTGCCCCTCTAGATATCTTAGGATCCTACAAGTATGTACATCAGTGTGGTAAGTATATATATATATATATATATATATATATATATATATATATATATATATATATATATAGTTCAAGTCAATCATGTTCCTATAAAGTTTGTGTAGTTCATCTCCTTCCTTTTATGAGTATCAAGCAATATAAATAAATGTTTTACTTAATAAATAAATCAATCTTCTTAGATAATTGCTGCTGCGTTCCATGCTGTATATCCATTCTGTATTTACCTTGTGGTACCTGTAAAATTCTATTCATAAATAAATATGTGTGTATGTCTCTCCATACTGTCAGATAATCACGAATTATATAATGTCAAATATTTCATCAACATGTATAAATTTTTCTAAGGAAGGGATGAGAGTATGAGCCGCAACAGATGACTGACGTTTTGTTTTCTCCTTATTCTCCTTTCTATTTAATGGTGCATCAGTTCAGTTCAGTAGATGAGCTTTAATTATGTCATTAGATGACTGCTAAATATGTTCTCTTAAATAATTCTTCCAATCTGAAGTGTCAAGCCTACATAACTCCAAAAATTTCATTACAAGTTTCCATTAGATTAGTGTTAAAGTGTTATAGATTTAAATCTTCTGGTATATTTCCAGCAGTGGCTGCTGTAAATAATTCTTTCCACATAAATCTATACTTTCACCTTTAGTTATAAGAATATATAAGACACCACATAAGTTATTATCTCAGGCATACCAATCTTTCAATAAATAATATTCTTTCCACTACTTTCATTCTTGTGACAGCCAGAGCGAGAGCACCAGCAGCAGCGAGTACTCTTTGTATAAAGCGTTTATTTTGCATTTTGTTTACGACCTTCCACTAAGGAAGGGATTCTATTTGTGTTTATCTGCTCTGCATAGTAACTAACAGTTCTTGATAAAACTTTACGTAGTTTTCGTGTTAGATTTCTTAGTGTTTTCTTGATCGTTTAGAACAGAAAGCGCCCTAAAACCGTCTTTTGTTTGTTTCGCGGCCGTTAGCCACTAGTCACTTGAATCAGCAGTTGTCTTGTGACAGCCAGAGCGAGAGCACCAGCAGCAGCGAGTACTGTTTGTATAAAGCGTTTTTGTACTTATTTGCTGCGCTTAGCTTTTAAATAGTTTTTCTGGGAAAACCTAGCGTAGTTTTCGCGTCTCGTATTTCAGTGAGTGTTTCTTGATTATCAGAGTAGCTCATCAGAAGATTATCTTGGGAATTTGTCACCGTATAGAGTAGGGTAAACATAGTCATGTGTAGGGACTGTGGTTGTTGTGAGCGGACGCAAGGAGAATTGGCCACTCTTCGGGGGCAGGTGGAGGCTTTGTCTGTTAGGCTCATCGAGCTCGAGGCGCAGGCGTCGGCTCGTAGTGGCGTTGGGGCAACTGTGGTGAGACCTATGCCTACTTCGGTGGCCTTGGAATCACATGGAAACCCTGATGTCGCTGCGTCTTCCGGCAGTGAGCATCTTACCGGTCAGCCATCACTCCAGGGTGAATGGCGGACAGTGGTGGGCTCGCGCGTGCCTGGCCGCAAGGCGAAGGTGGGATCTGGCCGCGTGGCAGCTGCCTTACCCCTTTCCAACAGGTACAGGGTGCTTCCTAGTGGTGATGACATCGTTTCCGAGCCACCACAGGATGCCTCGCCTGTTGGGCCAGTGGCCGATTCTCCGGCAAGGTCCCGACAGTCACAGAGGGCGGGCCTATTAGTTATAGGGAGCTCCAACGTTAGGCGGGTTATGGAGCCCCTCAGGAAAATAGCGGGTAGGTCGGGGAAGAATGCCAGTGTGCACTCGGTGTGCTTGCCGGGGGGTCTCGTCCGTAATGTGGAGGAGGCCCTTCCGGCAGCTATTGAACGCACTGGGTGTGACCGGCTGCAGATAGTAGCACATGTCGAAACGAATGACGCCTGCCGCTTGGGTTCTGAGGCCATCCTTGGTTCCTTCCGGCGGCTGGCTGATTTGGTGAAGACAACCAGCATCGCACGCGGAGTGCAAGCTGAGCTTAATATCTGCAGCATAGTGCCCAGAGTCGATCGCGGTCCTCTGGTTTGGAGCCGTGTGGAGGGTCTAAACCAGAGGCTCAGACGACTCTGCGACTATAATGGTTGCAAATTCATCGACCTCCGTTATTGGGTGGAGAACTGTAGGGCCCCCCTAGACAGGTCAGGCGTGCACTACACACCGGAAGCAGCTACTAGGGTAGCAGAGTACGTGTGGCGTGCACACGGGGGTTTTTTAGGTTAGAGGGTCCCCCCCTTGGGCGAAACGATAAAATACCTGACGGCTTACCAGAGAGGACATTATCATCGTTGATAAAGAACGTCCGTCCTCAGAGACCAAAAACAGGAAAAGTTAACGTAATATTGGTAAACTGCAGGAGTATCCAGGGCAAGGTTCCTGAATTAGTATCTCTTATTGAAGGAAATAGTGCGCATATAGTATTAGGAACGGAAAGTTGGTTAAAACCGGAAGTGAACAGTAACGAAATCCTAGACACAGAATGGAATATATACCGCAAGGATAGGATAAACGCCAATGGTGGAGGAGTATTTATAGCAGTAAAGAATTCAATAATATCCAGTGAAGTTATTAGCGAATGCGAATGTGAAATAATCTGGGTTAAGTATCAAAGGTGGGTCAGATATGATAGTCGGATGCTTCTATAGACCACCTGCATCAGCAACCGTAGTAGTTGAGCGCCCCAGAGAGAACCTGCAGAACGTCGTGAAGAAGTTTCGTGATCATACTATTGTAATAGGGGGAGACTTCAATCTACCAGGTATAGAATGGGATAGTCACACAATCAGAACTGGAGCCAGGGACAGAGACTCTTGTGACATTATCCTGACTGCCTTGTCCGAGAATTACTTCGAGCAGATAGTTAGAGAACCAACTCGTGAAGCTAACGTTTTAGACCTCATAGCAACAAATAGACCGGAACTTTTCGACTCCGTGAATGTAGAAGAGGGTATCAGTGATCATAAGTCAGTGGTTGCATCAATGACTACAAGTGTAATAAGAAATGCCAAGAAAGGAAGGAAAATATATTTGCTTAACAAGAGTGATAGGGCACAAATCGCAGAATATCTGAGTGACCACCATCAAACGTTCATTGCTGAGGAAGAGGATGTGGAACAAAAGTGGAAAAAATTCAGAAACATCGTCCAGTACGCCTTAGATAAGTTCGTACCGACTAAGGTCCAAAGCGAGGGGAAAGATCCACCGTGGTATAACAATCATGTACGAAAGGTACTACGGAAACAAAGAAAGCTTCATCATAGGTTTAAGAGTAGTCGAATCATAGCTGATAAGGAAAAGCTGAACGAAGCGAAAAAGAGAGCAATGAGAGAAGCATTCAACGAATTCGAACATAAAACATTGGCAAACAATCTAAACAAGAACCCTAAAAAGTTTTGGTCATATGTAAAATCGGTAAGCGGATCTAAATCCTCTATTCAGTCACTCGTTGACCACGATGGCACCGAAACAGAGGACGACCGAAGAAAGGCAGAAATACTGAATTCAGTGTTCCGAAACTGTTTCACTGCGGAAAATCGTAACACGGTCCCTGACTTCAGCCGTCGCACGGACGCCAAAATGGAAAATATTGAAATAAACGATATCGGAATTGAAAAACAACTGCTATCACTTAGTAGCGGAAAAGCATCCGGACCAGACGAGATACCCTTAAGATTCTACAGTGATTATGCTAAAGAACTTGCCCCCTTTCTATCAGCAATTTATCGTAGATCGCTGGAAGAACGTAAAGTACCTAGCGACTGGAAGAAAGCGCAGGTCGTTCCCATTTTCAAGAAGGGTCATAAATCAGATGCGAATAATTATAGGCCTATTTCGCTTACGTCAATCTGTTGTAGAATAATGGAACATGTTTTGTGTTCTCGTATTATGACGTTCGTAGATAATACAAATCTCCTTCATCATAACCAACATGGATTCCGCAAACAGAGATCATGTGAAACTCAGCTCGCCCTATTTGCCCAAGAAATTCACAATGCCGTAGACACTGGCGAGCAGATTGATGCCGTATTCCTGGACTTCAGGAAGGCATTTGATACGGTTCCGCACTTACGTTTAGTGAAAAAAATACGAGCTTACGGAATATCGGACCAGGTTTGTGATTGGATTCAGGATTTCCTAGAAGAAAGAACACAACATGTCATTCTTAACGGTTCAAAATCTGCAGATGTAGAGGTAATTTCGGGAGTACCGCAGGGAAGCGTGATAGGACCTTTATTGTTTACAATATACATAAATGACTTAGTTGACAACATCGGTAGCTCCGTGAGGCTATTTGCAGATGACACGGTTGTCTACAAGAAAGTAGCAACATCAGAAGACTCGTACGTACTCCAGGATGACCTGCAGAGGATTAATGCATGGTGCGACAGCTGGCAGCTTTCCCTAAACGTAGATAAATGTAATATAATGCGCATACATAGGGGCAGAAATCCATTCCAGTACGATTATGCCATAGGCGGTAAATCATTGGAAGCGGTAACGACCGTAAAATACTTAGGAGTTACTATCCGGAGCGATCTGAAGTGGAATGATCACATAAAACAAATAGTGGGAAAAGCAGGCGCCAGGTTGAGATTCATAGGAAGAATTCTAAGAAAATGTGACTCATCGACGAAAGAAGTAGCTTACAAAACGCTTGTTCGTCCGATTCTTGAGTATTGCTCATCAGTATGGGACCCTTACCAGGTTGGATTAATAGAAGAGATAGACATGATCCAGCGAAAAGCAGCGCGATTCGTCATGGGGACATTTAGTCAGCGCGAGAGCGTTACGGAGATGCTGAACAAGCTCCAGTGGCGGACACTTCAAGAAAGGCGTTACGCAATACGGAGAGGTTTATTATCGAAATTACGAGAGAGCACATTCCGGGAAGAGATGGGCAACATATTACTACCGCCCACATATATCTCGCGTAATGATCACAACGAAAAGATCCGAGAAATTAGGGCAAATACGGAGACTTACAAGCAGTCGTTCTTCCCACGCACAATTCGTGAATGGAACAAGGAAGGGGGGATCAGATAGTGGTACAATAAGTACCCTCCGCCACACACCGTAAGGTGGCTCGCGGAGTATAGATGTAGGTGTAGATGTAGATTCTGTATTCCATGAGTACATGTGATATAGCGTTCAAATCTAGTTTCTCTCCTCTCAACATATTCTCAATTACTCATAACATTCTCACCTATCCATTATTCATTCTTCACAAAATAACATATACTTATTCCTCAGCATTATATATATGAATTTTTTCCTCTTATTCATCAGCACTTACTTTTTACTTCAACAACAACAACAATAATAATAATAATAATACCATTTTCTCATCTTATATACCGTTTACCTCTCTCTGTATTACTATTTGTCCTCTTATTAAACTAAAATTATATTCACTCATCTCATTCAGTCATTCACATCACTCATATGAACTTTACTATTATCACATGCCTCCTAAAGAAAATAATTCTGTTCAGTTCTCTGCCTCCTCTAATGTGTATATGCCTCCTCTAATGTGTATATGCCTCAATAGCAACTCCTCTTATAACCAAATATCTTATTAGCTATTGGATGGTTCACACTGCTTTCTAGACTTACCTGCATTCATTAGATTGTAAGTATCTGTATAACTTAAATGTAGGCTCATCATAACTGTATATCATATTAATTATCTTCTCCTCAGTAGCTAACATTTTACTGTATGTATTTTTTCAAATGTCTGTGTGGATGTAGACCTCTGGGTTTATGTGTTAATGGATATTCTAATGAATAACAGCCAGGGTGTGGAATATTTGCAATTTGGTATGGTCCAGAGTATAAGATCTGCCATTTCCTGTTTAAATGTTTCAGTTTTGTGGGTTTAGGATGTGTTCTTAGTAAAACTAACTCATCAACTTGAAATGTTTGTGCTTTCCTGACACCTCTGTCATATTTCTGCTTTCTTTCCATAGCTTTGTCATATAATGTTGTGTAAGCTTGTCTTACCTTTTCTTCTAAACTAACATGATTTGTTGTTGCTGTAAATTTAGGTAGAGGATCTGTCCATTCATTTCTTTCTGTTTTATCCATAATTAATTCAGTTGGTGTGTATCCAGTAGAAATGTGAGTTAAATTGTTCACTATTTGTTCAAATGGTGCTAGGTATTCTACCCATTTCGTGTGATTCTCTGGTGTGTGTGTTCTCATAAACTGTCCAAATTCTCGAAATGTTCTTTCTACTGGGTTTGCTGCTGTGTGAAATCTTGAAATTAAAATATGTTTAACAATCTGTTCTTCAATAAATGTCTTCCGTTTTAAACTGGTAAAATATGCTGCATTATCCGTGATCATAACTTCAGGTTTTCCTATTCTTACAAAATAATCTGTTAATAGACGTCTGGTAATAGCAGTGGTAGAAACTGAACGTAAAGCATATAATTTTAAATACTTTGCGAAAACATCTAACACAGCAAGGATGTATTTCATTCCTCCACGTGCTTGTGGATAGGGTCCTGCAATATCTAAAGAAATTAGCTGTAATGGCCTCTTAGGTATGATTGGGTGCAATTCATTCATGCTTGTGCGATTAGAATATTTGGCTTTCTGACATATGATGCATTTCCTAATATTACTCTATACTCTTCGCCTTAAATTTGGAAAATAGCAATATTGTATAATCTTATCTGTACATTTGGTTACACCATAGTGTCCCCAAGTTCTGTGTGTAAATAAAATAAAATCATCAACATGAGCTTCAGGTAAGCAAACACACCAATGCTGTGATTCAGGGTTTCGTCGGTGAAATAATACTTCTATGTGTAACGTGTAATATTTTTCAAGATGTGGGTCTGTTCCTGCACGTAATTTATTCTTTATCTGGATCCACCTGGGATCATTGTCCTGCAATATGGCTAACTTCCTGCACATGTTTTTGTAGTAAGGGGCAAATGTACCGTCATACATGAGTAAAATTTTAAAATCTGATGTTTGTTCTGCCACATCCCAAAAATTCTTGTAGGCCTTGTGGCAAACGAGATAGAGCATCGGCTATAATGTTGGATTCTCCTTTTATATATTTAATATCAAAATCATATTCTTGTAGTGATGCACACCAGCGTGAAAGACGTGGATGTAATAACTTGCATGATAGCAGGAAAGAAAGAGCTTGATGATCAGTATAAAGCTTAGTACGTTTTCCCCATAGAAAGTAGCGAAACTTGCGAAACGCCCATACTATGGCAAGTGTATCGCGCTCGGTCACTGAATATGACTTTTCGCATTCAGTGAGCGTGCGGCTAGCAAAACTTATAGGTTTGGTGACTGTTTGTTCATCTTCTACATGAATTTGGAATAAAAATGCTCCGAGCCCATAGGAACTTGCATCTGTTACTAGGCAAAAGGCTGATGTCATGTCAGGATGACATAACAACGGTGCATTAACTAAAGCATTCTTAATCGCTTCAAAATCTGTCTGACAGAACTCTGTCCATTTCCAAATATTATTTCTTTTGAGTAAAGATAGAAGATGTGGACTGTTAAGAAGGTGGTAGGGTACAAATTTCCTGAAGAATGAAGATAGACCAAGAGAGGCTTTCAGTTGTTTACGATTCTGTGGGGATGGAAAATTTTTTATTGCATCAATTTTTCTTGAGTCTGGATAAATTCCTTCAGATGATATGATGTGACCAAGGAATTTGATTTCTCTCCTCCCTAATTTCGTCTTTGATAAATTGATAGTGACACCTGCGTCAGAAAATTTAGTCAGAAGTTGCTTCAAAAGATTTGCATGTTCTTCCCAAGTAGTGGTGGCAATGACAATGTCATCAACATAAACTGTGATTTGCGATAACAATTGTGGTCCAAGAACAGTATCTAAGGCTTCAATAAATACTCCAGCACTCACTCGTAGACCAAAGGGTAGAACACAAAATTGATAACTACGTCCCTCACATAGAAATACAGTGTATTTACGACTGTTTTTATGGAGGTTCACCTGCCAAAATGATGAGCGGAGGTCGATATTGGTTAAATACTGTACATTATGAAATTTTAAAAGTTGTTCTTCCAAATTAATAGGTCGTGTGTTGATTGGGATTATAACTTTGTTAATTTCTCGTGCATCCAGCACAAACCTTACACTACCATCCTCTTTATTAACTGCTAGGATCGGACTGCAATATGGTGAATGTGACCTTTCAATGATACCCCAAACTTGCATTTTTTCAATCTCTTTCAAAACTGTGGGTTTCTTTGACCAAGGAATATTATAATATGTTCTACAGTATGTTTTGTGTGGTTTAACATCCATCTCATAAGTATAGCCTCTAATAATTCCAGGTTTCTCCACAAATACCTCAGCAAATTGCTGCAAAACTTCAAGTAATTCAAGTTGTTGTTCCTCGTCAGATATTCAGATTCTGTGCATTTCTCATATAAATCATTAGGTTTAATTCCCTGAGATACAGCTTCATTAAAAGTTAAATCACATATGTTTATTGCTGGTGGATACACAAAATGTAACTGTTCAAATTTACCTTGTTTACTGTTTAAGTTTTTACCCTGTGTTAACTCTATTGTCAGTTGTTGTTGGTTTACGGTTAAATGACATTTCCCTTTTCCTAAATCTATGATTGCTTGATATTCATTCAAAAAGTCAATTCCTAATATGCAATGCATAACTAATTTGTCTACTACCAGAAAACTGTAATCGAGTGGTATATTTGAAAATGTGAAGTTAATCAGCACTTGAAATTTCACATTCTTTGATTTGTTACCGGTGGCACTTATAATGTGACAATTCTGTACTGGCAATGTTTGTATGTTCATTATTTGTTTGAGTTCATTATATAAGGACATTGAAATGACACTTGCTGCTGCTCCTGTATCTAACATTACTTCCACTTCATAACTACCAATCATAACTCGTGTTATAGCCTGAATAATCTTCTTTGTTTTACTGGTACTATTAAAATCTACATCCTGATATAATTCTTTTTCTATTTTCTTACTGTCATCATATCGGAGAAAACAAATCGTCGGTTCCGTTGCGCTCTGCTCCCTATTGACTGTAACTCGAGCGCTTAGCTCGGTCGTCGTTCGTTTTCCGGCAAATTCGGTTGTTGCTGCGGGTTGGGTTCATTGCCCAACTCAATAATATTTACATTTCTGTCGCGCGTCACCCAAGTATCAGCTGTTTGGTTGTTGACATTACCCCGCGTCGCATTGGGAGTTCCGTTAGGTACAAATTGAGGGTTGCTGTACTGCATGTGTCGTGGCGGTTGTCCATTGTGATTTCCCCATGCATTATTTCGCCCATGACTGTAACTGGTATTGTCGTTACTGTTATTCCTGCAATACATGTTTGGATGTTGTTGGATGTTGTTTCTCTGAAAATATCCTGGATGGTACCTGTTATCCTCTCTTCTTTGATCTCTATAATTTCGGTTCGTTCTGTTGTTGTTATTTTGAATATAACTGTTATTGTTTCGATTGTAATTACTGTTCGGATAACCATTATAGTAATAATTACTGTTTCCTTGCCAATGCAGCGAGTTGTTTCTCCTAATATTGAATGGATTTGTCCCAGTGTAGTGTGAATTGTTTCTTTGAGTGTTTTGTTGTGGTGTCGGAGGCGGATTCCAATAGCCTCTGTCATTTCTGTTGTGCGTACGCAATTTGCTTGGATGGATTGGATACAATTGAGTGAAATTCCTGATCTCATCTCTGTAAACAACATCTATCTCATCAACATAACTAAAAAAATTCTTTATGTTGTACTCGGACACTCCTATTAATTTATCACAGTAAGGAAATGGTAAGTGGCTTTTAAGTGTTCTAATTACATCCGGTAAATCTGCTGGTTTTGTCCAATATAATGTTTTGTCTAGGTAGCGTTCAAAGTATTGTTATAAAGTCTCTTTCTTCGGGTTGTAAATTTCTGGATTGTATACTTCTCGTTTCAAACTTTGCTGTTCTGCGATCGACCAGAATTCCTCAAGAAATGCTTGTTCAAACTGTTCAAATGTTAAACATCGTCTTTTAATTGCTGCTCCCCACTTAGCTGCTCTTCCATGTAACAAATTTGTAACATATCGAATTTTATCGGCTTCTAACCAATGTCTCGGGAAAATACCATCAAAAGAGCAGATGAAAACAATCGGATGCACTTTGTCTTTCTCATCGCATGAAAATGGCTGAAAGTATCCATGTCGCACTAATGTTTCATCAGCTACTCCCGATGGTATTATGGGTCCTGTATTTTGTGTCAAACTGTGCATAGCATGTGGTGATGTCTGATAGTAATTTTGATCTTGTGGTAGCATTGAAAATGGTTCATTGGGATTTGTATCACTCATTGGTAATTCTATTTTCGGCTGTGTGCTGGGTCTAGCATTATTATGATTCTCATTTATGTTTTGGTTGTCTGTTATGGGTTTTGGTATCACTGACGAACTTGGTATTACATTCTCTTTAAGTTTACGTACCTCTTTCTGAATATTATATGTTTCTCCCTTTACTTGTTCCTTTGTCTTATCTAAAATGATCTGTGTCATTGTCTCAAACTTCTCATCTAAATAATCATCACATAATTTGCATTCATGTACAAGTTTTTCTGTAGAGTTGTGTCATTCTTTAAAGATGCTACATCTGCTCTGTCTTCAAGCTTTTCTAACTTTTCCTGTAAGGATTTCTGCTCCGATGTTACATCATTTAATCTGTCTGAAAGGCCTGTAATCGTCAGGTCTAAGTGTTCTCGGTTTGTTTTTACGGAATTGTGTGACTGTCGTAATTCGTCAACTTGGGTACTGGTTTTCTGTTGTTCAAAAACTACTGTTAACAATTTCTCATTACATCGTTGTAAGTCAGTTTTTGTCTCGTCACTGAATTCCACAAATACCTTTTCTTGTCTCGTAACCTTGTCTGATAAGTCAGTAAATTTCCTTCCAAGACTACTTGTGGTTTCTGTCAAGTCGGCAATTTGTCTCTATTGTTTTTCAAAATTTTGTTTTATGTCCCGTGTCAGTTCATCGAATTTAGTGTCAAATTTCCCAATGTCACGTTTTAAATTGTCATTTTTCTCGTCTAAAGCGTCAAATCTTTTGTCTAAAGTGTCAAATTTTCTGTTTTGGTCACCAAGTAACTTCAGAATCTGGTTGAGCGTGTCAGAGTCCTGTGTCTTAGTTTCGTCATTTTTTCGTGTCTTATTGATGTCTGGTTCTGAAGTTGACATTGTCAATGTCACGTTTTGTCGCATAGTACTCACTCTCCATTCGCCAGTATATCTGTTTAAATATAGGGGTTGTTGTCTTAATCGATCTGGTAAAATTATGTCTTGAACATCCTCCCTATTAAGTTCAATATTCATTTGATTGTCGGACATGTTTTGCAATGTGTCACTTTCACTAAGCTAGTCCACGGAAACAATTTCTACGCGTCTAGCGTCCATCTTGCGATTTTCATAATTAATTGCAAATAAAATTTTCCAATGGTAAAAAAAATTTTTTGAAATATGATAAGTTGAAATCTGAAATTTCTCTTATGGAAATGGATATTTCTATATGATTTCTAATTAGAAATTGAATTATTAAACTGGTACTGAAATTTCCCTCTCACAAATAAATGACTGTGGATATGCTCTTCACTTACCATTTGCAATAATAGTAGTAAATCAATTTTAACTACAATTTGAAAAAATAATTTCGAAATAAATGGATCGGAATTAAGGAAGTACAGATGGCTGCTTGAAACTGGAAAAAATGCAAATTTCTGTACTCACCAATTTTTTTTTCAGTTTTATGTTGCAAATGTAGCGTCAAATATACAGTTTTCAATCCAAAATTTTTCTTTCGCGTCCGTGCAAATTATTTTATGGAACGTTATCCTTTTCCCTTTTTTTTACCAAATTAATTTCCTCAACATGAAAATGAAAAATTAACACTAATTAATAACAGGGAAAACAATATTGTTTTAAATTTCATGCACATACAATTGAAATGAATGGGACTTAGTCCAAATTCATTTTCTGATGCTATTAAGTGGTTAAAATTAGATAAAATGTCCAAAATTTATAATAACTGCACTTGTATCAAATCCAAACTGCGCTTGTATCAAATCCAAACTGCGCTTGTATCAAATCCAAAGATTGCAAGTCCTGTCACCAGGACGGCAATTGTAGTGTTACCTTTTATTATCTTCTCCTCATTAGCTATTGAAACAACCTCGCTTTGTAATGTAATTTTAATTTCCACCGAAAAGCACATTCAACACATCGCGGAAAAATACACGTCTTTCGTATCAAGAGAAGAGAGAGAGACATCCCATTAGTTCTTCAAAACAAAAAACTACGCAAAAGTAAAAAAAAAAAAAAAGAACAAAATTATTTATAAAATCGGTCGCTGGCGCAGCGCTCTTCTGCGTGCGCGATCGTAAATTATAACTTTGCGGAAGTCAAAGTACCATTACAGGAGATACTCGATCGAATAGTAGCGGCTCCGGTCAAAGAAAACCATCGTAACGACCGGGAGAGCGGTGTGCTGACCACACGCCTCTCCTATCCGCATCCTCAGCTGGGGATGACACGGCGGTCGGATGGTCCCGGTGGGCCACATGTGGCCTGATGACGGAGTGCTTTGTCAAAATCTTTCATTTGCTAACTATGCCCATCAGTAGTTAGTGCCTTCAGTAGTTAGAATCTTTTATTTAGCTGGCAGTATTGGCGCTCGCTGTATTGCAGTAGTTCGAGTAACGAAGATTTTTGTTAGGTAAGTGATTCGTGAAAGGTATAGGTTATTGTTAGTCAGGGCCATTCTTTTGTACGGATTATTGAAAGTCAGATTGCGTTGCGCTAAAAATATTGTGTGTCAGTTTAGTGATGATCAGAATAAGCAAAGAGAGAAATGTCTGAGTGCGTTCAGTTTTGCTCAGCTGTTTGAAAGTCAAGTAACGTAAGGAGTTTATCAGCACAATCATTCATAATTTTTTCTAAGGGGAGGTTTCACCGTAAATGTTTGTTTTAAGACTTCTAATCTCTACCTTCCCCTACGGTATTTACCGTCTGTTGTTCGCTCTAGTCCCTTGAAAGTTATTCTCTGATGTCTTGACACATGTCCACAGGCTTCCGCAAGGGAGGGCGTGGCGGGGTGGTCAAGAGGAGGCACTTTCTGCCTCCTTGAATATGGATACGGATTCTTTACTCATTACATAATTATCACGAATTTCTCTAAGTGGTTGTTTACGACTCTGGAAAAATGCAGATGTAACACTGCCGAACTCGACGGGAAATACTGTGTCTTTAGATATCACTATACACATGTGACAAACTTCCAGAAGTTGCTCAGGGATATCTTTCGAGTACTTTGGTGTAAGAGACTCACGGTCTCTGGCGGCTCGTTAAGCAGTATTAAAGTATTAATGATTTATTGGGCTTGTTACCACAATCGCCCTTATTTCTCTGGAAATTCTTCGCAACAGCGATGAAGCCTGTAATACGCAGTAACCAAAAGGTACACCATATAACGCAGAGTCCTGCAATTGCCCTCAGACGATGTACTGTGGCGCGATTGATGTCGCTGCGGGAACAGCTCAACATAGCGTCAGCGTGCCGCTCTTCCACCGCATTCAGTGAACCCCCACATCAGATTTCGGACAACTCTTCGTCAGTAAACCTGTCCATACAGCTGTGTGTCCCTGTCAACACTGCCGGAAAAACAAACCCAGGACAGAAACGAGCGCCGGCCGAAGTGGCCGTGCGGTTAAAGGCGCTGCAGTCTGGAACCGCAAGACCGCTACGGTCGCAGGTTCGAATCCTGCCTCGGGCATGGATGTTTGTGATGTCCTTAGGTTAGTTAGGTTTAACTAGTTCTAAGTTCTAGGGGACTAATGACCTCAGCAGTTGAGTCCCATAGTGCTCAGAGCCATTTGAACCATTTGATAGAAACGATTAGCAATGAATGCAAGTTTACAGGCGAAGGGTAAAATGGGCACTACTGTTTATGACAGCCGTAGGTACCTGAACGAAAGGAAACTATAGTTCAATTCTTTTATCTTGGCGGTTCGCGCACGTCCGCCCAGACGCGGGAGATTGCTGCGTTGCCAGTTGCACGCGCCGCAAACTTACGTTTAGGGGGGAGCATGCAGTTTATGAAGTAAAGCCACCACGGCCGCATTAACCCTTTCGCTGCTACAGAGACGTGCTCCCCGCATTCCGCGCTGTGCGCGATTTTGTCATCACTGCACTGCTCGCCTGTGCAGACACATGGTGTTCCAACTGCTTTCACACACTTATCATTCGATTTCACAAAAACTATTTGGCCCAAAAATTTGATTTTTACACATCATCTTGACTGATACCTTCCCCCCATAAATGACTTAATTTTGTTTCGATGTTCAACGCAGTTATTGTGCGCATTAAATGTAGTAAACCACTGCATGAAATTTTGAAGAATTTGCAGAGGTAAAAGTCCATAGGGTATACTTTCGGTATGGTCGATTTCAGTTGCCACTAGAAATTTCAAAAAATTACATTCAATCGAATAAAATTCAAGAAGTAAGACACTTCGATATTGTTTTTAAATAAAGAAAATATTAAGCACAGAACAAGGTTTGAACTTGGAACCTTTCGCTTAGCAGCCAAATACTTTTTTCTTTTTTTTTTATTCCACAAAAACTAACAAAAATGGCTACAATGAAATGACATAAATAAGGTGACATATAATTGCAGTCATTAATTACAGCATTCAAAGACTGAGTCTCTAGCAGTAGCACAATTTAGCACCTTCACTGTCACCTTCAACTGGTGGCAGATCAGCATGCACATTTTCTTCTTCTGCAGCCGGTTCCTCATCATCATTTCCCAGACCTAAACTAATCATTCAGTAAATCCTTGATGTGTGTTCCTTCCAGGGTAAATTACGTGGACAGAAGAGCAGTCCCGAACAGCGACATCGCAAAATACTTCACTGCCTTGTTATTTTTGTCAGTTCCAGCCTTCTAAACGCATCCATAGGGAGTTCAAGATCTTCCTAACCATTACGCTACCGCAGCTCATCAATTTAAGTGATTCTTGGAGGACTTTAAACTAGGACGCAAAATACCGACAAACGCTGTTGGTATGACTATGAATTATTCACGTTTCGTCGAAGTACAATGTGAAATAAACAATTCCGCTGTTCTTTATTGCGAAAAAGCGGTTAGTGAAAATGATACAAAGACCTTTCCTTGCTATCGCCTGAATTAGGAGGCTTATTGCTTGCTTGGTTTAATTAATTAATAGAATATGAAGCAATTGGCATAAAGAATGCTTTTTGCAAAGTTTCTATAAAAGAAATTCTGCTATCAAGACATTGCTTTCGTTCAGTTACTTTATTTATGACTGAACGTTTCTAAAACTGAAGACACTCGTCCGTGCTCTGTACTGCAGTCGAGCTCTGGCAACGTCGTTCTCTGTTCATAGGCTGACTGTGTTTTGTGACGTCAGATGCGCAGAACGAACCTAAACTCGGCCGCCGTCATAAATGACGCGCACTTTAGACACAGCGCATGCTGTCGACGTTTGCACCGTTGTGTACTATTTTCAGTGCAATCAGATACAAAGCTAACTGGAGCAAGAAATCAAACGAAATGCAGTAACTCTCTCAGGAGCCGCCAGAGACTGTAAGTCCCTTATACCAAAACATTCAGAGGGTATCCTTGATAAACCTCTCAAAGTCGTCAACGGAGTTTTGGCTCACCGTTTACAACTTGGGTTTCTTGTTTGTTACTCTGTTCTCTGGAAATCGTGTCGACTGCTTGATGTGGCGGTGGTTTCGGCACGGTTTTGTCAAGATGGGTGCGAACCGGTACAAAATCGTGACTTCATATACGCATCAACAAAAGTTTCAACCTTGTACACAGCACAGGAAACAAATATTGATAATGCCAGATGTTTTAAATGTTAAAATATAAAAAAGTCTTTATTAAAAAAATTTTAATTGCCTAGATCGCGTACATAAATAAAAATTGGGCAGGTGCGATTAGAACTCGCGCACTGAAGGTTCCGTACAGACTTAATTATGTATATACACAATTCACCCATTCCGGGGATCGAGAATCTCGATGATTCTTACCTGTTATCGACATTGATACTTGCAAGATATTGGTCCCAGGAATTCCAAGTCTTTCGAGAATGTTTTAATTTCAAGTCTGAAGTCGGATACTAAAAGACAAAAGCAATATTTTGTGCGATATAATTACAAATTAACAGTTTTCAGATTTTTTTCTTTACTTGCACTGTGGAACTGCTTCTTGCCAAATTTGATCCTACATCAAGGGGAAGTGCCGTATAGGTTATAATGAGTTAGTTTGCGAGTATCGAAATGTGTAACATAAATAGCCATATCTTTTGATTGTATTCACTTACATACTTATGTTTTGTAAATCACCAAAGGACTATAGGCCTTAACATGTAACATAAATTTCATCTTGATGGGTCTATCAGTTTCTGAGAAAAAGAGGTCTTAACAAAAAATGGCTCAAATGGCTCTGAGCACTATGGGACTTAACATCTGTGGTCATCAGTCCCCTAGAACTTAGAACTACTTAAACCGAGCTAACCTAAGGACATCACACACATCCATGCCCGAGGCAGGATTCGAACCTGCGACCGTAGCAGTCGCGCGGTTCCGGACTGCGCGCCTAGAACCGCTAGTGAGGTCTTAACAGACTGATGGGCAGACAAATAGTCTGATAACAAACGACAAATTTTATTTTTTTCGCCTGAAATGATTACAAATTAACGATTTTCGGATTTTTCCTTTAC
The DNA here is from genome assembly GCF_021461395.2 of Schistocerca americana. Classification (NCBI taxonomy): domain Eukaryota; kingdom Metazoa; phylum Arthropoda; class Insecta; order Orthoptera; family Acrididae; genus Schistocerca; species Schistocerca americana. The sequence goes on from NC_060123.1 coordinate 440,751,213, forward strand.
TTGCATAGTGAATTCTCGCTTCTTGCCAAATTTAATGTAACATAAATGGCTGTAACTTTTAGTTGCACTGACTTAGTAGTTTAATTTTGTTGCACTGTCAAGGGACCACACGCCTTAGCATGTGACGTAAATTTCCGCTTGATACGTGTACCTCTTCCAGACAAAAAGTGCTATTAATAGTCGAACAGACGGACACTTTGATAAAAAATGACAAATTTTTGTTTTCGTGTGATATAATTACAAATTAACAAGTTTCAGATTTTTTTCTCACTTGTGCCGTGAAACCCAGCTTCTTGCTAAATTTATGATTCTAGGTCAACAGGAAGTACCCTATAGGTTAGCCCACCTGGTTGGCACGGCTTTCCGGGCGGGAAGGAGCGCCTGGTCCCCGGCACGAAACCGCCCGGCGCATTTGTGTCGAGGTCCGGTGAACCGGCCAGTCTGTGAACGGTTTTTAGGCGGTTTTCCATCTGCCTCCTCGAATGCAGGCTGGTTCCCCTTATTGCGCCTCAGTTGCACTATGTGGGCGATTCCTGCGCAAACAAGTTCTCCACGTACGCGTACACCACCATTACTCTACCACGCAAATATAGGGGTTGCGCTCTTCTGGTGTGAGACGTTACCTGGGGGGTCCACCGGGGCCCGAACAGCACAATAACCCTGGGTTCGGTGTGGGACAGCGTAGGGGTGAAGTGGACTGCGGCAGTCGTCGTGGGGTTGTGGACCACTGCGGCTGTGGCGGGGACGGAGCCTCTCCGTCGTTTCTAGGTCCCCGGTTAACATACAACATACCCTACAGGTTTTGATGCGTGAGTTTGCGACTATCATAATATGTGACATAAGTAGTCGTATCTTTTAACTGCATTAACTTAGAAGCTTAATTGTTTCACACCACCATCAAAGGGACATAGCCCTTAGTATGCGAGATAAATTTGAACTTCATGCATCTACTCGTTTCTGAGAAAAATGGTGTTAACAGACAGACAGACATTTGACAAAAAAAATACTTTTCTCGTATGATATAATCACAAATTAACAATATTCGGATTTTGTCCTTTGGTTATACTGCGAAACGTTGCTTCTTGGCAAATTTTCTGCTTCTAGGTCAACGAGAAGTACCCTGCTGGTTTTGATGAGTTCGGCCTGAGCCAGCGAGGCGAGCGGACCGCTGCTGCCGCGCGTACCGCTACTAAGACCGAAGGATAGAAAAATATGTGTGTGAAATCTTATGGGACTTAACTGCTAAGATCATCAGTCCCTAAGCTTACACACTACTTAACCTAAATTATCCTAAGGCCAAACACACACACCCATGCCCGAGGGAGGACTCGAACCTCCGCCGGGACCAGCCGCACAGTCCATGACGGCACCGCCCTAGACCGCTCAGCTAATCCCGCGCGGCCCGAAGGATAGAGCCCGCCAAGAAGTGTCTTACAGTGGTAGTGGCGCATATAGCACGTTGTCGCGTCGTTATCACAAAGAAGCAAATTTTGTCGCGTCTCTCCACGCCACTGCATGGGCAAAAATGTCAGAGAGAAGAAAGTCGCCACCACGAAGGGGCTGTTAGTCTTACAGCTCACAGAGAGTGCAGAAAGACACAAGAATAAACGCGGAGAAGAATCGTAGCCTGTTCCCTCTTTGTACATCGAGTGCAGAGGCACCAGGTGGGCAGCGATGTTCGACACGATGTCGAGCTGCACTCAGCTCAGTCTCACTGATCTGCGTCCAAGCAGCGAGCAGGGCTGACCACAGGGCAGTAGAGAGCGCTGTGGCCGGACGTATCGCCTATGCGCCACCGGAGCGAGACAAGACCGCAGAGAAACAGAAGACCACTAAAGCGCTCCTAGGTGCTGTGACGAAGCAGCACTTCGGGAAGCGACGTCTTCTCTCTGCAGAAGCTGCAGTGCTTCCTCATGGCAGTCGAAGCTCTCCCGACTGGCATAGACCCTCATCCCCAGTGCAACAAGTGCCAGGACGAGAGCCACGTAGCCAAGTACTACCGCTCTACAGCGCGGTGCATAAAGTGCTCTGGCGAGCACGATAGCCGCACTTGTTTTTTTTTCTTAATTGCTATTTTAGTACCTTACAGAAGGTAGGCCGGCAGCGGCCTATCTAAGCCGCTCTTCGGCCACAGAAAAACAGACAGTAAACGTGGAGACAGAAAAACACAGATACATGAATGGTAAAAACAGGAAACATACATAAGAAATGACATGAAGCCATCCGCGGAAGGCACTGGTTATACAAGTAAGTTCAGCAGTGCACACAAACATAGACAAACAGTTTCACATGCGAACGAAGGAGCAACTGAAGAAGAACACTGATGCACTTAGATGAAGAGAACACTGTAGCACATTGGTGATGATCTTCTGTGCACTGAACACACTGAGGAGATGGGGGGCAGCCGGAGACGGGCAGGGGAGAAGGAGGGGGGGAAGAAGCCAATGGGAGAAAGGAAGGGTGACGGAAAGGGAGAGGTCAGGGTCGGGTGTGGAAGCCTGGAGAGCAGAGGGGGGGGGGGCGGAAGTGGGAGATCTGGGAGAGCAGAGGGGGGAGGGAGAAAGGAAGGTGATGAAGGAGAGAGGGAGCCCTGGAGGGAAAAGGGGGAAGGTAGGAAAGGAAGGGGAGGATTAGAGCTGATAGGAAGGGTATATGGATGGAACGAGGACACCTTCAGGAAGGGGGAGTTGGCGGAAGCCACCTTGGGCAAGGGTGTGGAGAGTGTGAAGATGGAGAGCAGGTGGGATGCAATAGTATAGGTGTAGCAATGGGATGGGGTGGGAGAGGATGGGAGAGACAAGCAGGTGGGGAGGATCGAGTTTGCGGGAGGTGTAGAGGATCCGTATCTGTTCGAGGAAAAGGAGGACGTACAGGAAAGGGATCAAGTTGTAAAGGATCCGTGTGGGGGAGGGGAGACGGATGCGATAGACGAGGCAGAGCACATGGCGTTCAAGGATTTGAAGGGGCGGATATCCAGGCAGGGTGGGCATAACAAAGGATGGGGAAGATAAGGGACTTATAAGTGTGGAGGATTGTGGAGCGGTCCAGACCCCATGTTTGACTGGAGTGTAGATGTAGATGTAGATGTAGAGTGGAGTTTGAGGAGACGGGTTCGTGCCTTGGCTTGGACTGTCCGGAGATGGAGGGTCCAGGAAAGACGGCGGTTGAAGGTGACGCCAAGGTACTTGGGGGGGGGGGGGCTGAGGTTAATGGGGCGGCCATAGATGGTAAGGTAGAAATCCGGGAGACGGAAGGAAGGGGTGCTTTTGCCTACGATGATTGCCTGGCCGCACTTGCAAGCGCTGCAGAGAAGTTTCGCCGACCTGCGCTCGGTATAGCAGGCGACACGTCGCCATCTGGCGAGGCCGCCCGGCTTTGTCAAGCACAGCCGGGCCAACGGCGGCGCGGCGGCTGTGGTCGCAACGACACAGAAGCGGAGAAGGCAACGACGACGTCGGCGAGCGAAGACCAGCCCGGCGCAGCAGAGGGTCAGCACGGAAGCAACCCTCTCCGACGACAGCGGGAAAAACTTTCCTTCGCGCCGTCGTGGAGGAGGCAACAGTGGCTCTTAGCCATCATAGCGGCAGAGAGTACAGCGTTCACAGCTGCCCTATTGCACACAGTGCTCGCACAAGGCCTCAGACCAACCGCAGGGATGCCAACCCCGGCGACCGCTCGTGCAACATCGCAGAATGTCGTCACCAAGAAGACCACCGTTGAAAGGGTGCCTGCCCCTGCAATCGCTTCGGCAGCGCCGCAAAAAGACGCCACGAAGACAGCCGTCGCCCTATCGTCAACGGCGGCGACACCGTAAGCCACGGGGGTGACCTGCGCCAAGGAAGACGACAAAAGCAGCACTCAGTATGAAAGCGCGAGAAGCCAATATGCAGCTCACCGAAGGGGACGCAGCGCAGCTCTCCGATCAGGCAGCCCTGCTAGAAGACCAGCTGCAGAAAAACTGATCCATGCAGTAACTTGAAGAGGCTGAACACTTGCGAGCTGCCGCCGGCTAATGTCAGCCTGTTTCTTCGCCAAGTAGCCACTGACACAGCGCAACAGAAGAGCTCACAGCAGCGCACTACGCTGCCGCACAGAACCGATTTTACTATGAGGAACACTAGCTCTGACACGGCATCGAGATGCATGATGCCCACTACTAACATAACCTACCCTTGCATGATCTGTCGCAGATAGCAAGAAATCCGCCACTGCTCTTACTTCCCGTCCAGACTGTCGCAGAGGGTTTTTTTTTCTTTTTTTTCGCTTGCCTTGGCACTTTCTTCCCCTCTGCCCTTACAACCGCTACTCTTCATCGCTTTTCGTCCACATCTATCACTTCTGTGGGCCCGTGTTAGTGGGTAATCCTACCCAAAACGCACGGACATCATGGCCCTACATCCTGTGAACTCCTTGATTTGCAACTACCAAAACGAAGGTGACAATAGATCTATTGAGATGTTCACGACTTTTGTGTTGGTGAGGAAGGGCTCCACCTTTTAAATAAAATAAATTAATTAAAAAAGATGAGTCTGTGTATCAAAATATGGACATATATAACCGTATTTTTTGGTTGCATTGACTTAGAAGCTTACATTCATCGCCAAGTGACTTAGACTTCAGCATTCGACATAAATTTCAACTTTATGCTTCTACCCGTTACTGAGAACGGACAGACAGATAGTGAGACAGCAAATGACAAATTTTTCCGTGTGATATAATTACAAACTGACAATTTTCCGATTTTTTCCTTTACTTGTGCAGCGAAATCTTGCTTCTTGATAAATTTCGTGATTCTAGGCTAACGGGAAGTACCCTATAGGTTTTTGACGAGTGAGTTTCGGAGTAACAAAAATTTGAGATAAGTGACACAAATGGCCGTATCTTTTGATTGCGTTGACTTAGAAGTTTCATTCTTTTACACCGCCAGGGAACCGTAGACCTTAATACGTGACATAAATTTCAACTTGATACATTTATCCGTTCCCACGATAGAGCGTTTCGAACGGTCAACAGACAGACAGGCAGTCGGGCAACATACAGATCGAGGTACGGGACCCTAAAAATTAAAATATTATGATTACACTAGTTTCAGTAGTTAATATAACCATCGTCTGATCTGCGAGAAAGCACAAAAATAGAAAATCGCCTTATAAAAATATTTGTTAATTTTCGAGCTTAAAATATTTGAAGGAAACACAAAACAGAGGCAATAAGCTCCTACTCATGGCAGCATCTAACGTAAGAAATGAGCCTCAAATTATACGAACGTGAATCACACGCAACCTCACAGTGTTACGACCTTAGAATTTTTTAACATGCCATTCTCGTATTATACGCCAGCCGAACAAAAATTGAATATACCAGTAATAATTATATCACGCAAGAAGTAGCATTTGTATATGAGACAAGTTAAATAAGACATTTAATGGTAGCAGCAGTACTGGGTCTATACCTGCAGAACTACAGATAAACATACATTCGCAGTAGAATAAAAATTTTACGATGTAATTGTCCCACTCTTCAATGGTGACTATGCGTAAGTAGTGCACTGTACGCGGTCGTCGTCGATGTTCAAAAACAGCTCGTTGCTATCGATTCAAAACATATTCGGTTGGCTTCGGGAGTAGACAGGTAAATATTATATTCTGGTGATTCTAGCATGCTGAAGCAAATTGTTCACGAGAACAGCATCGATGAGTACGCGAGTTTTCATCCATCAAGAAAAAATTGTCACTAAAATTTTGGTGATACAGTTCCCCTATTGGCTGCAGAATGTCGTCCCCGTACTGTAGATCAGTGAGATTGCCCTCAACAACCACCAGAAGAGTACGGTGGCTCCACGTAATGCCACCCCAAAACATCGCTTCACTATCATCTTGCTGCACTCGTCGTACACAATGTTTGAGCCGTTCGATATTGCCGTGTTGTTACCAAACACGTTGCCTGCGATTATCAGGGTACAAACAGGTCCGAATTGCATTCGTAAACAACACACGGCGCCAATCCTGGGGCGTCCATTCTGCATTATTTCTTGCCCACCAGTAAAGGAGTCCATGGTGTTGTGGTGTACGATGTGGTGCTCTCCATGGTCGTAGGGAATGGAGACTCGCACCATGCAATCATCTTCTAATAGTCTGATGCATACATAACATCCTGTAGCCTCTTCGAACGTCGAATTCAGTTCTAGAGCACTGAGCCCACGGTTCCTTAGTCTCAAAATCATAGATGTCGATCATCCTCTGCACCTTACGAATGTGGACGGCCTGTATTGTGTAAGTCCTCAACACTGCCTGTCAACTGGAACCGATTTCATGTTCACACCATACCACTTTGAATCCGGTGGGCACGTCTCGGTTGCCGGCCGTTGTAGCCGAGCGGTTCTAGGCGCTTTAATCTGGAGCCGCGCTGCTGCTACGGTCGCAGGTTCGAATCCTGCCTCGGGCATGGATGTGTGTGATGTCCTTAGTTAGGTTTAAGTAGTTCTAAGTCTAGGGGACTGATGACCTCAGATGTTAAGTCCCATAGTGCTTAGAGCCATTTGAACTATTTTTGAACACGTCTCGGGCAAAACAATAGCAACACACTTGCACGACTTATCGGAGTGGTGCAACACTTTTGTTGGTGTGTGTATATCCTCAACCTGGTCGCTGTCAATTCCTTGTACAGACCTTTATCAAGTTGTAGAAAAGGACCGGTCCAGCACAACGGAGCGTGGATTGCAGCGTCATTTTCCAGAGTAACACAAATATAACAGCAGTATATGTGCCCTTGTTCTGTCCCCACTTTCCAAAAGGCGTCCCCTCCCTTTGCTGCACAGCTGATGTTCTTGCTTGCCGGTTGCATACGAAATTACACAGTATCATCAATAACAAAACTCGAATACGACAGCAGAAATTACAAAGTATATATAAAACCAGAACTTATTGTTCATGGTGGACGTACCCATGACTCAGACAAGAATCTGAGACTAAAACAATGAAATAAAATGATAGTATGGCATTGTTGGCCGGAAGGCCTAATTCGGAGAAGTTCGGCCGCCGTGTGCAAGTCTTATTTCAGTCGACACCACATTGGGCGACTTGTGTGCCGGTGATGAGGATGAAATGATAATAAGGACAATGCGGCACCCAGTCCACGAGCGGAGAAAATCTCCAACCCGGCCGGGCATCGAACCCGGACCCGCTGTATGGGAGGGAAACACGTTACCACCCAGCTAAGCAGGCGGACACCAAAACAATAGAAACGGACAAACAGGAGTGTGACGCCCCAAACACAGAAACTACAGAAGACAACCAACATATCGAAAGCATACAAATATTAGACAAACCAAGACCTCATGTACAGCGTACATATCAGAAAGCAACAATGATAAACAAAACTGCTACAGATACACCGACAGCGAACAACCTGTTACAAGACACAAACAACAGAGAACAAGTAACAAAAGCGAAAAGACTACAGGAGTTCCAACAACAAACACACATGAGCGAACCAGCACATCGTAAGAGTCCAACAATAAACAGGAACATGATAAAGGAATAACAATAGACTACCTTGAGGAGAATTTATGCTTAAGCATTCTCGAAAACAGAGAAGTAATTCACACTGCCCTACGGTCAGCAACCCGACTTAATCAACCAGAAAGAAGTAAAATATTTTTCCCAACTATAGACCTGACTTCACATGATCGATCCTACAAACAGAAAACCTACCAGCTGACAAACGAGAGCTCTGTAGACACCTGGGGGTGGGATGGACACGGAAGGTAGAGAGATTTGACCTAAACAACTTCTACAAAGACATAGTGAGAGCACACAGCTTTGGATACACAACATATCCGTTGTGACAATCGAACTACTGACTTCTATGAGGAGCCGAATGATTCGTACATAACTAAGCAAGTTGATGAACGAAGTAAAGGCGGATTTCGCTAGCTTGCAGAAACACTACTGTACATGCGTAACGCTAAAATACCTGGGCTCCCAACACAATATACGACAATCACAGAGGTGAAGAACGCCAATACAGCAACCGTGGTAACAATCATACGAATGAAAGTGAAAAAAATAATACAACTTTGTACTGAACACTTCGTAACAGAAGAAATTACGCTGAGAAGGGAATCATATATAGTCACATCATTACACACACAATATTCATGTGACATTGAAGCGTTTGCAAACTCAATTAGAGAAATAGCAGGTTTCTCCAGAGGTAAAAGACTACTCATCCTCTTGAACGCACGCTCAGCACACTGGAATGCTAATAGGATGCGTGCCAATGCACAAGTGATAACGGAAATCATAAATGAGTGCAGCCTTTTTGTGCTAAATAAGGCAAGGCAAGTCCCGTCGTTCTGTGGAAATGCCGGAGGCGTCAGTAACACAGACATTTCATTAGCAAACGGAATATCTGAAACACACATCACTGACTGGCAGCCGGCCGTTGTGGCCGAGCGGTTCTAGGCGCTACAGTCTGGAACCGCGCAACTGCTACGGTCGCAGGTTCGAATCCTGCCTTGGGCATGGATGTGTGTGATGTCCTTAGGTTCGTTAGGTTTAAGTAGTCCTACGTTCTAGGGGACTGATGACCTCAGAAGTTAAGTCCCATAGTGCTCAGAACCATTTTTGAACTGAATGGCAACTACATAACAGAGCAATACACAGCAATCACAATGCAATAATTATACGTGCTGCTGCACACATAAACAGAAACACATTCACTCAGGAACACTCCTGACTGCTGCTAGTATTGATTACAGAGCACACATACTAACTGACCTCCTACAGAGAGTTCAAACCGCTGCAACCCAACAAATCAATGGCAGTCGTAAACACAGTACATCTATACCGTGGACGACATTATTAACAAAACCAAAAAAGGACTCATAAGATAAGAGACGGTAATTCCAACGATCAAAAACAACACAAGGAAAAGGAGTCATATTGCAACAATAACTTGATCCAATGACTATACAAAGACAAATTACAAAAGCAAGACATGACCGTTGGGAATTTTTGTCGGGATCAACTTAAAAAATAATATTAAGTGGAGAGCCCTTCAAAATAAAAACTGAAAGAATTAAAATACCAATGCTAATGTCAACACTAAAGCGACCAAAAGCTACAATGGCAAGGACTTAATATGCTTGGCAGCAAGGATGTAGCCAGAATTTTATCAAAAGGATGGTCCTATTTGTTAAAGAGGCTCTTAAAAAGACTCATGTTTTTACATTTTATTCTGAAAACTAACTTCCTTATTTATTATGTACATAACTTGCCTTCGGGAGGTCTTCATACAAATTGTATTTGGTCTATATAACTAAACAAAATAAAGCTTTTCTTAATAACATTACAACATATAATCTCAACTGTATAAATATATATATAATGCTAAAATTGTATTGCAATGTATGTTGTAATGTCATTAAGAAAATCGTTTTTATATATACACTGTTGAGATTATATGTTGTAATGTTATTAAGAAAACCTTTTTTTGGTTAGTTATATAGACCAAATACTATTTGTATGAAGGCATATATATATATATATATATATATATATATATATATATATATATATATAGAGAGAGAGAGAGAGAGAGAGAGAGAGAGAGAGAGAGAGAGAGAGAGAGAGAGAGAGAGAGAGAGAGAGATACCCAAATCTACTATTATTATATTTATTTATTTGGCAATGTGATAACTTTGATCTATTGCCAAACAAATTGAAATTCGAATGTAATACAGGGTAAAAAGTATTGAAACTGACAAACTCTGGGAGGTTGTAAGGGACATCAAAACAAATATTTTTCCCTAATCTCATTTTTTCCTTTGAGGAGTATTTAAACTGGTAGAGGAACTGTGCTCTGGGTGGATAATCAACTGGTTCCAGGTTGTGGACACACTGTAAATGAAATAGCCGTAACAATTGCTCTCGAAGGGCTGTTCTTACATTCGTCTGATTCGTCCCCATGTTACGCGCAATTGCACGAGTGCTGATTGAAAGATCCCGCTCCACATGCTGCAAGAAAGCTTCCTCAAATTCCAGCGTTCTTACTGTGCGAAATCTGCTAAATGACCCAGTCTCAAGCAGACGTTGGTACACAACAGCAAAGGTCGTATGATCCGGGATATGGCGATTAGAATATTGTTGTTGATAAACCCGCTGTGCAGCTCGTCCGTTGTGGTGCGCTACGCACTATGCACCAACCATATCAGTGTACTCACTCCAGATGTATCGCTCCATTAGTAAACAGAGACAATTCACTACTACATTAGTGGACAGCAGTTGCCTATAACTGAAGAGCGTAATACGCCCTCTAACAACTGAAGATCGTAATACGGCCTCTAACAACTGAAGAGTGTAATACGCTCTCCACTGGTTTAAATAATCCTCTTAGGAAAAAGTGACATTAGGGAAAAATATTTGTTTTGATGTCCCCTGCAACCTCCCAGAGTTTGTCGGTTTAAATAGTTTTCACCCTGTATATTGCTTCTTTGCTAACAAAACACAGCTGAGTCTTCTACATTCGCTACTGCTCAGAAGAACAATCTGAACATTTGGTTGAAAAACTTATAAATTTAAACGGATTCAAATCTATTTTGGCAGTTAGCTATCTTTCTTCTTTTACAATCATCTGAAACCCCATCAGGATTTCTTCAGCACATCATAGCATCCCAGATTCCTCAATTGAAACTCAAATTTTATTAAATATATTTCATTTAATTAAAATGCTTCAATTTCCTTGACTCATCAAGAACTTCTTTTGAATTATTATTTCAACAGTCAGCTTGAAACTATAGAAACCAAATTTATTTGCGAATAAAATGGAATGCAGAGATACTATGAACTACAGTTTTGGGATCTTACCATTTATTCACCTGTTAATTTCAACTAAACTCTTATGTATGTGATGTCATAAATCAGTTTCTATTTATCCATGACAATGTGGTTATACAGTCTTTCATGCTGGTAAACTCCTCTAAGATGTACAACATAAATTGTCATTTATATAACGTTTATTTATAAATACATTCGAGTTGTGACGGTTGGGCTCACTGTTCCTAGGATATTGCGAATAAGACATTTCACCATGGTGGCAAAAACAGAGGGGAGGTAGCACTACAAACTTACACTGCACATTGTTTTGAGACCAAAGTGTTTTGGTGGTAGTCGCCATTTTAAGTAGCCTAAAACATTAGCAGACTGATGTTTATGATTGCTTTTTGTCCATTATTTCTGTCGTGTATGGGCAGGAGCCGTTTTAAATACTAAGAGTTATAGAGCTTGCATGAATAAAATAGTCAGGAAGGCAGTTTCAGAGGATTGCTGTTCTTGAATGCATATTTGCTCTAGTAATATGACACACACACACACACACACACACACACACACATATATATATATATATATATATATATATATATATATATATATATATATACGAGGCCATATATGTCGTATTACTAGAGATATCTATATATAAAAATATCTAATAACCAAGATGAGAAGGAAGTGATGTGGAAAGAATACTTTCATAATCCATTTAATTCCAACTTTACTGTATTTGTATCAATAGCAAATAAAGCTGGATCCCTGAAACCAATGCTTTTTCGCTTAGTGGTACTGCTTGCTGTTTTTTATACTTTCAGCTCGTATGTACAACATTTTTAATGTTCAGGTTTGGAAAAAATACTTATCTAATCATTCTTTGCAGGCCCATAAACGTATGCAATGAGGAAATAAGCAAGGCATATTATTGTATCCTGTCATGTCAACAAAGTTAATGATTACTGAAATGTCAAAGAAACAGAAATGCATAGAGGTATACCTCCAAGCAGAAAAGAGTTCTTGTTTTATTAGATTATCAATACATTAATTTACCTATCTCCTCACTTTGCAATCTTATCTATGCTGCATGATCCAGTGGATGACCAATAATAGCAACTTACACAGTAAGAAAGGATATAATTTTTAAACATCTTCCAGTAATGTGGAATGCTGTAAATGTGATTAAGGGAATGGTCTCAAATGCTTAAGACCTCTTAAAATGGGTATTTTGCTTTAACGTGTATGTGAGTAACAGTTCAAACTATGAGTCAGAATTCTGATTTGTTCAAACATAATCCTGTGTGTTTATTTGACATGCTGTGCTCAGCCATCACTGATTTTTCAAAATTCTTGTACTTCAGATTACACTGATGTCCAGCTCAGTGATCAGCAACAGTACATACTGACTGACCCACATAACTGCTGGGACACTCTCAAGAACTATTACAAAACCCACTCACTTTCAGGCAGAGATCATCTTTAAAAAGGTCAGGGACAGTGACAGAGACTCGATCAAGGGCAGAGAGGAGACTCGATTAGGGGCAGAGACAGAGACTCAGTTGGGGGCAGTGACAGGGACTCGGTCAGCGGTAGTGACAGAATTAAGACAGCACATGGAGCAATACAAGCAGTCAGTCGGCGCTTGTGAGGACGCATGGTATCGACATTCCGGCGCCTGGGTCTGGCGACGAGCAGAACTGGAGTGAGGAAGTAGTCATGGGTCAACATAGGCTCTGTTTAAGAGCCATGTCTATCTCGAATCCTGAGGAGAGCGTGGGAGTTTACCCTGGCGTGCATGTTAACAGTGAACTCCTGGACTAACTGTAAATGGTGAGCCATTTTGTGGTGGAACTTTCGGATGTGATTGCTCTGTGCAACCACTTTGATTTTCGCTAGTCATTCCTTAAACCACTTGGACATGGATCTGGGATACTTGGTATTGCAAGTCTATGTAACTGTGCCATACCTTGGTTCCACTGCATTTATCTTGAACTACAAGTGTGGCTGATATTCGGTGATTCCTTTCTTTATTATTATTGTTTATATCTTAAGTGGTCAATTTCATGAATCAAAGTTTATTCTCTGTATAAAACTTCAGCCGCTATTTTAAATTGGAATTGCAAACTTCTTCTTTGTTGGAAACTATAACAGTAACAATTTTGTGTCATCAAACTGTGCTTCGGTATTTAATGTTGTGTGTAGATTGGTCAATATCACCTTGAGCTAGTTGTGGTTTATAAATTTATCAAGTAAAATTTCACATCATTGGAGATTGTTTAATGAACTATTGCTTTAATACTAACTGTGGTTGTCGCACTATAATGTTTAACATATCTTCTGGCATATGGCATTACCCAGTGCTTGGCTGTCAGTTTTAGTATTTTAGTGAACTGTGTATTAAAACTGGGTTTGTATGTTCTAGAAGCTGTTACTGGTGTGTGTAGGCCCTTCTGCCTGTTGTTGTCACTTGAGCTCTCGTATACGGAATTCAGATGTGCAGCCGATGTGGATGCCAAATGTCGAGAATGTGCTAATTGCAGTGTAGATCTTTCAAGCTATCATAACATCATATTGCCAAATGTTTTCCATGATTGTTAATTCAAGTATTTATGAGATCTTGCTGTCTGAGTATTTTTTGAAACCTAATAGATTTTACAAATTGTTATTTTTCATATTCACAAAGCCTGCTAATTGACTTAATTTCACAACTAGTGAGCTCAGATTTTTAGTTATGTTAAGGTTATATTTGTGTCAAGTAATTTTTCGTTAATTTAAAGTTGGGGCCATAAGGCTGTTTTTCTTGTAAATTTTTTTGAATTATTCTTATTGCTTTTATACAGTTGAGTAATCGTTGTATATACTGCAATTTGCAGATGCTGATTAATCATTGTGTTGTTACCAATGCTCTGTTTTAATTAACATAGTGAGAATAATTTTTTATACCCTCAAGTGGGGTCAGCATTCCACTCCAGCAGTCCATGTGCCCTGCTTACCAATCCTACAACTTCCCAACAGGTTTCTTGCCTGTGGTGTACCTGTTAGTAAGACAGAATCATAAACAGGCAAGGAATTTGTTTGGGAAACCCCCAGTATTTTGTAAGGTAAAGGCAACTGCTTAACTAACAACGTAGGGTCACAATTACTGCTTGTGTATCTTTACCTATATGTTAGCTAAGAAATGTTGGTGACTGTTTGGTTGATTTAAGGCTGATCTTGCTGATTCACACTAGACATGAATGGACCATCATGTCACTCACATTTTTTCACATCATATCACAGACACATCACGGTGTATTCACACTGGGCATCATGTCACAGCACTTAAGCCCAGTAACTAACGGTGAAAGTGAGGTTATGAGAGACCACCCATGACAGTATCGTATCATAACTGAGGCACTAACAACGATAAAGTTTATCAATGGCCAAAGAAAACTTTATAATGTATGCTTCTGATCACTTTTGTGTGGTAAAGTGATGAGAAGTGGAAATTTCGAAACATCGAGATGCATTTGCTAGTGAAAATATATACATACAAATACATCAAACAATACTTACAAGGAACTAAATAGAGCCTGTTTAGCTTACCCATTATGATTTTCTTATGTAACTAATGATGTCATGAACAACTGTATTTTTCTCCTTCATAAGAGCTGACTTCTCACTTAAGTAAATTGCTTCCTCAGTTTATGTTCTTAATTATACACGGAGTAGACTTCAACTCTGTTCTGTTATTGTAAAACCTTTATCAATTTCCGCTTTCAAATGTATGACCACACTTTTGGAAGGCATCTGATTGGCTGGATTACATCACGATGACAGAACAGAAACAGCGCTTCATGAGGTGGTAATCAAAAATGGTTCAAATGGCTCTGAGCACTATGGGACTCAACTGCTGAGGTCATTAGTCCCCTAGAACTTAGAACTAGTTAAACCTAACTAACCTAAGGACATCACAAACATCCATGCCCGAGGGAGGATTCGAACCTGCGACCGTAGCGGTCTTGCGGTTCCAGACTGCAGCGCCTTTAACCGCACGGCCACTTCGGCCGGCCTGAGGTGGTAATCTCTATGTCCTCTGCTTCGGTGGAAAAAATTTCAAGTCGTCATGGAACTCTCGCAATTTACCGCGAAAACAAGGCACCATAATAAAATAAAGATTAAGAAGTTAAAGAAACACAAAATCCACTACTAAAACATGTTCGAGTGCGGCGATAATAGGTTAACTACTGATGTTATCAGACGACGATACCGCCAAATCTTTCTTCCCATGAAATCTTTATGTTGACGTGACGTGACGATCAGCTGATGACCTGCGTGGATTCCACCATCTGAAATGCATTGTGGAATATTTTTTCTCGAATTATGACGGCGCCTTAGTACTCGCGTCTTAAAAATCACGTTGGGGTCACCATTTGTCCAGTGCAGCTACAATTAAGGCTGTCCGACCTTTAAATAGCGTGTATTTATCAAGCCAAATGGTAGTGCTCGAATATCACTCTCCTGATCCACAAAAATTAGGACATTTATTTAACGGAATAAACACACTCGACACATAATAGCTGTGAGCAGTGAACAGACTAGGAAACTGATAGTTGAAAGTAAAATCGTGCCTGAACGATAAACATTACCTCGTAATAGGGAAACTCCATAACTATGTAAACGTCGCAATTAATGAAAAAGTCAAAGAATAAACTGTCACTGCTACTGCATTCAGCGCCACTGACTAGCGCTTAATTCAATCTGACCGCCGCAGCAACAGCACACGCCACAGATGGTGACAATCGACACTAAACCAGCCCCCTCGGTGGAAGTGGAGTGTCGTTGAGAAAACATGCATGAAAGAGCATGTGACGTTTCGATCGAGATGTGCACACTGGTTGCAGTTCTGCATCGGGTAGTTGTGGCACCTGTGGTTGTGATTGTGGTGCTGATACTGAAAGATGGGGTTGTCTTCATGGTACTTCAGCTGGTGGTGCATCCTGAAAGATGTCAGTGGGCTTGACGCAGTCAAGAAAAATAGTTATGTTCTTGTCATTCACCGCAATGTCTAGCGTCCACACATCTCTTCTTATAACACGGTAAGGACCCGTCTAAGGAGGTTGTAATGAAGATTTCATATCGTCCATTACGTAAAAGCAACTGTCAAAATCGTGATGCATGTAACTGGGTGGCTTGCCATGTCTGGAAGCTTTAAGAAGACGAATGGAATGTAAGCAATGTGGTCCCATAGAGAATTTGTGAAGTCTGGTTGGTCTTGAGTAGGTGACTGCAGAGAATTTGCATCAATAAATTCTCCTGGGAGAAATAATACTTCTTCATAAAACAGTTCCACTGGCAACGAGTTTATGTGTGGCTTGTACGTTTTCTGCAGACCAAGGAGAACTACTGGGAAACAATAGTCCAGTTAGTGTGGTGATGCACGAGTGCAGCTTCAATGCACCAGTTCCATCACTCGATCATGCTATTGCTTACAGGATGATAGCTGGTGGTTTTATGGTGCATGTATCTGCAGGACTTTGCGAGCTGGGCGGGTAAGTCAGACTCAGGTTGTCGATAGTAATGTGGAGTGGGCTACCAAACGTAGATAACCGCGCCGATACAAAAACAGAGCCTAGTGTTTCTACGGAGATATTGTTTAGCGGTACCACTTCCGGTCAGCAGATAAACGATCAATCATAGTAAGCAAGTATCGTTCGCCATTTGATGGAGTTAAAGGTTCAATGAAATCAATATACACGTGTGTGAACTGTAAAGTTGTGTCAGGGAAATCACAGGCTAGTGTGTGCATGTGGCGACACACATTCGTACGTTGACATTGCAAACATGTACGTGTCCATTCATGGCAGTCTTTTTCCATCCCAAGCCAGACAAAGCGTTTCGATACCAGGTGAAACATTGGACGGACCCCAGTGTGACACAAGCTGTGTAGGCTGTCAAAGGCTTGTCTACGAAATGCAGTTGATAGAAAGAATGAGATCTTCCCTGAGAGACATCACAATACCGCCTGACACCTTCAAGAGGATCACCGAAAAGTCGCAACTGTGACGCAGATGTGGCATCCTTTAGGAAACTCTGGAGTTGTCGTCTTGTGTCTGTGCGAGGTCTGTGAAATCAGTAAAATTTAACATTGCTGGCGTGTGAGATACAGTCAGCAACTACATTCTCAATTCCGGAAATGTGTGTAATTTCGGCGTTAAATTGAGCTATAAATTCTATATGGTTATCCTAACGAGGTGAGCAGTTATTGCTATTCCCCTTGAAGGTGTAAGTCAATGGCTGGCTTATGACCCTTGTGGATGGTAAATTCACTTGCTTCTATTTGCAGCTGAAAGTACTTGACTGCTTCGTATATGGGAAGGACTTTGCAGTCTGAGGCATTCCACGTCTGCTGTGACGGCGACAGTTTGTGAAAATAGTAACCAAGGGATTACCATGAGCCATCTGCCAATTGTTACAACACCGTGCCGATAGGTGTCTGACTTACGCCCATCACTAATGCTGAGAATGCATTAAGTTTAGGGTATGCGAGAAGTGCAGTGTACCCCGTACTCTGCTTTGTGGCGTCAAAATAGAAGCACATCGCATAGGCCAGTGAACTGGAGTATCGCCCCTGACCTTCGGGCCAGCGAGTGCTGTAGGTAATGATTCCTGTAATTCTACTGAATGTGGTGGATTGCGGCTATAGAAATTCAACATTCCTAAGAACCAGTGAAATCTTTAACGATGTTCAGCTTTGGTATCGGCAGGATGGCTTCAGCGTTTCCTGATAATGATTGGAATCCTAGATATCCAACGGCCAAGTAAAGTAATCTCGGATTGCCCGAACACACATTTAGTCATTTCTAAACCACACCATATTGCTCTAAGTGCTTGAACGCCTCAATAACATGTTGTTTGTGTTGCTCCTTGATTGCCGAAAAGATAAGATTATCATCAAGGTATGCAAAACAAATCGACAGGCCTTGCAAGTCTGAATCAATAAACTGTTGCCACATCTCAGCAGCATTGCTTTAGGCAAAGGTCATGTACATACTCTTAAATAACCCAAATGGATTGATAATCGCTGTTTTGGGCATGTCTTCCTTTGGTATATGGATCTGCCACTTACGACTATCTAGGAGTAAAGGTTGAGTTGTTGAGTATACATATCAGCAAGCTGTTGTCTCAAAATGGTACCAGCAACGATAGAGAGCGATACCATAGAAGGTCAAGGAGCCATTCATCGACTAAAGCTACGTCTTCTAATGCAGAGCATCCCATATGCTGGTACCATCGCAAGTTCACTGAGCAAGAGGAAAGGTGTACAGGTGTACTGCTTTGTGCTCCTTCTCAAATGCCAGTGGCAGTCGATCGTAAGTGCAGCCGACAGCCTGTCAATATTGGAGCACCCATTTATCAGTGACAGAAAATCAGGCCAAAAGTATTTGGTGGACACTGGTTCTGATTTAAGTTTATTGCCACGGACTTCTGCTCATCACTGCAGACCACGAACAGCATTCTATTTCTCAACAGTGAAGAGCTCATCCATATTGACATATGGAACATAGCACACGGAAGTGGATTTAAAACTACATCGCCCCTTCGTCTGGGACTTCACCATCGCCGACGTCTTGGGAGCAATCTAGCTGCTGGTTTCTGGTTTATTAACATCTACTGCCAGACGTGGTGAACACTCAGCTCACTGACAGTGCTACAGGATTTCTACAGGACTTCTTTGCACCGCAGCAGTGCACAGGGTCAAGCTAACACAAGTGAGTGAGACTAACTACTCCTCTCTGTTATACAGCAATTTCCAGCTTTGACTAGACCTCCAGCTGCTTCTAAAGAAGTGCTAAATAATACAGTGCACCATATAAAAACTACTGATGGCTCACCAGTATCGTGCAGACTTAGGCGTTTGGCGCCTGACTGCCTGGGTATCACTTAAGTCGAGATCAACACCATGCTCAAAGAAGGACTTATCTGACTGGCAAGTGGCCCATGATCACCTCTCCTACACCAAGAACCTAAAAAGTCTGGAGTGTGGCGTCCATGTGGAGATTGTCGTGCGGTTATTGCCAAAACTATGCCAGACTGATAGCCAGTAGCATTGTTGCAGAACTCGTAACTACTGCTATCGTTGTTTCACTGCTGCATGGCTCTGTTACTGCGCTAAGCTGAGCAGGAGCAATGGCTTTTTGAACTCTGTCCGCAAGCTCTGCAACGTCGCCCAGTGGCATCTCTGTTTAGGACGCTACTCGTGCCTTGATTTGTGATGGTAGGCGGCTGCTCCAAATGGTGCACAGCAAATTGTCTGGAACAGTACTGATGTTCAGCTGCCAAAGGTATTATGACAGTCTGCGGTCTCCAATATCCTCTGTGTGAGTACTTGTCGAAATCAGTCTTTCTGCGAGGCTGCGACTCTTCGAATTACTTTTCTTTGAGCTTCTCATAAGAATTTGCCACTTATGACACGGTTATGGCATACTGTACTTCCGCACTGAACCGGTGACCTAACTGGCTCACTAATAGATCAGATTTTATTGAATCAGCCATGTCAGTGTAGTAAAACCTCGTTTCAACGTGTGTAACCCACAGTACAAAGTTATGCAGCCAGAATGGAAGTAAATTTACACCTAAG
This sequence comes from Schistocerca americana, assembly GCF_021461395.2. Classification (NCBI taxonomy): domain Eukaryota; kingdom Metazoa; phylum Arthropoda; class Insecta; order Orthoptera; family Acrididae; genus Schistocerca; species Schistocerca americana. Next base: position 440,770,662 of record NC_060123.1, read on the forward strand.
TTTGATACATCTGGTTTGTCTGCCATCATGTGTTTTTTTTTTATCAAATTATGGTTGCGGCCTAGTTCTCGTCAGCGTTAAAATCACGTCTGATATACCACCTGTCGGTGCAGCTAGAATTAGGGCTATCCAGTCTTTAAAGAGCGTGTATTTATTAAGCTGAGTGGTGGCACTAGAAATATCACTCTTGTACCCCATGGATAGTGTGATCATTTAACGGCATAAACGTACTGGCTCGGAGCAATGAACAGACTAGGAGGCGTTAAGCTTGAAAGTAGAACCGTTCCTGAATGATAAACATTAGCTGATAACATGCAAACTTTGTAACTATGTACACATTACAATGAATGAAAAACGGAACATAAAAAGTCAAGGAACAAAAGTCATTGCTGGTGCTAAATACAGCGACGATGACTGACACGGAATTAAATCAGACAGCTGTGACAATAGCACATGGCACATGTAGCAGACCCAACCTTCTTGAGGACGTCCACATCTAAACTGGTATCAGTGACAATGACACAGCTGTAGCAACAATGATTACCAAAGTACAGAGGACAACTACAACAACCATGAAGATATATGTGTTCAGTAAACCAGATAAAAATTCAGTAGTGTCATATGTCAACAAGGAACTTGAAACTTTCACCAAAGGGAGGAGCATGTGGAGGAACTCTGGCTCAAGCTTAAAAGAATAGTTCACCATGCACTGAATAGATATGTACCCAGTAGAATAGTTCAAAATGGCAGGGAAATTCATGGTATTCACTCACTGTAAGGAAACGTCTAAAGAAACAGAGATTAGTGCATAGTAGGTATAAAACAAAGCATAGGGCTATAGATAGAGAGATGCTGAATGAAACTCGTTTGCTGTCAAGAGAGCAATGTGTGAAGCCTTCAATGACTAGCATAGCAGAAGATTGTCAAGTGAACCCAAAGAAATTCTGGTCATACGTAAAGGCTATTAGGGGTACCAAAGTAAATGTCCAATCCCTAGTGAACGAGACAGAAACTGTTATCTTGGATGGAGAGTTATCGTCAGATGTAGAAGTAACTTTGGGTATACCCCCAGAAAGTGTGTTGGGACCCTTGATGTTGATGTTGTACATTAATGACCTTGCAGACAATATTAACAGTGATATTAGGCATCTTGAAGATGATGTAGTTATCTATAATGAAGTACTATCTGAAAGAAGCTGCATAAATATTCAGTCAGATCTTGATAAGATTTCAAATTGATGTGGACCTTGGCAACTTGCTCTAAATATTCAGAAATGTAAAATTTTGCACTTCACAAAACGAAGAAACGTAGTATCCTGTGACTATATTATCAGTGAGGCACTGCTCGAATCGGCGAACTCACACAAATACCTGGGCGTAGCACTTTGTAGGGATATGAAATGATGATCACATAGGTTCAGTCATGGGTAAAGTTGGTGCTAGGCTTCAGTTTATTGGTAGAATAGTGGGGAAATGTAATCAGTCTACAAAGGAGAGCGCTTACAAATCACTCACGTGACCAGTTCTAGTATATTGCCCTAGTGTGTGGCACCCATACCAAATAGGACTATGACAGGGGATATTGAACATATACAGAAAAGGGCAGATGAATTGCCATAGGTTCGTTTAATCTGTGGGAGAGTGTCACAGAGATATGGAAGGAACTGAACTGAAAGACTCTTGAAAATAGATGTAAATTACCCTGAGAAAGTCTATTAACAAAGTTTCAGGAACTGGTTCTAAATGATTACTCTAGGGATGTACTACAATTCTCTATGTATTGCTCACATAGGGATCATGAGGATAAGATTAGGATAATTACTGTTGCACAGAGGCAGTCAAACAATCATTTTTCCTACACTTCAATGTGAATGGAACAGGAAGAAACCATAATAACTGGTACCATGGGACACACCCTCGGCCATGCACCTCATAGGTGCTTGTAGAGTATAGATGTAGATATAGCAGACGATGGCGATCTGATGCTGCATTACTCTTAATAATGTCTCAGGTGATGTTCTAATTCTAACTGAAAAGTCTCACTGAACTGTGGTTCTTATCATCAAAGTAATAAGATCTTCAGGAAAATTAAGTGTGTTTATGATTTCTGGAAACAGCGGTGTAGAACTCAGCATTTTTATCCTCATAGAGAACATAATTCTCTGTTGTTCTGTGAACTTCAGTACGCACAGTAAGTTTTTTCTTCTACAGAATGTGCTCTAGGTCAATTTCATCTCAAATAATACAGGTCACGAGTGAGTGTATCACATCAATATGTCACAGATTGATGAAAAAAATATATGTCGAAGTTCCTCCCCAAAACTACAAAATTTTTATTTTCTGATGATTTGTTAAAATGTTAAAGACCTCTCTAAATGAGAGTATTTTTCAAAATGTCATGGCGATAGAGAGAATTGAAAAATTGTAGCAAAGAACCCAAAAGGAATAGATATTTGAATTTATTTTCAGTAAATACTGCATTCCCAATACTATGAGACATGATTAATACATACACACTTCTGAGCCTTTTTCTTTTTTCTTTTTTTTTTTTTGGAAAAACAAACTATGAAAATTTGTAACTTTTCGCGAATTTCGGAATTATATTTTGAAAATATGAAGTCACAGAATGTTAACTGTCTTGAGAAATAATAAAGTGGAAGGACTGCTGACCGTCAGCTACAATATTAATGCATTAAATTCTTAAACTGTCAAAATATTTGTATATAAAGATGAAATAATCTTAAATGTTTTGGTTATTTAGAAATTATTTTCTCCAAATCCCCATACTAAAAGTTCTAAAAATTGCATGATACGGTCATGGGTCATTGTACTTAGGGAATGTACAATCAAAGCAGGCAATACTTGTCTGTACAAAATGTGAGAAATTTTTTAGGTAGACTAGCTCCACTCTCAAGGTCAAAAAACTCATGGACACTTAATGATTTAAACTGATCACTGATTTTAAGTAAATGTCCTGCAAAACTCCTATTTCTGAATCAAAATAATTACTTTACAAAATTAGAAGTAAGTGGGAAAACAATTCATAGTTTTGTTCGAAAACGTTTTATAATAAAAATATTTATACCCATTTTTCTTTTTATGGTGTTATTCACAAATCATTGTTGTCTTCTGTCATGATTTTACTTCTTCATGACTTTCTATGAATTAAAATTGTCTACAATGTAACAATCAACACTGCACTGTTGAAAAGAGTTCAACTTCTCTTTTTTTCATCTGCTTGTTATTGAACTTGTTTAGCCAAGTTGAATTTGCCCACAGACAAGGATGATCCAACAAGAGCAGAACTTGGGGAATGGGAACTGCACACTGATCTTTTGATGATGGCCATTTGAAAGCATTATGATGACCATTGGGTGGCACAAAGGAGATGATTATATCTTGCAGCTCATGAGAGATACTTATTATCTCTCCCATCCATCATTGATTCTCATACGCACAAGAAACTAAGTGGCTCACTACAAAGTCTTCTAATGTCTACTGTGGTCTCTGCACTTCGCACACAGTAACGGGCTGCATCTCATGGAAAACCGTTTTTGCAATGTATGTGCCATTCTGGGATGTGACCCAGTAGTGACGCGATTGAATTCCTACCATAGGCTTCATAGTGGGCCACTCTTCTTCTTTTTTACACGGAATTCCCTTAATGTACTGTCATTTAGAATTAAGAATTTCATATTTGTTACTAATGGTGATTTTGTATACTCAAATCCAGTAGCATCTCTTATAGCATCATCAGCTTCATGCTGGAGATGAAATCTCGTTGCAATATGTTTACCGAGACTTCCTACCCCATCACATGCGTTTTTTCCATGAACTGTTGCGGTAAATATCCGTTTTTTGTCTTAATTCCTGTACTACAGTGTTGACCAAGCTCATAAAGCTGAAAGTGGTTTTTATAATGAGATGCTGCACCATCAATCACATACACATGTTTAGGCGATGCATGGCCTCTAGATGCTATGTCATCAGTTATCATGTTAACAGCACAGCTTGCATGTGTATTGTCATGAATGACACATCACTGGAAAAAGCAAAACAGCTTGATGTTCCAAGGAAGTGAACACCACATTTGAATATTGACACCTGTTATTTGTGCCAGTGGTGACTTTTGAGTTTAGATCTACAAATCAACAGACCAGTTCCCAGAAAAGTCAAAACGAAGAATTAAATTGTCAGTATTCTCGGATGTGGCTGATTTTACTTCTGCTATGGACTGTCTCTGATGGTGAGCTATTCCCTTCATGACTCAATGCCTAACCTCCCCAACAAACTTCTTTGGCTTTACCTATCTTCTTCACCAACTCTCCTCCCTCCCACAATGCATATGTTACATCATTGTCAGTATCCTGAAGGTGTAATGCTTCAACAGTCATCACTTCAGCACCAGGACACACTGTACACTCGTGCAACCAACATTTATTTTGTGGCACTGCTTATGGCAAAACAATAAAGTTTCAGATTAGTGCAGTAAATAATGTGCATACATCCTTCGCTGGCTGGCATTTTACCCATTGCAGTCGTAAGGAGAAGAATTTTGTGAGACCAGTTTTTAAATTTGTCTTCTTCTTTTCATTAGGAGGTATGCTTCTCTTATTGATCTTGTCATATATCTTTTTACCTTCTTCGCCATTTTCACTAACAAAGATATCAGCCTGGTTAGGACTTTGTCTCCTGCAATCTGTGCCATCACTTACATAATATTCCAGAGCAACAGTAAGCATATCATCTTGCAACAGATTCCCACTGTAAGAATCTGGGCATGCGCAATACCTTTCCCATTCTTTATTTTATGAGCTTTTGAAATTGAATAATGTGAGGAAGTGGGCATGTATTTCTCTGTCTGCTGCTTAGAGTAGCTACCTGGTATCAGTGTCAGTAACTGTACCTTCTCAGTATAGGTGGCTGCTGAGATAACATTACTCAGGTTTTGAAACCACACATCACATTTTCTGCACATATTACTACCTTCAGATTCTGCACCAAGTGCATCTACATTATACACTTCACAAAGTTTTGAAGATGTTACTTGTGTAAAACATGTTACAGTTTCTACACATTTTCTTTTTACATAATGTTTTCTTCTTGTGCTTCTTACCTTTCTTGGACATGTAAGTGGGGATACAGTACAGGGTAAAGCAGAAATGCTAACTTTGAAAGCATCAGTATCTGCAGTATCTCTTCAGATTTCCAATAACTATGATGTGTTTTTCACTTTTCTTAGACGCCACCCTCTTGTGTGGTTTTTTTTTCATAGGCCACACACCTCACTCACTCACTCCCGAATTTCCTCACTGATACTGTATCTAACAAAAAGTTAAAACCAAACACAAAACTCGATACAGAATGGTTTATGTGCAGGTTCTCACTCGTTTTTTATAAACAGGATAGCCAACATGCCTATTTTACACTAGAAATTCAGTGATGGGAAATATGCAGAGTGTTGAAAAATTTTAACACTTTACACAGAAAAATATTGCCCACCATGTTTGCAGCGACCACTAACATATGAACTGAACAATATTTTGTGTGATTCTCGAACATTTTTGAATGGGGGTTTTGTTTTCGAGTAAATAATTCGTAAAAATGCAATTACTTATATTTTTACTAATAAGTATTTACACAATAGATATAGCTGGAACAATGAAGATACTGTTTATAACTGCATCAGTAATATATGGTAAATATGACAGAAAAGATAGCGTTCTGTGACTTTCCAAATTAGCAGAAAAGTTTTTTAAGCGGAAAAATTAACTTAAATTTCGTATTTTCGCTTTAAATTTGAAAGTTAAAGGAAGCCCATAAGTGTGTGAATGTCATCTAAATTTCAACACACTAAGAGAAAGCTTTAACGCAAAATATCTGCCAGGTCTCCAGTACTTTTTGTTCATTAGTTATATATTTATATATGTACTGTATTATTATAAGGTTTATTTACAAAATGTACATTTTTAAAGTGCCATGCCATTTACAAAAAATACGGTAAAACGAAAATACTTTATTTCTTAACACTTATGATATACCGGTCTAATACATATATTTTTTCCAGAGAAATTCATGACCACGAGTTGACGTGACTTGTACGAGATAAAATCACCCTCTAGCTACTACCACAGTCTAACATAGCAGTCGCGGCACTCACTGCTGTAATAGTTGTTGCCGTTTGACAGATGGAGCGACACTAGCGGCGGCGAGTAAGGTGAAAGTCAGACGTGTCGTAAGCATAATGTTTGTTTTGCATCCATTTCCCACGTAATTTACGGAATATTTGCCTCCAAGGCTTTGTGTCGTATCAGACGGCATATATATTTCTAAAAATGATTCAAAAATAAGCGCAAGTATGGACAAAAACCACGAATCGAGTGGCAAGCTACAACACATTCGTAAAGAAACACTTGTGATGTTGGATAGAATTGCAGCTTACCACGTTGATTTCAAAGGAATATAAACACACAGACTCACAAGTAGGAAACACAGACACGTACCTCTACATGCAAAAGCGATCTAGAGCTCATTTATCGTTCTGTAGGCCTACTATGTCATTGTTGCCTGTTGCCACAAGTACGACCTTCATCTTTATATTATTCTAAGTGGGTCAAGCAACTGCCAAATAGTGTGAGAAATATGTTGAAAACATTATAATGAGCTGATTACATTACATTTCACGCAAAACCAAATATTTGAATAATTTTCAAACAATCTGTCAGTGAACAAGGTGCCAACAAAATAATGTCATCACACAAAGGAAGCAAGGAAAATTAAGTGACTAACAACAGAAGTGAATGAAATACATACCAAACATTACGCTCTCGTACGACACGAATAACTGAACTTAATCTAACCACTTCATCGTCAAAGCAGATCAGTGTTGACGATTCACACGAGTCCGGCACTGATACATGGAGAGATGAACTGGCTGCTTCTGAGTCATAAGACTGTTTTACAGCTTTAGATGGATTGTCGAATCTTTGTGGCAGTTTCCTCTTCATCGTCAGTTGATGTGGCTTATTTGGGACGTCAAACAGTGTGGGTACTGCATTCCACACGAGTTTATTATTGTCTGCGTTCATGAACTGGTTTTGTTCGGAATGTAGCGAACAAAACCTAATATTATTATACTGGTTAAATGGGTCTTTTTCATTATGTCTTCTCGTCTGCTGTTGATTAGCTATTTTCTGCTCCTAAAACGAATCATTAATACATATGTAGTTTGCAAGTGAATCCTGACGATACAGTTTAGTAACATGATGGTTTATACATCTCAGGGTCCTTAGTAAACAAAAAAAGACATCTGTGGTGTCTTATTCCTGTTTTTGGTGGAATTTATTGTGCTAGAAACACTCCCGCTTGTAAAAATCACTGTATAAATCAAAATAAACAACCACTATTCGCTTTCACGTTCGCGCCGAACTTATACTTAAGTTACTGGTCGCTTGGGGCGCTGCTGGCGCGGTAGGCAACAAACTCGAGGCTGTGCTACTACAAACATATCGATCCCAGCTAACTCTCTCGATATCGTTATTGCACTCTCAGATTGGTTTTCGGTATGTACAACAAGAAGGAATACCTCTCAATAGCATCTTTGATGTAGTGGCATATTTGAATTAGTTTTGATTACTGACAACAAACATTGTCTGTCTGTGGTTTTGGCGTGCATGTTTTATTAGTTGTATTTATGGCTCAACACGGTGCATTACTCCAAACATATAATCAGGAACTGGTGAAATGTACGTATGTAAGTGCGTTTGGGTGTGAATAACGCCAGCGGTTTTCCATAAACAGTGCATTTTGCAAGCACAGTGGTTGTTGGTTGTGCCGATAGATATTATTTTTTGATCCTGATTAATAGCATACTATACGCTTGTGTTCAATTGCTGCTTGCCACAGGTGACATTTCATGGTTTCATTGCAAATATATGGCGGTGGAAAAGAAGTTTTCAGTCTAATATTTAACTGAGATTGCCAGCCCCTTAACGGTCGCTCGCTCAATTACACATCTGTGTAAGTGAAAGAAATTCGCCCTTAACATGATATCAATTGAGTTGTTTACGTCACCAAACTGAATCTACCACAAATAAATATTAGTCTTCAAAAAGCGAATGCCTCTGTTATTTTGCTAGTAACAGCAGATAAACAATCGAATAGGAAGTCAAATGCTTTATATAAAATTAACCTTTCTGCCACAACGTGGAATATCAGGACACGTGTCACAAGGTCGTATCTTATACGACACGTAGTCGGAAAAGCGTTTTTTTTCCCTCTTATAAATCGGTTTCATGTTGTTGACCTATAGTCTATAACAAACGCTAGCGCTGTTTCCTACACAAGCGAAAACTAACAATACGTGTTGGATGACACCGCCTTGTGGTAGGATGGTTAAGAACGCTACCATTTCCACACACTACATTCCAACAAGGAAAATAAGATAGTGACAGACAAGTTTGAGTGATTCTCGTACTGCGAGGGTGTTTGTCACTAACAACTGAAATGGCACTAAATGAACGTAAGGCGTCTTAATTTAAATACAGAATAGAAACTTTTTAAGTCCAAATACAAAATACTGCTTTCAGAGCTGTATTAATAAATTGCTGCTTGCAAACTTTTACATACAGAACATTTGGTTGTGTATGAGTATGCTGCCTATTGGAAACAAGTTCTTTTTGTTCTTAATAACCTCATTATTCCATACAGTGTTAACATTGTAATTTGCAAATACACACTCCAGTTGCTAACATAATGTTTAGACTATTAATATGTGTAGTTTTAAAGATTTTGGTGATTTGCTAAAAATTATTGCACCAACACAAAAAGCTCCCTTGTGCTGCCACAATAAGGGTATTTTGAAATCTTGTGTTGTAATAATACAACATTAAAAACAAATATTTTTATTTCCGTTTAATGGCAAATCACCTTATCCATAAATACTTTTCTATATTTTTACACTATCTTGCTTGAGTATGGCATTAATACTTTTTATATATTTTTAATCATGCTCTTCATATGTTTATGATTTTCCTGACCCATGTTGGTTGTAAATAAAGTTTTAAAAACCTTATGATACCAGTACTTTTTATTTTAAAGCTCTGGTGTAGAGTTGTGGATCGTACAAACTGAGGGTAAATGGCAAACACTGAGTGACACATTTAAGTTAACATTTGTATAGTTGCTGGTAAACAGCTGTGACAAGAATTCCATTTTCTCCGGAGCAGCAACAGAGGGATTAATAACGGCACATCTGTATAAAACTGCAAAAAGTATGATTTTGAAAATCAAAAAAAGGCATTTCCTAAGGGTGGAGGTATCAAAATATTTAATTTTTAACCGATGTGAACCCAACTAATCATAAAAATTTCAAGGTCAATGTATCAATAAATGACTTTAAAAATTTTATTTTCTGTGGTTTTATCATCTGTTGTGATTAGTCATCCTTTTTTGTCTTTACAGCATGTATTAACTTTTTTCATGTGATTGTAGTCTTTTGCAGAAATGTTGGGAAGACCATAAGAGAAGTAAGTTGCTGTATTTCCTGTGAAATTTATGAATGTGTTCAGAATTAAATGCTGTGCTAATTCTTAATACTTGGTCAATGTTTGAATAATGTAATCTGATATAGATTACATTTTACAAACAACAGAAGAAGATAAGCTGCACACGAAGCAGTAGGCTCAATATGTCTCGTAGTGAACAAAAGCTTGTTTATTTTACCTGCAGTTATGCCTAAGAAAGAAACTCCATTTTCAATTGCATTGATACTCTTGAAAATAGTAATTCAGTAAATGATATTAAAACAGATGCAATAAATAAAAGATTAAACATTATGTACAGTGATTGAGGAACTGTGGGATATTCAAAGCCAAAGAAACGATACAATACCCTTCTGCACAGAATTAATCACAAGTGTCAATGTCATTGGGTGAGGGCAAAGGTGGCATTAAGTTAGGAGCAAAATGGCTGTTAGGTAGACAAACTCAAAAGGTTGTGGTCCAAGCCTTTACCAAAGAAATCAAGAGAATGAGTTTCATCTTTCCTTACACAAGATCAGTACATGAAGAAAACAAAACAGAAAATATGTTCGTTGTATAAAAGTTCTAAACAAGCAAAACATTAGATCATAATGCTCTTAAACACACAATGCTAGTGGATGTCACTGAAAACAGTGTCCTGTACTTCTCGAATCAAAACAAAAGCTTAAAAATGAAAGAATAAACTTTACATGACCCAAAAGGTATTGATGATTATCAACTTGATCTTCAAGGACTAGAGTTTGGTCTTTCAGATATGGCCAAAGAAACTAGGAAGAAAATGTTTGTATTTGGTGACAGCAATACATGTCGACTAAAATTTGTCAAATAATATTGCTTGCATTGAACAGTTATTAGCTCTGAAACAATGTATGAAATTAAAATCTATGATACATCACAAATATAAAAGTTTTGTTCACATGGCTGTGTTCCAGACTACAAGGGAGGAAGGAGAGGTCTTTGCCTTGATTTATTCATTGGCTTTGTTCAGGTAATTCCCAAGCTGCCTCAGACTGTTTTCCAAGAAACACAGTATATTTTTTCAGGACACTTTAAGGTAACAGGTTTGTTCTAAGCCAAAAAGCGCTCACAAATATAACGTACTCTGAAAATGCTGGAAATATAAGAGAAGTATGTGCATTATTAAATTTTGTTGCCAGAGAGATCATTTTCTATAAATTTTCACCCAGTTTTAAAGTACAGACCTAGGGAAATTAGTAAAAATAGAAACAGACACTTGAAATGTGTTACAATTGGGGAAAATTGAATTATTCAAGAAAGTTCGTTGTGGTATAGCAGCAATATGATTCATCAAATATTGCTGCAAAAGCTTTTGGTGTAGTGGCTAGCATTGCCGCCTCTAGATTACAGGGTCCTGGGTTTGATTCCCAGCCATGTCTGTGATTTCTTCACTTGGAAACTGAGAGTGTGTGTGTTTTCCTAATAATTTCGTCTTGTCTTTACCGATGCACAAGTTGCTGAAGTAGTGTCAAATAGGACTTGCACCAGGCGGCTGAACGAACCCAGATGGGGTCTCCTGGCCAGTAATATGATTATTTCCATTACTGAAAAATTAGGTGGAAGGGTTTATTTTGTTTGCTGTTAAGTTGTATTTCATTTGGGGTTAGTATTACATATTATCCCTAGGTAAGTTTTCAAATAAATGCAATTGTTTTTGTACCCACCTCCAAATTTCTTCTTCTAAAGGTTGTTTACATACATGTCACATGTGTCTGAATTCAGGAAATGGTGCACATGCGTTGAATTTTCTTCCTTCTGCTTTTTTTCTGTTATCCATAAACTATTTCTGTATCAAGATTTATCTGAACATTGTATGTCAACATTAACAGTAACAAAGACAGAACATACCTGAATATGTGTAGCTCTGCATTGCCTTGTTCTTCAACTGTAACATTAACCATTTGCTCAGTGTGAAATACAGGTAGTTTACTCTTAATTTCTTTGCTTAAAAATGCATAATTCATTATACGCTGAGGTGACAAAAGTCATGAGATAGTGATATGCACATATACAGAAGGCGGCAGTATCGCATACACAAGGTATAAAATGTCGATGCATTGATGGAGCTGTCATATGTACTCATGTGATTCATGTGAAAAGGTTTCCACTGTAGTTATGAGATTTCCACACTTCTAAATATCCCTAGGTCCACTGTTTCCGATGTGGTAGTGAAGTGGAAATACGAAGAGACACATACAGCACAAAAGCGTACAGGCCGACCTCGTCTGTTGACTGACAGAGACCACCGACAGTTGAAGAGGGTTGCAATGTGTAATAGGCAGACATCTATCCAGACCTTCACACAGGAATTCCAAACTGCATCAGCATCCACTGCAAGTACTATGACAGTTGGACGTGAGGTGAGAAAACTTGGATTTCATGATTGAGCGGCTGCTCATAAGCCACACATCACGCCGGTAAATGCAAAACAATGCTTTGATTGGTATAAGGAGCGTAAACATTGGACGGCTGATCAGAGGAAAAATGTTGTGTGGAGTGAAGAATTTTGGTACACAATGTGCCGATCCAATGGTAAAGTGTGGGTATGGCGAATGCCCAGTGAACGTCATCTGCCACCATATGTAGTGCCAACAGTAAAATTCTTAGTTGGTGGTGTAATGATGTGGTCGTGTTTTTCATGGAGGGGGCTTGCACCCCCTGTTTTGAATGGCATCATCACAGCACAGGCATATATTGATGATTTAAGCACCTTCTTACTTCCCACTGTTGAAGATCAATTCGGGAATGGCGACTGCTTCTTTCAATGCAATTGAGCACCTGTTCATAATGTATGGCCTGTGGCAGAGTGGTTACATGACAATAACATCCATGTAATGGACGGTCTGCATAGAGTCCTAATCTGAATCCTATAGAACACCTTCGGGATGTTTTGGAATGCCGACTTCGTGCCAGGCCTCATAGACCGACATTGATACCTCTCCTCAGTGCAGCACTCCATGAAGAATGGGCTGCCATTCCCCGAGAAACCTTCCAGCACCTGATTGAAAGCGGAAGCTGTCATCAAGGCTAAGCGTGGGCCAACAGCATACTGAATTCCAGCATTACCGTTGGAGGGCGCCACAAACTTGTAAGCTATTTTCATCCAGGTGTCCAGATACTTTTGATCACATAGTGTATTAATTACAGATATTATCCATAAGGGTAACTCCATATGACAGTCACAACATAACTCTTTAAGCTATAATGTAAATTATTTTAGGTACTGTGACTTGTTACAGTGCTATAACCATATCAATATAAATTTGTCACCAACAACAATAAAACCTGGCTTACATTTGTGCATAAAGTGAAGAATTTATGAATCAGACCTGGAAATAAACTCGGTTAGAATGATTTACTCATGTTTTGTAAGAATTGTCGAACATCATGAGAAAACAAAAATAGTCTCAAAACTCTGAATCTAATTCCTGGTATGACATATTGTCTACATTACTGAGATAAACCAGTCTATAAGAAGGGAGCAACCACTGACATAAATAATTACTTGAAAGAGTCATTCCAGACCAAATGGAATCTTGCTTCAGTAACTACTATCTCCTAAACAACTCATAGCACAGCTTCCAAAAAAAAAAAAAAAAAAAAAAAATGCAGTCTGCAGTATAGAATTTTTTTCCCATGAACTGCTAAACAGACTGGATAAAAGAAAGTCAGTCTTTGGGACTTTTCTAAATTTGCTTAAGACATTTGATCTGTGCATCATTTAGTATTTTTATCCACATTAGGAGGAATCACACTAAATTTCCGATGTAGAATACAAAGTGCTAAACTGTATTATAAGAGTGAAGGTAAGGTACTAACAGTAAAATCAACATACAATACTCTCAACTGTGGAGTTCCTATTGTATTTTATTAAGACAGTTATGTTTGTGACAGAGAGTGAAGAAATAACTGTAATGGATAGAGACATTCGTTATTACAATAAAATAACCAGATGTGATTGTTGTAGGATACTGTGTTAAAAACACACACACACAACCAACCTTTGTACTGTGGAGAATGGAGATGTAATATCTTGTTTTTCATAATCATCAAATATTTTTGTGTCACTTGAGCTTGTCATTAATGGCATTTGTTTATGTCCATCTGATTTGCTACCCTTAATGTGACTGTAGGACTGCCAGGAGGCCATTTGTTGTTATCTCAGTTATTTGTAATTATATTCAATTTGACACTGCGTGGGGCACTTTGACAAGATATATCAATTCTATATTTTTGATGTAGCTCCATTATTGTTATGTGTTCATCTCACAGTGGCAGTTGCTATCCAGCTTTGTACATTGTTTTCCTTCCTTCTCGCTTGTGGTGTTCTTGTCTGTACATGACTGCAAAACACAATAAATGGCATGTAATTATGTACGTAATCAAAGTAGCACTTCATGCTATATTTTTAGAGTGGGTATATTATTGATTTGTTATTGGCATTGCTTTTCCGGCAAACAATGAAGCAGAAATTTTTTATTGCACTAGTCTTTATTGTTTTTTCTCACACAACCTAAAAAACACATCAATGAATGTGAGGCATTAATGGTTTTTTCGGTCCTATAGATTTTATTGCTGTATCTTTTATTGTTCCCCTATCCAGCTCATGTGTCTGTAGGATCTTTATTTAATTATTGTAATCAGTTTTCTGGCATAAATAATTGTGATGGTCACACCGTGTTACATTGCAGAAGTGTTGAGAACTACACTTTCTACGATTTCAAGAACCATAAGAAGCTACAGGGACACTGATGGCTATGCAAGGATATTATGATCAGGCTTGAAAAGAGCAACATTGGCAAGAGATGACCACTTTTTACAACTTCAAGTTCTCCACCACCGTCACATCACTGCCGTTGAAGTGCGAAATGGACTCCAAATTTAAGGAGTCAATATTAGTGAGAGAACCATGCAAAGAAGACTGGAAGAAGCCAGTCTTCAATCCAGAAGACATGCTACACACCCAGAGCTCATGAGAGAAAATCACACAGCTCAGTTATGTTACTCAAGGGAGTGTAGTAACTGGCAAGTACAGCAATGGGAGCAGTTATTTCTCGATGATGAGTCTCAATTTGGCCTATGATACCTTTTGATAGAATAAGGCCCGGGGAAAGTTATTCCCCTTGTACGTTCTCACACAGGATGCCTTTTCAGGGAGTTTCTATGATGGTGTGGGCAGGAATCAGTATGACTTAAAGATGGATTTGGTCTTTGTGGAATGTGGGAGCCTTGCAGTATATTGGTATGTGAAGGATGTCCATTTGAAGAATATTTTGCCTTTTGATCCATTTATTGGTAATGGTTTTACACTAATGTATGACAATGCATTCCTGCATGTTGCAAGAGTTCTGGGGTGAAGCGGAGACTCATGTTGTGGTTTGGCCTGCTGAAAACTGTGTTTCGAATCCTGTTGAGCATTTATGTGGTTAGCTGGGAGAAGAGGTCACCAGCAGTTTTCAGAGACCCTATGGGACCTATGGGAGGTCCTCTTGAAAGAATGGAATGGGTGATTCCTCAAGAGGACATTCGAGCATTAGTCAGGAGCATGCCTGAAAGGTTGGATGCCTTGATTGGTGCAGGAGGAGGTGACAGATGCTTTTGAAGAAGAAGTTAAGTGTAGAAAACCAAAACACAGGTGCTTTAGCTTCACAAACTTCCTGAAAATTTGCTTGAAATGCGAATCCATTCTTGTTGTTTCCACATCTCAGACTCCTTGATGGGACTGTACCACAATGTTTTATCAAAAAATGGAAAATCCAGGATGGAATGAAACAGTGTTATGAAAAGGATAGTTGCTGTTCACCATATAGCAGAGATGCTGAATTGTAGATGGGCACAACAAGAAGACAGACAGAAAATGAGCTTTGTCGAAAATAGACAACATATATGCACACACTCACACACATGACCATCGACTCTGGCATCAGCTGCCACAGACTGGTCGTGTGTGTTTTTATTTTCAGCAAAGGCCTTGGCCGAAAGCTTACTTTCTGACAGTCTTTTTGTTGTACCTATCTGCAACTTAGTGTCTCCACAATATTAGGAGTAGCAGCTCTACTTTTCATAATATCACCACAATATTTTATCATAAAAAAGTAGATTAGTGTCATAAAAGTGACTAGAATTCAAAATAAAAGAATTAGAGTAAACATTTTTTTAAGAAACTGAGGTATTGCGTTTTTTAGTGTCAATGAATATAGATCTAACGATGGGTGTGCTGAATTGCCTCATACGGGAAATTGCATAATAAGATAATTACATATACGTAATACGTAATATACCACATCAGTTGTGCTTGAATGATTTAATTGGTAGCATATTCCAACAAAAGGATCAGGATTCCAGTTTTGTATCCCAGTTAGGCCAACAGTTCTTACTTGTGACATGTGCTTTGCATTGGGTAAAATGATTAATTCCTTTAAATTAAAAATATTTTCACAATCTTAATAAAGATTTGTGCTTTTGTAACTTTATCATGCAGTATTTTACTAAACTACTAACGTTACCATTTGCTGCTTGTGTCAATATACAGGGTGTACATAAAGTCCGGGAACACTTTCAATTATTTATTGCACAAGAACCAAACATTGCACAGATATCATGGTGCGGAGCGAGCTTTCTGTGTGTTGGAGTTCGACAAAAACAAGTGTGCTACAGCTGTCGAATCTGGGGTACAAAGCATCCATATGAATGCATTGAATTTGAGCATGATTCCCCAAAGGATAATGTTTTTTGTGCCCTGTCATATTGAAAACTACGGGCCATTCTTCTTCGCCGAGAGCACTGTCACTGGATATTCCTACTTGGACGTGTTGCAGTAATGGCTGATGCGTCAAATGCAATCAGACTCTCCATTCATCTTTCAGCAGGATGGGGCTCCACCCCATTTTCATCGTGAAGTTCGTGGGTACCTGAACATGGACCTGCCGCATCAATAGATCGGCCATGCTACAGAGGGGGACAGCTGTTTCATGAAATAGCCTTCCCGATCAGATCACACTCTGTGTGACTTTTTTCTGTGGCGACACATTAAAGATCTGTTCCAGACTTTATGTACACCCTGTATTTCACTCATCGTTCTGCAGTAATTTTGTGACAAGATGACAAGATAATCCTATCTCATCCATGCTGTTTAACATAGTCCTTGAGAAAGTCATCCTTGAAGTGAACAGCAATGAGAAAGGTACCAATCTAAATGGGAGAACATATTTGTTAGCACCTTCTGATGACTTACAGCCTCGGACACTGAGACTGCATTTTGGGGGTCTAGCCCAAAATACAAGCACAGTCGGTCTTAAAATCAAAGCTGAGAAGATGAAAGCGATGGAACTATCCAGAGGAGCAGCACAGAGAGCCCCTATGCAACCAGGATATCAGTATTTGGTTGAGGCAGCAAAATTTGAGAATTGGGGAAGCTGTTTTAACAACTTAAAACTGGAGGTACTAGATTATCAATTTACCCAGAACATTTCAGCATGAGAGATATGGCGACACCACACAGTACGCAGAAAAACAAATCTTATTTATAGTGGTGTTACAGGCAACCGTAGACACTTAGTACCATAAAAGCAGGTGTTTAGAAACGGTGGCATTTGGGGGGGGGCGAGGGAGGGAAGAAACCCACAATCAAAAGGAAGCTGTTTAGCATAGAATGAGATGTGAGTGGTTGGACAAGGAAGAACCAGAGATGTTTTGAACTGATATGGTAATCAACCATTGTTTAAGAAATGAAAGCAAGAAGACAGTTGGTGTGGAGGATGAATATTGGTATACCACTGTAGACTGCCAGATTTATCTAATTTTGCTGTTACAACTCACACAAAATGCACATGAGATTAGATATGCTTTTTACTTGTTTTGAACATGTGCCTTTACATTCTATGAGGGAAAACTACATTGTTGTGTCCGACTCTACAAATTGTTGAGCAACACAAACTCGTGACAAATTGTATACTCCTCTCTGGATTTTCTCATCCACTATTTGTATATTTCTGACTGTAAAATAAAAAATTACCAGTTGGGATCTTCTGCAACTTATTGCAGGAATTTGATCGTGCTAATCTTAAAATTTTGGTAGAGATTTTTGAGAAAGTGGAATATGTGGTTCAGTACATTCCTGGACTAGTTGTTATTTAAGAAACATGATTCAAGCAGATAGAATAGGGTATTGAAGTGATTCACAGGAAGACACCACACAATCTGCATGGAGAGTAATTACAGTGAGGGTTCCACAATGTTGGAACATTGGCCCATTACTGTTTTTGGCCTGTGGTAATGAACTGTCGTTTTATTTTGATCAGCATGCAGAATTAATCCTTTCTGAATGTGAATTTGTAAGGACTGTTATCAAGCAAATCAAATACACATTAACAGAGAAAACAGTAAATTATGTTTTTGTAGAAGCTATGAACTGGTTTTGCACAAATGAGCTAGCATTAAACTCTGAAAACAGATATGACTCATCCAGTTTGGTACTTCCAATTGATGATATGTACAAACTAGAAATAATAAAGACATTGGAAGAAAATTCTCAGTTATTTACCACGCATGGCGACAAAAACTGAAACCATAAAAAGCATATAAAAGACTTAAAACATTGAGGTTCAGCTACAACTGCCACAAAAATAACTCATAACTGTGAGGACAAAGAAGTGAGTGAGTTAACGTACCCTGGATGTTTTCAATCATTGATGCTTGATAGGGTAATTGTTCATTTAAATGAACAGTGTTCATTGCGCTATAGAAGATAATTACAATTGTGTGTTTGGTGCCCGCCTGTACATCTTGACAAATTCTGTATAAGCAGTTGGGGATGTCACCTACATTCACACAATATGTCTGTTCACTGGTGAAATATTTTGTCAACAACCTGTTAGAGTTGCACAGTAATTAAGATATTCACAAACACAACAGTAAAGAGAGAAATTTTATATACTACCGACTAGTGAATTTATGTTTATACGAGTGAAATGCACAGCTATAAAATTCTTTGATAACCTATCTCTAGTATATGCAGGGCTGGGCCCCTGCATATTCGGCCACCGCACTTGTAAATATGCTTCACAGGTCACGCGTAGCCCCTGTAAGTTGTTTGTCGATAGAAGAGTCTGTGTGCTGTTTACTGCCAAGCCGCCTCGATGTCTTGCGGCGCAAGCCACACTGATATGTGGCATGCAGATCGCAGTAAACAGCACATCAATTGCAGATACCTATTTGCATTCGTACCATTATGTGTCCACATGGCACTGTGCTGGTATTCCTCCATGGACGGGTACTTACATCGCAGCGCAGCCCCTCAACAGCCATTTTGGCTTTTCGCTCCTGATTGACTGCCTGCTGCTGGACTATGATGCCTGCTGCTGCTGCTACTCTCCAACAGTGTCATATTGCACCTTCCCCAGGACCACAGCCATTGTCAGCATGTCACACTCTGGAAGGCACCGCATCCTCAGTGTATTGCCACTACCGGCAATTGTAGGCTTTGCCATAGTGTCAACTGCTACACACCATTACAGAAGAACTCTTAAGTTGTATTTATGTTTGAACCTTTGTTCTCTAAAGCTATACTGTGTTTAGTTCTTGGTAAATAAACAAACTTTCTGTCTAAACAGGGTTCTTGAGGCTCAAGACTACCATGTCATCCTCTGCCAATAAATGTCACTGGATGTGGCTATGGAGGGCATGTGTTTAGCACACTGTTCTCCTGGTGGTGTGATGAATAAACATATAATTGTTGTTTCAATGCGGGAACATCAATCACACCTTTGGCACACCACTTGGAGGAGGATACTTCAGTTGGCAGTGAGGATGTGGAGTTTCTTTTTTCTGTACCACTCTCGTCTCAAAGGCGACTGGCTTGTTTCTGGGCCTTCTCCCCCAGTGCTTTGTGCTCCACTAGGTAGTTTCTCCTTAGCTTTGATGTTATATATACGGGGTGATTCACGAACATATGCAAATATTTTAATATGTTATTCTACAAGTAAAACTAAAGAAAAAAGTCCATATAAACATATGTCCGCAAATGTTTAGTTACGGAGTTATGGCTAATAAAAGATTTTGCCTGAAATTTAGCAAATTCACTAATATGAAGCCATCGCAAAACTGTACGAGGTTACAGTAAAGCACTATTTCCATTTGTTGGTCTGGTGAATCTAAGAAAACATGTCCCAAACGTGTATCTATAGTAGTTTTCCAGAACATCCAGAGAAGCAAAGATTATTATACAAGTAAATTTGTTCGGTTGGTTGGTGTGTGGGGGTTGAAGGGACCAGACTACAAATGCCATTGGTCCCGTAAATTTGTTTACTTTCCATTAATAATGTGGAAACGTTAATGTCATTGTTGGCAACTGTTAGTGACATGTTTCAGCTGTTTCTCTACAACCTCTGTTGAAAGCTCTGTGCAATTCTCTGGAATTTAAAAAACAAAGTGGACCAAGTAGTTGTTAATAAATTAAAATTTTTACAAAATTACTTCTATGCCTCTCTGGATGTTCTGGGACATGTTTTATTAGATTAACCAGAGCAATAACAACAAAATAAATGGAAATTGTGCTTTACTTTAACCTCATACAGTTTTGTGATGGCTTCATATTAGCGAAGTTGCCAAATTTCAAGCAAAATCTTTTATTGGCCATAACTCCGTAAATAAACATTTGCAGATCAATGTTTATATGAACTTTTTTCTTTAGTTTTACTCGTAGAATAACATATTAAAATATTTGCATATCTTCGTGAATCACTCTGTGTAGACTGAAACGTCAAGTGAACATTTGTACCAAGGCTGGGAATCGAACCTGGGTCTCCTGCTTACTTGACAGGTGCGTTAGCAACTAAGCCGCCTTGGCACAGCGGTTCATACAACTGCACGGATTACCCTGGCATGCCTCCTTCCTTGATTCAAATTCTCACTGCCACCCCAAGCTACTTTAAATTCCCCCTTACACACAAACAGAATTGCTGAGGCTCTCCTTGTTTTTGAATAGCATCTCAGCACCAAACGTTAATGGGGGATGCAGCAGGTGCAGGTACTCATAAAAATGAAATGACACAATTTCAGAGACTTTATTGGTCTCACACGGATATGATTTTATGTATTTCAATCAAGGAGGGAGGTATGCCAGGGTGATTTGTGCAGTTGTATAAATGGTTTGCAGAGGTGGCGTAGTCTCTAATGCCCCTTCCTAGTAAGCATGAGACCCAGGTTTGATTCCCAGCCTTGGTACAAATTTTCACTCACCACTTCAATTTGTATACATAAAAACAGAAATTGTGTCATTTTTTTCTTGTCAGCATTTGTGTACCCTTGACACAGTATTTTCGTGGTTCTGGCCCTCATTCTGATTTCTACAAGCTGCTGTTGTCTGTTTAATTGGCATCTTTGATTTTGTACATGTACCCCACACCCCTTATTTTTCCCTCTTATGTTCCATGACCATATGCCTTCTTCTTTCCTGTTTTGCCTTATTTCTGTCTTGTGCTGGTATACCCTATTCTTTCTTCTGGCGTTTTTGCTTGCACTGTTTCACTGTGCCCATCCCCTTCTCGTTTGTTGTCAATCTTGGGCCCTCCTTTGTGTTTTCGTCCCTTGTCTCACTTGCTCATTTGCCATGGCTTCTTCCAGGCTGGAATTATCACTCCTGTAGCTTTCGCAGTTCCACCAGTTCCTGTGCCACATGCCCCGCCATCTTCTGAACCAAGGCCATTCTGGCTCCTGTGCCACATGTTCTGCCAGCTTCAGTGCCATCTGCTCTGGTGCCTCCTATACCGATGCCTGCTGACCCAGTGCCTCATTCCCTGGTGCTCTCATCACCAGACCCTGCGCCTCTTCAGGTCCCAACACTGCCGGCCCACACTTTGCTAGCTTGTCTGCAACAGGCCTGCTTGCCATGCAGCCCTCTGGTACTGCCCCAGCACTTGCATGTGAGGTCTTTGGATGTCATTCCTCTCCTTGTCAGCCCTGCTGCGGCCGACCCTCATCACCAGCCCTCCTATCACAACAAGCCCTGGTATGCCCGACTCTCCTGTCCTCACCAGCTCTATCGATGTCAACGCTTTCTCGCTCACTGGCCCTATTGCAGCCAGCCCACCAGTTGCCATTGTTGCAACCACCTCTGAGGCCATCCATGTGGTCTCCTCCCAGTTATCACTGACTATTGCCACCATCTCTCATGACACTGTCCCTGGCTGCCCTCATCCGCACCCACTGCCACCTCCTCCATGAATACCCTGCAGCTGGCCCAGCCGTCTCTTCTGGTGCCACTGATCCCGCCATACATTCTTCCAGGTTCTTTAGTTACTCAGTCTACCCATCTAATCTTCAACATTCTTCTGTAACACCGTTGTTAACCCTGGAGTAACAAGGTGCTAATCCCAAGACATAAATAACAAGGTGGGGTAAAATTTACCCCACTTTTTCTGAATTATTTGTTTCACAAAAGAGGTTCTGGAGTAGCATAAAGTAATAATCACACAATATGAAACATTTATTACAAAGTATAGTTATGTTTTATAATATGACAAAGCAAATCATTACTATAATATCATTGCATTTTATTGTATCATGGTTGTCATATACAGAAATATGACACTGGACTTATCTATTGCATTCAGTTACCCTTTGTGTTATGACATTGCAAAACACAATATAATAAATCAAAAGGCATAAGAATCATTGAAGGAAGTAACATGTAAACTGGTAAAAAGTATAAAGCTAACAACTACAAAAAAAAAAAAATAGTTCCTCATGTGAAAGGAAACACAGACTTTATAAATTATTTTCAAAATTTGATGATATTTTGAATATACCAAACATTTTCAAACTAAACTGTTATGGCAACTTTGACAAATATTTTTCCAATGGTCCTTGCACACTGGTTTCGAACAGACACAGAATTCAAATGAACTTTTCCGGATGTCTTTTCGACTGAAAAAGAAAGCAACGTCCACTTTTTTGTTGAGATCGTTTCTGGTTGTGCTACTGATCTTGGAATATCGCTCCCAAAATGTGTCAAAATCTGTTCCATGGTTATGCGAAGCCCTTTGGGTAAATTTTTTCTCGTGATTCTGTCCTTCATTTCTGCTTCAACCAGCCCGAATGCCAATGACTTGAGAAAATTGCTTCGGCTATTTGTGCTGCCATTATCGTTATACAAGACATAGGCATTTATTCCTGATGCATCTAAAAACCCATACATGTATCGCATTGTCCAGCACCTGGTTTTTTGTGGTGTAGTCTTGTGGCATAGTAAATCAAATACATTGACTCCCCCTTTGTTATCATTATCTTCTCATCTATTTCATCTATCTCATGCATCGTTGACAAAAGGATAACGTTTTTATTTTTCTTTGGAATGTATGACTCCAACATTTTTTTCTCTCCTGTAAATGAATACAGATGAAGAAACTGGCCTATTCTTGGTTTGAAGCAGGGATTCAGGTATTTCTGGTTTATTCTTGTGTAAGGTGCCAACCATTGTCAACTTTTTGTCAGCCAGTTTGTCGGCTACTTCACAAGAGCCCCCTGCGGGTTCGGGGGTAAGAATAGGCCCGCGGTATTCCTGCCTGTCGTAAGAGGCGACTACAAGGAGTCTCAAACGTTTCGGCCTTCTGTGATGGTCCCCTCTTGGGTTTGACCTCCTTTTTTCTTCCAAATTTCCGTCGTCAGTGCGTGCCATTTGGGGAAGGACACCTTACGTGGTGTTTTTGTATTGGTCCATCATGCTCCACCATCTTGCATGTTACCTATTGTCGTGTGGGGGGGACTACGCCCAACATCTTCTGGGTGGTCTCCTTCTCGCCTTGTGCGCACTCTTCTTCTTAGCGCCTACGACAACTGTGGACCCTTTAAACACCTAAAATCCAGCACGGTAGCCAGTCCGTTGTGGTGGGGTCGTCATGTACCCTCTTGGTGGTAGCCCCCTGACCACGCAGGGATCGCACTACAGATGCCTGAGCTGTTTCCTCCCCATGCATGCCAAGGAGTATGTGCCCATCTTGTCTGGGGCACGGGGACTCCGGGCAACGGGATATCGGCCAGGTACCCGTTGCTTTGGCTGGGTGGCGCCCTTGGGGAGAGCCCTCGTTCGGAGTAGGTGGCATCTGGGCGGATGTGGCGCAATGAAGCGCAATAAATCACATCAAGCTGGTGGTCGCACGGCCACCAGCGTCTCTAAGCGAGGTAGAGTCGACTTCGATGCTGCGCAGTATGACCCTCAGACGTTCCCCTCGTTGGCTGCGCCATGGGAGGGACGCCGATCTAGTGCCAAGCGGGAGCCTTATGTACCGCAATACCTTGTCTGCAGCAGGACTGATGGTGACTCCTTTCTTCCGACGAAGCCTATGTTTTTTGTGGAACACCTGGAGGATAAGTTTGGGGAAGTGGCGGGGTTGTCAAAAATGAGGAATGGGTCCATCCTCCTCAAGACGTCCTCCCCAGCCCAGTCACGAGCGTTGCTCTTGTGTGATAAGCTGGGTGACGTCCCTGTTACCGTCACTCCCCACAGTAGCTTAAATATGGTCCAGGGGATTATTTACCATCGTGACCTCTTGTTGCAATCCGATGACGAGCTGAGAGCCGACTTGGAACGACGTGGTGTGCATTTTGTCCGTCGTGTCCATCGAGGACCCAAGACAAACGGGGTGGCCACCGGTGCCTTTATCTTGGCCTTCGAGGGTGATGTCTTGCCCGAAAAGGTCAAGGTAATGGTTTACCGTTGCGACGTGAAGCCATACGTCCCTCCCCCGATGCGGTGCTTCCAGTGCTGGAAGTTTGGGCATATGTCCTCCCGTTGCCCATCCAGCGCTACATGTCGAGATTGCGGACGCCCGTCTCATCCCGATTCTCCATGTGCGCCCCCGCCTGTATGTGTCAACTGTGGGGAGCACCACTCTCCATGCTCGCCGGATTGCCCCGTTCTTCATAAGGAGCGGAAGATCATGGAATTTAAGACCCTGGACCGGCTTACTTATCGAGAGGCTAAACAGAAATATGAAAGGTTGTATCCTGCTTCCCTTCGAACATCTTATGCTGCAGCCACGTTATCGTCGCCCGCACGAGCGACGGTTGTCGCTTCATCTGTGCCGCCTTCAGTGGGCCCTCAGGGCCATGTATCTCTGTCTGCCCCCCTCGTGCCTGGGGGCAAGCCTTCCTCTCTTGCCCCCTTAGCAGTTGGGGGCAAACCCTCTTCTGTCGCTCCCCCCACGCTTACTTCGGGAGTGACATCTGCTCCACAACCGGGAGGCTCGATTCCTCCCCCTCCTTCTCCGGCGGCGTTGCCTCCGCCGGTTCCTCTCTCACGGAAGGGGTCCCTCGGGGCTCTCCCTTCCTCCGTTTCTTCTCCTTCCCAGCCAGATGTCAGCCAGTGGCTGAAGGTTCCGCCACCTGCTGGTCGTAGGGCTTCTGCGTCGTCGTCAGCCTCTGACGCTCCTTCAGAGAAGCTCTCCCAGCCCTCTCACCCTAAGGGCAGACGCGAGAAGAAGGAACGGAATGTGTCCAAGAAGAAGGACGTTCCGGCGGTTTCAGCACCGCCTGCTGTACATAGTCCTGGCTCCGGGGATGAGGTGGAGATCCTCGCCTCTGCCGCGGATCTCGCCCTCACGGAACCCTTGGGGGCCTCTCCTATGGACTCCGCTGACTCTCCCCCAGTGGCGGCGGTTGGCTCTGAAGCGCTGTCTGCCTCTTAGTCGCATTCACGCCCTCCCAGTCCCTTCCTGCTTCCATTCTCCAATGGAACTGCGGCGGTTATTTCCGCCACCTGCCAGAACTCCGGATGCTTCTGAGTGATTCCCCTGTTCTCTGCATTGCTCTGCAGGAAACTTGGTTTCCTGCACTGCGGACCCCCGCCCTTCGCGGTTATCGGGGATACTATAAGAACCGTGCTGCCTGTCAACGAGCGTCAGGTGGGGTTTGCCTCTTTGTTCACCACTCTGTCTGTAGCTCGCCAGTACCCCTTCAGACGCCTTTAGAGGCAGTTGCTGCCAGGGTTGAGCTCTCGCCGGCTATTACTGTTTGCTCTGTTTACATTCCTCCGGATGGGGAGCTCCCCCGCCATGTCTTGGCTGCGCTGCTGGCTCAACTCCCGCCACCATTGCTGCTTCTGGGCGATTTCAACGCCCACGATCCTCTATGGGGTGGGACTGTCTCCGATGATCGCGGTCGGGCCGTGGAGCATGTGTTGGCTCAGCTCGACCTTAGCCTCTTGAACACTGGTGCTCCCACGCATTTCAGTGTGGCCCATGGCTCGTTCTCGGCCATCGATCTCTCTATTTGCAGCCCTGGACTTGTCCCATCCCTCCACTGGAGGGTGCATCCTGACCTGTGTGGCAGTGACCATTTTCCCATCTATTTGTCACTGCCACAGTGTCATTCTTCTGGGCGCTTGCCCCGCTGGGCTTTCCACAGGGCTGACTGGCCAGCTTTTACTTCCGCTGTAACCATTGCGTCTCCCCCACAGGGTGACATTGATGAGGTGGTCCGTGTTTTCACCACGTCCATCATTTCGGCGGCCGAGGCTGCTATCCCCCGTTCCTCTGGCCTCCCTCGGCGGAAGGCTGTCCCCTGGTGGTCGCCGGAGATTGCTGAGGCTATTCGCGACCGTAGGCGGGCTCTCCAGCGTCATAGGCGGCACCCGTCTCTGGAGACCCTCATTGCCTTTAAGAGGCTCCGTGCCTTCGCCCGTCGTCTTATTGCACGGCGTAAGCAGGAGTGCTGGCAGAGGTACGTCTCCTCCCTGGGCTCCCGTGTCTCGTCCTCGCACGTGTGGTCCCGGATCCGGCGGATTTATGGCTCCCAGACCCCTATGGGTGTCCCTGGGCTCTCCTTGGACGGCGCTGTCTGCACGGACGCTGCCGCCATTGCTGAACGGCTAGCCGCGCACTTTGCTCAGAGCTCTGCGACTGCATCCTATCCCCCCGCCTTTCGCTCTCTAAAGGAGCGAGCCGAGCGGACGCAGTTCTCATTCCACACGCGTCGTTCTGAAACATACAATGCACCTTTCAGCGAGAGGGAATTCCTCGCCGCCCTCGCCGATTGCCCTGATACAGCACCAGGCCCAGACTGCATCCACGCACAGATGCTGAAGCATCTCTCCAGGGACTGCCAGAGACACATTCTCGCGATATTTAATCGCATTTGGAGCGAAGGCGTGTTCCCGTCGCAATGGCGGGAGGGCGTTATTGTCCCCATCTTGAAACCCGGTGCGGACCCACTGGCGGTGGACAGCTATCGTCCCATTACCCTCACCAACGTTTTGTGCAAATTGCTCGAACGTATGGTGGGGCGGCGTTTGTGTTGGGTCCTTGAGTCGCGCGGTCTCCTCGCTCCATCCCAGGGTGGCTTCCATCGGGGCCGGTCTGCAGTGGACAATTTGGTGCGGCTGGAATCTGCTGTCCGTACGGCTTTTGCCCGACGTCAGCATCTTGTTGCTGTATTTTTCGATCTGCGGAAGGCGTATGACACCACATGGAGGCATCACATCCTCGCCACGTTGCATGGGTGGGGTCTTCGTGGTCGGCTCCCGGCTTTTCTTCAAAACTTTTTATTGCGCCGCTCTTTCCGGGTGCAAGTCGGTGCCACCTCTAGTTCCTCTTATATACAGGAAAATGGGGTCCCGCAGGGCTCGGTGTTGAGCGTCTCCTTATTTTTAGTGGCCATTAATGGTCTGGCAGCAGCAGTGGGGTCGTCGGTGTCTCCTTCTTTGTATGCCGACGACTTCTGCATCTCATTTAGCTCCACGACTACGGGAGTCGCCGAACGCAGGCTGCAAGTCGCCGTTCGCAAGGCAGCATCATGGGCACTGACTCATGGCTTTCAGTTCTCTGCTGCCAAGACTCGAGTAATGCACTTCTGCAGGCGTCGGACGGTCCACCCTCATCCTGCACTTTACCTCGACGGCCACCTGCTTGACGTGGTGGACACTTGCCGCTTCTTGGGACTCGTGTTTGATGCCCGGCTCACATGGGTTCCTCATGTTACTCAGCTGAAGCAAAAATGCTGGCGGCACCTCAACGCCCTCCGCTGCCTTAGCCACACGTCTTGGGGTGCAGATCGCCGCACGCTGCTGCGGTTGTACAGAGCCCTTGTGCAGTCCCGGCTTGATTATGGGAGCCTGGCCTATGGGTCTGCGTCCCCCTCAGTGTTGAAGTTGTTAGACCCCATACACCACTGTGGGGTTAGGCTTGCCACTGGCGCTTTTCGCACCAGCCCCGTGGATAGTCTACTGGTGGAGGCCGGGGTTCCCCCACTGCGGATTCGCCGCCATCGTCTGCTTGTCGACTATGCTGTCCACGTTCATTGCTCGCCAGATCATCCCAATCGTCGCCTGCTTTTCCCTGCTATGGTCCTCCATCTGCCCGAACGGCGCCCTAGGTCTGGGCTTTCCATAGCTGTCCGTGTCCAGTCCCTGCTGTCAGAACTGGGGTCATTCCCTCTTCTGCCTCCCTTCCGGGTCCATACACCTACGCCTCCCTGGTGTTTGTCCCGGCCGTCCGTCCGTCTGGACTTGGCACAGGGACCCAAGGACTCGGTTCCGCCTGTGGCCCTCCGTCGCCGTTTTCTTGCTCTCCTCGCCTCATTTTCGGACTGTGAGACTGTCTACACTGATGGTTCCCTGGTTGATGGTCGCACTGCCTACGCCTTTGCTCACTCTGACCATGTTGAGCAACGCTCCTTGCCGGCTGGCTGCAGTATTTTTACTGCAGAGCTGGTGGCCATCTTGCGCGCTCTTGAGCACATGCGTTTCTGCTCAGGTAGGTCCGTTATCATCTGCAGTGACTCCCTGAGCAGCCTTCAGGCCATCGACCGCTGCTATCCCTCCTCTCCTCTGGTGTCCTCCATTCAGGAGGCTGTTTCCGCCATTGCCCGTTCTGGTGGTTCAGTGGTCCTGGTTTGGACGCCCGGTCATGTTGGCATCCCAGGGAACGAACGTGTAGACAGGCTGGCCAAAGGGGCGATAGACGCCCCAGCTTTGGAGATCGGCCTTACGGCTCGCGACCAGCAGCTGGTGTTGCGCCGTAAGGTACTTGGGATGTGGGCTGCTGAGTGGCGTGGCATGACAGCCCCGAATAAACTGCGGGCTGTCAAGGAGACGACCGATGTGTGGCGTTCCTCCCTGCGGGCTTCTCGCAGGGACTCGGTAGTCCTGTGTCGGCTGCGCATCGGCCATACGTACCTGACGCACGGCCATCTCTTGCGTCAGGAGGATCCCCCCTTGTGTCAGTGTGGGTCCCGGCTGACGGTCGGCCACATTTTGCTGGAGTGTCCTCGACTGCGCACACTCCGGCAATCTTTTAATCTCCCGGGCACTTTGGCTTTGGTTTTATCTGACGATGCCTCCATGGCTGATGACGTTTTAAATTTTATCCGTGGTAGTCCTTTTTATGGTTCGATTTAGGGAGGTCCTGCGCCTTTCCCTTTCTGTGTCTTTTGTCCTCGTGTCTGTTGCTGTTCTGGTAGGCCGTGAGATGGTTGACTCTTTCCCTTTTTTGATCTCGTGGTCAGTCAACCAGTCTCCGGCCCTCTTCCTTTCTTCTGTTTCTTTCTGTCTGGTGTTCCTCTGTCCTGTTCTTGTCTGTAGTGTTCGTTGCTGCATTTGTGTTCTTTTAGCGCCTGGGGGGACGTCTCCTCCCCTTTGGTTTTTATCTGCTCCGTAGATTTCCGGCTCGCCTGATTTTGGAATGGGGGACTGATGACCTTCGCTGTTTAGTCCCCCTTAAACATCCAACAACCACCACCTACTTCACAAGAAGCAAACCAGTTGTCCATTGTAATGTTCCGGTTGGTTCCATACACAGGTTCACATAATTTCATCACATAATATGTAGGAACTGAAACACATTTGTCCCTAGTCTCTTTCCCCAATTATGGAATTATTGGATAAAAATAATATGTCTTCACATCACATAATCAAATTATCTTTAGTCCATATTTGCCTGGCTTGCTTGGCAGATACATTTTGAATGGGCATCGGCCTCAGAGGCTAAGGAGTGTCTCGTCAATGGTTAGGAGGGCAGAGGGAGTGTACAATTCTTGACTATGTTTGTCAAACATACACCATAAATCACGAAATGCAGCAAACTTGTCTGCCGTTATTCTTTGCAATCTGGTGTGTTGGTCATCAAATCATAGATTATTGATCAAAAACTCAAATCGGTTTTTCGCCATAACTCCTCAGAAAAATGGGGACCCATATACTACAGAGCACACATCAGTACAATTCAGATGCACATTTTTTATAGCTCCACTCATAAAAAGAATACCAAATAAAGCTTTTATTTCGTTTTGGTTGGTATCTCCAGTATACCACTGCTGCGGTGATGTGAATTTTTCCCTTCAATTAACAATTTTTCGGTTTGTGTATGTAACTATTAGTGAAACCATGTCACTAGTAAACAACAGTTCAAATAATTTAAGGGGAGACGTTTTGTTTAATGCCTTGCCTAGTGCACCAAGTGCATGTACCACTATATTCTTTGCTGGCACTCTCGACACATTTTTGTGGAAGGGATGTGTGTTCCAACAATACCCATTTCTGCCATATAAAATTTTCCTTACTTGGCTATCTCCTTCGTCTGATGAATCAACCTCAAATAGCGGTACATCGAATTCGTCATCCTCCCGGTTGTTTGTGATACGACCGTCTTCAGGTTCACTCACATCTTCATCTGATTCACTGTAATATACGTTTTCAGCCTCTTTACAACACCCTCATTGGCATTGTAGCGAGAAGGAGGTACTTCTCTGGGCGGTATCACTAACCTGGTGTCTTGCTGCTTCGGTAAGTCCCTCGTAGCACAGTGATAGCCCTCAGTCTCCAGGTTCCATGTAGTTTGTGATCCTGCTGAAGTGAAGTGTTTAGGGATGCCAGTTGTTAACTGTCAACAACGTTTGTGCTATAATTGTTTTAATACAGAAATTTCCTTGTCACACACGTCACAGAATCAGCATCTGCAATATGGCGGCTCTGGACTACGCTGTTATTTGACCCTTTACACACATTAACACAGTTTTCTGACTTTACATAATGAGAGACACTGCTCATGACACATGCCGTTCTTATAACTCATAACTTCACTTTATATCTTGCTTAACATCTGAAATATGCACTCGTGACTGTTCTTTTAGAGCCACCCCGGTTACTTGACCGTGCGTTTTGCGTGGCTCCTCACGGTTGACTCGCCCTGTCTTCCCGAAGGACAAGAGAGACCACCCTACTTTTCTCTCTCAGCCAATAAGGACACTTCTCTCATTTCCTACACATATATATATTTCCAAACTTTCAGCCAATGGCCGTTCAGATCACTGTTGCTAGGCAGATCTGACGTCATGTTTGCGGACATTGTGACGGAAGTTTGTCTTGGAACACTGTCTCAGATTGTAAGATCCTACTCCCAAATAGTCGGATCTTGTCCCTTCTAAGGTTGCACAACATTGCCTCCTATGATTTCATCTCTAATGCTCCTTTCTGACGCTTAATTGTCAAATGTACATGTAACCTAGCTCCTACTGAGCATTCCCGATCGCATAAATATGCATAATACTTGGCCTAAACACGTTAAGGGAATGCACATATGCATTACACGCATTACATCTTGACACTCAAATTTTCTTATTATTTCCTCTGGAGTTCTTAACAGTTCATGAGAAGACATTTTCTAGGCCTGCGAAAGAAAGTACCACCTATTTTATAAACAAAAAAAAATTAACATAAATAACAAGGTGGGTTGATTTTTTACCTCGAATGCAAAATTTAACAATTTACCTGTTAAAGGAGCATGGAAAATAAAGCCTGAAAAATTATAGCCTCCTCAACGTGAACAACAATACTGACTGGAAAGGTAAACAATGACTCTTGTCTGAGAAGCCAGTGGTACCAACATGGAATAAAAAATTATATCGACTGGAATAATTTTTTGACCCACCTTGTTATTCTAGGGCTAAAAATCATCTGTTCTCTGTTTGTCTTTCCTGTGTATTATCCATATCCACATAAGGTTACATAAAAAAGAGCTCACTAACTTTCACAAACGACTTCCTAACACTTAAATTTGTGTTCAGTGACAAGGTATTTCTCTTATTCAGGAAAGCTTTTTTTATTTTATTTTTTTCCCAGTCTACATTTCATACACATTCTCTCTGCTTCTGACATCATCAATTATTTTGCTGCCCGAATAGCAAAAATCACTTACTAACCTCAACATCTCATTGCTTAATCTAATACCCTCAGCATCACCTGATTGAGTTCTGATACACTCCACTGCTCTTGTTTTATTTATTTGTATTAATTTTATAACATGTTTCCTAGATACTATCCACATAATCTGACAGAATTACGTATCGGCAAACTTTAAAGTTTTTTTTATCTTCTTCTTGAACCATAATTCCCTTTCCAAATTTCTCCTCAGTTTGTTTTACTATTTGTTTAATGCACGGATTGACTAACATGGGGGACAGGTTACAACTCTATATCACTCATTTTACTTCTGTTTCCATTGCATGTCAGTGGACTCTTAAAACTACACTGTCTGGTTCCTGCACAAGTTGTTGATAACTTTTTACTCTTTACATTTTATTCCTGATCACCCTTGTTACAGTCAGTATTCAAAAGCTTTTACTATATCTCCAAATACTGTAAATGTGGGTTTGCCGTTCTTCAAACCATCTTCTAGCATAGTTATCGGCTCAGTATTTCTCCAGGTGTTCCTACATTTATCAGGAACTTAAACAGATCCTCCACCAGGTCAGCTTCTCCTTCGTATTTCATCCTTCCGTAGTTAATTTGTATTAATATAGTGCTTAATGGTATGCTCAGGACTATTAACAGTCATTGTCCCGCAGTGTTCCCTATGTCTCTGAACATTTACTTGTGCCCTTTACTTCAACAGAATCTTTTCACAATTAAAAAAAAAAATACCTGCTGATTGTTGTTCTTCATGTAATTGGCCTTATCAAACATTACCTCACCATCATCTCAGGACTGAGCAAGGTGGCGCAGTGGGAGGACATTGGACTTTTAATTGGGAGGACTGCTGCTGATCTTTCTTTCCTGCCTTTTTCTCATTACCTCATACTTGTATTGCCAAGGTCAGGGTTACTCTAACAAGTTATACCTGATGTGCAGCATTACTTTCAATCCACTCTGATAGATTCCTGCTAAATGTTACACAAGTCAGCAACTCTTTGACTTCAAAAACATGTTTGTAAAAGGCACTATGTAATACAGCTTTCAGCTACTACTGCGATCCAACTTGCGTTTCCCTTTCAATGATCTCTTATCTATGGTAATAGGGGAAAGTCACTATATTGGGTGAGTAGATATGTAGATGTTGATTCATCTTATTCTTGAAACATTGCTAACTTACCATAATTTGTTTTCATGAAACGTTCTGTTTTCTTTTGGTTCTCCACCACCTCCACCTCCTTCATCAGTATATGTGATGTTTGTCACAAAGAGAGATAGGACATGAGTAATTTCATTAAAATGAATCCGAATTATGTGATTTCTTGATCAGTCACTCTTTTGTTGTAAGCAGACTGTGTTTAAGTACTGGAATCTCGTGAAACTTATGATGGGTGTGTATTGTTTTATGTACCAGTATTTAATCAGTTTTCTTTATACAGTAATTTTTCATATAAAGGCAGAGAGATGCGTAAGCGGTTTTAGAGAAGATGGTTGTAACTAAGAGATGAAAATGGTATTTTTTAACCGGTTACAAATATTTTAGGCTATTGTCAGTAAAACAAGCTGCAAAATTATTGAAGATTGCATATTAAAATTATAAAACAATGCTAATATTATAGATACAAAAAATTACAGTATCTGTATGTTTGTTAAAGGCTTAGAAGAATTGAAGAGAACTAGAGGGGAGCTCCAGTTACAAATAGACAAGGCAGAAGAGGAAAAATGTTTAAAAGAAAAGGAAATAAAGAAGCTATCTTCTGATCTTTCACGAATAAACCAAGTACTAGATGACAAAATAGCAAAGAGAAATGCACTTGACAAAACAATAAGTGAAACGGAAGGCGCATATGTTAAGGTAAGTGACAGTTTTTGTAAATTCTCATAATTTCTGCATATTTAATTTTGTAGGTACAGTTCATAATTTTTGTGGTGGGCCAGAAATTCAATGTAAGTAAAATCTTACAAACACTGCGGTGTGAATTAAATAGATTAAAATCTACAGATAAGATACTGATAAAATCGAGCATCGCACATATAAGCTGAAACACAGTAGTGACTCATCACTCTGATACTATAATTTTTGGCGTCGGGTTTATTTTTATTTATTTATTTCACAAGCAATGTTTAATTTTAAATTAAATTTGGCTATACGTGATACTTGTCAGAAAAAGAGAGAGAACTTGAGTAACGTCAGAAATCTGTGGAATTCTACGAACCCACACGTCTTGCATCTACAGCTCCTTCTAAATCTACAGGATGGTCCATCTGAAGTTTCGGATGAGATTATCTCACAAACTATGCATTGGGTAAAAATAGTGGGTAAGACAAGTTAGTAAGCTCAAAGGGGGGCATCAAATGATACTATATGTGACCTCCAGCCCTCACCTCCTTGGGTGGGGCGGGGGGCAACTTTTAACTCTTAAATGGAAACACTCGTTTTTTTATTGCAGATTCAGATTCTCCATAAAAAAGTAAGCAAGTTTTGTCTGAAACATGTTTTTAAACCATTGACAGATGGCACTGAAATCGAGAAAAAAGTAAAATTGGGGAAAAACTCTGATTTATTTAGAATTATGTGAGAAAGACGCATCAAATCAATAAAAAATGTGCACTAGTTCTTTCGTTATGTCAAATTAAGCTATTTTTGTACAAAATGTACTGTATCCTACTTTTAGCATTACCCAGGAACAATGACATGTATATAGTAGAGTCATGTTGCCATGGAATGTTTCATTAGTGTGAGTCCCCTTGCCTCTCACATGTTGGGGTGCTTCATTAGCATGAGTCCCCTTGCCTCTCACATGTTGGGGTGCTTGATTAATGAAATTAGCCATGAAGAAATTGTTCAAAATTATCCCCATTTGCTTCACTGCATAAAGTCAATCATCTGCGAAAGTTGTCCACAGTTTTGAGCAGCACATCCTGTGGTATGGCTGCAATTGCTCTTCGAATGCATTGCTCCATACCGTTTCGGGTTGTGGGCTGTCTTTCATAAGCAATAATTTTTAAATAAACCCACAAGAAAAAATCAAGATATGTTAGGTCTGGTGAACGTGGAGGTCACTGAATTGGTCCGCCGCATCCTATTCACTGACCAGGGTACCATAAATTTAAAATGTTCTGCAAATCTTTGCATAATGGGGAGCTGCTCCGTCCTGTTGGACCACATTTGTTGCCTAGTTTCTAAATCAACATCTTCCATCAGCTCCAACCAATCATCACAGAGAAGTTGTAAATAAGTTTCCCCAGTAACACTTCGGTCAAAAAAATATGATCCTATCAAGTAACCATTTAAAATTCCACACCAGACCATTAATGACCATTTGTGTTGATTGTCAACGGATCTGTGCCAGTGTGGATTGTCAGGGGACCAATAATGACAATCTTGACGATTTAATTCGCTGTTGTTTTTGAATGTGGCTTCATCGGTAAACACAACGTATCTAAAAAAATCGTATATTTGCATATCTTTCGGCGTTAATGCCTGTGTCAGTGTGATATGATACGCATGATATTTATGTGCCTTAAAAATCCTCAAAACAGTTGATTTCAGTATTCCAGTTTGTCTCTAAATTGCACGACTACTGATTTCGGGATCCAGTTGAACACAGGTGAGAATGGTAAGGGTACGAGCGTCATTTTCATTGTATTCGCGATGACGAGGTGGATGGTGCATGTATCCATTTCGAGCTCATTGAGTGCAATTTCAAATAATGTTTTCGCTTGGATGTCATCTGTTTGGGAAACGATCCACATACAATTGCCCAGCTGCAGCATAATTGTTATGGCATTCACCTAAAATTAACATCATATCAACAACCTCTGTAGGAGGATAGTGAGCCATGTTTCGCTAAAGAATAATTTACTTTTGTCAGTTGATGTTTACGGTTCACAATCTGAAAGTGAAGTGACGTCTGATCACATTGCACCAAATTTATACTGAGCCATAGTTCGCAGTTTGGCCACAGTGGGGTGAGTAATGCAATTGTGAAGAGTTTCCTAACGAGATTGGTGCACATTTTGTATTGATTTGATGCGTCCTTCTCGGATCATTCTAAATAAATCAGAGTTCTTCCCCAATTTTATGTTTCTCGAGTTCAGCGCCATCTGTCAATGGTTTTAAAAAATGTTTCAGACAAAACTTGATTACTTTTTTTATGGAGAATCCGAATTGGCAATAACAAATGGGGGTTTCTATTTCAGATTTGCAAGTTGCCCCCCCCCCCCCCCTGCCCCACCCAAGGGAGTGGGGGCTGGGGGTCACATGTAGTATAATTTGATGTCCCCATCTGAGATCACAAACTTGTCTTACCCACTATTTTTACTTGATGTATAATTTTAGAGATAATCTCAGATGGACCACCCTGTATATCTATACTCTGCAAATCCCCATGAGGTGCATGGCAGATGGTACATCCCGTAGTTCCAGCTATTAGGGTTTCTTCTCATTTCATTCGCATATGGAGTGCGGGAAAAATGATTGATTGAATGCCTCTGTGCAAGCAGTAATTGTTCTAATCTTATCCTCATGATCTCTATGTGAGCAATACGTAGGCAGTTGTCATCTATTTAATCCAATTTTTGAAACTTTGTTAACAGACTTTCTTGGGATAGTTTACTTCAACAGTCTATTAATTCAGTTCCTTCAGTATCTATGTGACACTTTCTCACACATTAAACAAACATGTGACAATTCGTGCTGCCCTTCTCTGTATATGTTCAATATCCCCTCTTAGTCCTATTTGGTATAGGTCCCGCACATTTGAGCAATATTCTAGGGTTGGTCACACCAGTGATTTGTAAGCAATCTTAGTTGTAGACTGAATGCACTTCCCCACTATTCTACCAAGAAACCAAAGTCTGCCACCTGCTTTACCCCAACTGAGCCTATGTGATCATTCCATTTCATATCCCCACAAAGTGTTACACCCAAGTTTTTGTATGAGTTGGCCGATTCCAGCACTGACTCATTGATGTTATAGTCATAGGATGCCACATGTTTTTTTGTTTTGTTTTGTGAAATGCTAAATTTAACATTTGTGAACATTTAAAGGAAGTTTCCAGTCTTTGCTCCATTTTGAAATCTTATCAAGGTCTGACTGAATATTTATGCAGCTTCTGTCAGACAGTATTTCATTACAGATAACTGCATCATCCGCAAAAAGCCTGGTGTTAGTAATGCAAGATCATTAATGTACAACATGAACAGCAAGGGTTCCAACACACTTTCTGGGGATATACCCAAAGTTACTTCTATATCTGACGATGACTCTCCATCCAAGATAACATGTTGTGTCCTCCCTACCAAAAAGTTCTCAATCCAGTAATGAATTTCACTTGATACTCCTTCTTATGATCACACTTTTGACAGTAAGCATAGGGGTGGTACTGAATCAAATGCTTTTAGGAAATCAAGAAATAATGCACCTATCTGACTGCCTTGATCCAAAGATTTCAATAAGGCTTGAGAAAAGCACAATTTGGGTTTCACATGATCGATGTTTTCGGAATCAGGTCTGGTTGGCTTGTAGGAAGTCATTCTGTTCAAGATACATCATTATATTTGAGCTCAGAATATGTTATAAGATAGGATAGTGAATGGTAGTTTTGTGGATCACTTCTACTACCCTTCTTGTAGATGGGTGTGACCTGTACTTTTTTTTTCCAAGAACTGAACAAGTTTTTTTGCTTGAGGGATCTATGATAGATTATAGTTAGAAGAGGGCCAATCTCAGCCACAAATTCAATACAAAATCTAACAGGGATTCCATTGGGCCCTGGAGCTTTGTTCAGTCATAACGACTTCAGCTGTTTCTCAACACCACTGACACTAATACTTATTTCGTTCATCCATTCAGTGGTGCAAGTATTAAATTGAGGCAATTCTCCTGGGTTTACATTTGTAAAGCAACATTTGAAAATGGAATTAAGCATACAGCGTTTGCTTTGTTATCCTCAATTTCAGTTCCTATCACATTCACTAGGGCTGGACACTAACTTTGGTGCCACTAGCAGCCTTTGCAAATGACCAGAATATCTCGGTTTTGTGAAAAATCATTTGCTAATTTTCTGCTATGGTAGTCATTGTAGGCATCACACATTTCTCTCGACAGCCAAACGCATTTCATTCAGCATCA
Organism: Schistocerca americana; assembly: GCF_021461395.2. NCBI lineage: Eukaryota > Metazoa > Arthropoda > Insecta > Orthoptera > Acrididae > Schistocerca > Schistocerca americana. The sequence continues at coordinate 440,808,536 of NC_060123.1, forward strand.
CTCTATCTATAGTCACGTGCTTTGTTTTACATATGTTTTGCAGTAATCTCTGTTTCTTTGCAGTGACTGTATACTGTGGACTGTTGTAATGGGACATATTTATCCAACATCTGGTCAATTATTCTTGTAAACTTGAGCCATAGTTCCTCTACATGCTCCTGCCCTGTGCTGAAAGTTTCAAGTTCCGTATTAAGCTATGATACAACTGAATGTTACTGATTTGGTTTACTGAACATACATTTCCTTCTGCTTGTTTCAGTTGTCCTTTGTACTTTGGTAATCTTCGTTGCCACAACCATGTATTGGTCACTGATATGTGAAATGCGTTCACATTTCACGATTCCAGCTGTAACCTGTATTGCAGATTATGTTGATATTCCTTATGGTTCCTTCTGTTGTTTTTATTATTACATTTCCAGACTGAACTTTAATCATCACTTCTTTACTTGTATGACATACGTCATAACCCCATAAATGCAGTAATTTTTCTAAATTCATTCATTTGTACCATGTTTGTGAATCCATCACATCATTTTTAGTATGTTTTATGTTAATAATATATGTTTGTCATATTCCAGTCAGCTGTCCTATTTCTGCAGTCAGCAGCTCGTGGTCGTGCGGTAGCGTTCTCGCTTCCCGCGCCCGGGTTCTATTCCCGGCGGGGTCAGGGATTTTCTCTGCTTCGTGATGACTGGGTGTTGTGTGATGTCCTTAGGTTAGTTAGGTTTAAGTATTTCTAAGTTCTAGGGGACTGATGACCATAGATGTTAAGTCCCATAGTGCTCAGAGCCATTTGAACCATTTATTTCTGCAGTTTATGTGCAGGGCCTACAATTTATACTGGTTCCAGAATCATAGAACTCTTATCTTCCATCATCCGTATGTCACTTCATGTCCAGATTTCAGTTCATGTCAGTCAGGTGTATGTATCTCAATTCCAGTAGAGCTTTTTGCTGTGACTACTTGATTTTAAATGCTTCAAACATTGTCAGATAGTAAGACAGCTCTACATCCCTTGAAATAAATATGTCTGTCAGTAGTGTGTTCTTTACTTATGTGAACATAAAATGGGTTTGCAAAATATATATTTCCTATGTACTCCTCTTCTGTTGTTCACTGTACTGCACAACTGAATGATTTGACAGCCATATGTAAATCCAAAGACAGAGTTCTGACATTGACATCATACTGTACACATAAAAAGCAAATATCAGGACAGCTGACTGGAATATATCAGATATACATGTAAGTATTATGTTTTCTTGTTTTATGATGTGTTCTACAGTTTCCTTGAGAATCTCCTGATTATGAATATATGGAAGAGAAAGTACACCTAATCTAATCTTATTTGATACAGCTGACTGCCTAGGAATTCCAGCTGACAAGAATGATTTAAAAATGCTTTGTTTATCATTTTACTGGGAAAATTACAAGTATATCGGTCTGTCATAATGGGTAAAATCTTGGTTTAAATGTTGAAGATAGTTTTAATATTAGAAAAAGAGGTTGAAAGAAGGAAATAAAGCAATATGTGTGATACTTCTTCATTTCAGAATCATATTGGTACTGTCTGTGCAGGTAATTTATCAGCAAAGAGTTTAGTTCCCATAAAATAATTCTGGGTTGTGGGCTGCAACAGCAGTCAGGTAAGGGACCCATACCAGGTCGAATTAATGCAAAAGAAGAGGAAGAGAGAGAGAGAGCAGGAGGGAGGAGGGGGTAGAGCCGAAGAAGAGCTGTGGGACTCATCACAAGTTTCTTTAGTACACATAATACAATTTCCCTGTATCAGAATATTAAAGTAACTGACTGTTATTTATTTATTGAACAGCTACAGTAACAACAACCAGTCAGAGATTTAACTTGGGCTTGCATTCTGTAACGTCCATTGTCATCATATATCTCTATATTAGATGCCCCTTATCAGTGGCTATTACCATAACTGTTGTATTCATTTTCATTATGTAATCTGTCTCACTATGTTGCATATTCATTTTACACTACAGAATGTCTTTACAAATGGCTAAAGTCTGCAGAAAAGTAATAAGGCTACTACAGAGCTACAAGTTAGTAGGGGTGGTATGTGCAAATATGTGTAGTATGGAATCATACAGCTGTTTCTGCCACAGCCACTTACCCATGGGTAACTGCAAATGGATATTACCAACCCCTTGCATCAACTGCACTTAAGTGTCCACTATGGCGCCCAACCAAAAGTAACCTCCATTTTCATATACCATGTGAAGTGGTGGGGGAATGGAACAATCACTACACTGACTCATGCAGTATGTCAGTGTGCTTAGAGTTGTGATAGTGAGCAAACCACTTTGCTTTTCATTCCCTGAAGTAGCTGTGCAAAATGAATGTTGCAACTGAAAATCTCCCCAAAAGTGAAATCTGTTCTATAACATGGTTTTCAGTGGACAAAATTACTGAAGCTAATGACATTCATCATGGAGTGTGTGCTGTATACTGACCAAATGTGATGAGTGAAGGTTTTGTGTGCCATTGGATTGTTCATGATTAAACAAAAGTGGCTGACCATCTGCTAACAGCAACAAATTGGTACAGAAAACTGAAATTTTGTGATATCTAAACTGTTTGGCAAATTTCCACACTTTTTCAAAGTGTTTTGCATAAGATTGTCACAAAACATTCATAGTACCACAAGTTGTTTGGTTGTTAGGTTCCAAAACTTCCATACAACAGAATTCTACGCATAGTGCATTTGTCAACTTGTTAATAAATGTGATAAATACATATATCTGAATCTGTAGTAAAGTAAAGTAAAGTAAATGTTTCCAAAAAAATTTCTCTCATTTGTCTGAGTAAAAATTAAAGATGCTAAAATACAACGTAATCTAATATTAATATTTCACACTTCATGAGTCCAATTTTCAACAGCCAAAACGGCATAGTCATTTGCTGCAAACAAGTCTTCCATGCCTCAGGTTTTGCTCAGATTACTGCAAACTAACAACTGTTCAGGGCCCTGCCTTGTCTCACACTCACAAAGCTCATCATTGCTGATACCCCACTTCAAATTAGTCTTGCATCTTTTACCCTTTTCTCAATTTGTTTAGGGTCTTCCAAGTCCTGTACTGGAGATGGCAACCTGACGGTAACTTCTCTTTTGCTGTCCATAATCCTCCAGGAGACTTTTTTGGCTACAGCTCAGTTCAGTGAGCTTCTGTTGAAATTTGAGCTGGTGTTGGTGCTGTAGTGAGGAGGAAGATTTTCCTGGATTCCAATTGTGACGGATAAAAATGAATTCCAAGCAATGGATTATGTGGATCTGTTTCTTGCTTCTTCTTCTCACTTTCTGCTGCAGACTGGCTTATTACATATGAAGGTGCTACTTAATGAGTGGAAATATCTTAATGTATGGTGTTGGTCGTAGGCAACCTTTGACTATGCGGTTGTCCCATGAAGAGTCGTATCAACTTGATCAGCATGTGCAGAGTTCCTCCAAACCTGTGCTGCTTATTCCACAGCAGAGAAACATAGAACAAGACTGAATGTGTGGAGGACACTCAACGGTGCTCCCCATCTTGTGTCTGTCAGTTTGTGGAAGAAACTGTTCCTGGTGCATTTGTTTGTAAGTTACGGCATGATCTCTAGTTTTAACCCTAGGTGCTGTGGGAGAACACAGTCATTTAAACTGTGTCCTTTTCAGGTGATGTTAAGCTTTCTTCTTGCCTCCTTATTGCATGGGTGGGATGTGCACACTTGAGTTTTATCCAGATTGGGTTTCAAGCAGCTGTTGTCATAATAGATAGCAAATTCTTCAAGAGCAGATGTTAGCTTGTAATCTGTTTCTTCAAATGTCACTCCGTGAACAGCAACAGCTTGTCACCTACATGGATGAAGGACCAGGTTCCAGTATTACGTAGCTGAACATTGGTGTATATGTTATATAATATCGGAGCCAGAACACTTCCCTGGGGAAGGCCATTCTTCTGCATTCTCCATTGGCTCATTTTGTTATTTAGACTGACAAAACATTGCCGTTTGCAGTAAACACTGAATAAACTGTGTCAGCCAGTAGTTCTTAATTGTTGTTGTGTATAGCTTCTTTGTTAGTTTCTTATGATTCATGGTATCATAATCAGCTGTAAGATCAATAAAGGCAACTCCTGTAATCTGCTTTCTTTCATACTTTTCCTCAATGTACTGGGTTAAATTAAGTATCTGGCTAGTACATGACTTACCTAATCTTTAATGATGTTCCTGTCAACAGACTCAGAAATTCATTTAGAAATTCATTCTCTCCAAAATATTAAATAGATGGCACAGAAGTGATACATATTTGAAGTTCTTTGAGTTACTCAGTTCTTTGCCTGGTTTAAACAGTGTCACAGCTTTTGCTTTATACCTGACATCAGTTTTAGGATCCAATTAATAGTTACGGGGCAAAAGTTATTTATTTGCTCCAGTCTCATGTCATACAAGGCTGCAGCTTTTACCTGATGAACAGCAGTTCTCAGTTCTTCACTTGTGAATGGAGTACAAAGATTTTCATTCTCCTCTTTGCATCATTAAGGTTTTGTTACTTGTTCTTTTTGTCATTCAACAGCAGTTGGTGTGCTGTTTGGTCAGGGGTGACTTTGTTCACTCCTGAGGGTGAAACTGTAGGACCACTTAAGGTGTATTGATAATTTCTAGGCTTGTCGATTACTATGTTCAATGTTAGAACTTTCAAGACGATTACACCATTTTTTTGTTCGTGATGATATGGCTTGGGTAAGTTGTCCTATTTGTATTCTCTCTTTCAAGAATGGATCGTTTTCAAGGAGATGTTCATAGCTCTCAAGGAGCATGTTTGAATCATTATCATTGGTCAGAATTATGTTGAGTAGTAGATTGAGGTATGGGCTTTTATGTAATATCAAAATTGTTTTTTAAAATGCAATTGTGTTTCTTTGATATAAAATCACCTGTTGCTTAAGAAAACATGCCTCATATTTTGCCCCATGGCATGCCAGAATAGAATTCCTGTGCTCGCTGTAGTTGGAGGTGACTGTGGTTTCTGATGCAGTGGCCTGAGTGTCACCCACAGCAGACTGTGAAACTATTAATGTAGACAGAACCCCACCCAGTGGAGTGTAGCAGTGTTGTGCCAACACTGGAGATAACTTTATGATGTATTACAGGCCAGGCAGGCAAGACTGCAGTGATCCTTATGGTGATAGCATTGCCTGGTCGTGTCTGCTTGTAACTGCACACAGTTATCTTCTGTCTACTGATTTCATAAATATATATCTCTGCCTCAGCTGCATTGTGGAGGGTACTGTGGCGCTGCTCTCTATCGGCTCGATGGTGATGGGTGTCACAGTCGAGATGATGTGGAACGGCGTCCATCGATCACGAAAAAAAAAGAAACTCCTTGTGTGGTTTGGTTACTTTCAGATACTGTATCTCTAAAATGATATCACTGTCTCGATGGAGCAGCACACTGGAGTGTGTGCGCCGCCCTTGCTTGTAATGAAAACAATTGTGTTCATTGTCTGTCGATCTTCACATTATAAATGTAGTGACTGGACCATTCGATAATGTGATGCCTCCATTGACCTGAAATAACCAAAAGTCTCTTGCTGTGTTCGCAACAGACCCTTCAGTTTACACAAATTGCTGATGATAGTTCTTATGCCCGGTTTGAGAATGGTTATTCAAACATTAACAAATAGTGTCTTGAAGCATCGCCTAAGCCGAGGCCACATTATGAATTTTGCGAGGATATTAAGTTGTTTATTACTATTCCGTCGTCAAGGCATTGCTACGTCGCGTATTCAACAACTGCATGACGTAACTCCAGAGATAACATACCCTTGAGTAGTGTTCAGAATGCTTCGTAATTTTGGTGTTAAATTATTGCTGTACACATTTAAATTATCACTAATTCACTTGGCAGTTTTATGTTATCAGAATAATCAGTTAATTTATCAAAAAACAAAGATGATGTGACTTACCGAACGAAAGCGCTGGCAGGTCAAAAGACACACAAACAAACACAAACATACACACAAAATTCAAGCTTTTGCAACAAGCTGTTGCCTCATCAGGAAAGAGGGAAGGAGAGGGAAAGACGAAAGGATGTGGGTTTTAAGGGAGAGGGTAAGGAGTCATTCCAATCCCGGGAGCGGAAAGACTTACCTTAGGAGGAAAAAAGGACGGGTATACACTCGCGCGCACACACACACACATATCCATCCACACATATACAGACACAAGCAGACATATTTAAAGACAAAGAGTTTGGGCAGAGATGTCAGTCGAGGCGGAAGTGCAGAGGCAAAGATGATGTTGAATGACAGGTGAGGTATGAGTGGCGGCAACTTGAAATTAGCGGAGATTGAGGCCTGGAGGGTAACGAGAAGAGAGGATATATTGAAGAGCAAGTTCCCATCTCCGGAGTTCAGATAGGTTGGTGTTGGTGGGAAGTATCCAGATAACCCGGACGGTGTAACACTGTGCCAAGATGTGCTGGCCATGCACCAAGGCATGTTTAGCCACAGGGTGATCCCCATTACCAACAAACACTGTCTGCCTGTGTCCATTCATGCGAATGGACAGTTTGTTGCTGGTCATTCCCACATAGAATGCATCACAGTGTAGGCAGGTCAGTTGGTAAATCACATGGGTGCTTTCACACGTGGCTCTGCCTTTGATTGTGTACACCTTCCAGGTTACAGGACTGGAGTAGGTGGTGGTGGGAGGGTGCATGGGACAGGTTTTACACCGGGGGCGGTTACAAGGATAGGAGCCAGAGGGTAGGGAAGGTGGTTTGGGGATTTCATAGGGATGAACTAACAGGTTACGAAGGTTAGGTGGACGGCGGAAAGACACTCTTGGTGGAGTGGGGAGGATGGATCTCATTTCAGGGCAGGATTTGAGGAAGTCGTATCCCTGCTGGAGAGCCACATTCAGAGTCCGGGAAAGTATCCTGTCACAAGTGGGGCACTTTTGTGATTCTTCTGTGGGAGGTTCTGGGTTTGAGGGGATGAGGAAGTGGCTCTGGTTATTTGCTTCTGTACCAGGTCGGGAGGGTAGTTACAGGATGCGAAAGCTGTTGTCAGGTTGTTGGTGTAATGGTTCAGGGATTCCGGACTGGACCAGATTCGTTTGCCACGAAGACCTAGGCTGTAGGGAAGGGACCGTTTGATGTGGAATGGGTGGCAGCTGTCATAATGCAGGTACTGTTGCTTGTTGGTGGGTTTGATGTGGACGGGCGTGTGAAGCTGGCCATTGGACAGATGGAGGTCAACGTCAAGGAAAGTGGCGTGGGGTTTGGAGTAGGACCAGGTGAATCTGATGGAACCAAAGGAGTTGAGGTTGGAGAGGAAACTCTGGAGTTCTTCTTCACTGTGAGTCCAGATCATGAAGATGTCATCAATAAATCTGTACCAAACTTTGGGTTGGCAGGCCTGGGTAACCAAGAAGGCTTCCTCTAGGCGACCCATGAATAGGTTGGCGTACGAGGGGGCCATCCTGGTACCCATGGCTGTTCCCTTTAATTGTCTGGCCTTCAAAAGTGAAGAAGTTGTGGGTCAGGATGAAGCTGGCTAAGGTAATGAGGAAAGAGGTTTTAGGTAGGGTGGCAGGTGATCGGCGTGAAAGGAAATGCTCCATCGCAGCGAGGCCCTAGACGTGTGGAATATTTGTGTATAAGGAAGTTAATTTCACGGACACACTTTAAATGTCCATGCAATGATGTAGGCAACATGGAAAATTAAAGTTGAATTAAGGTTTATGGTCTGTCTCCACACTGAGCGCACACACCGATATGTCATTCAAGGAATTGCATGTGTTAATATCAGTAATTCTGACCCTGACATTAACTTCTGACAACATGACAAAATTGTAATTTCTTCATGATTGTGTTTCGTTGTGGCCTACTCAAGACTAATAATCGAGTTTATGTCGGCGATCAGTCTCTTTCTGTGTCCTTTGATGTTCGTGACTATTAAGCATCATGAAGGCCAAGTCCCATCAGAAATCGGCAATCATACAATTCACTTTTCTGTCACATGCATCAAAATCCTGTTATTTGTCCAGACGGTAAAGGTGATCGTACTTTAGTCCGACTTCTGACTAATATTTCCAGTCTATATCGTAAAACTTTAAACTTCAAATCAGTTTTAAAACAGTCTAGCAGTGCTTAACATGCGTACTACTGTTGCAGAATAGATCTGAAATATAAATTGCTTTCCAGGAAAATTACAATTATGATATATGAAGTTTTAGTTGTGAAACATAGACATTAACAAAATTCAGTGAAAAGTAACTTCACATATTTGAAACAAAGATTTTGAGGAGGAAATTCAACTACAAATTATATAGTCTATACAATGAACCGGATATTGTCAGTTACAGTAAGATTAAAAGGCCAGAATGGGCAGAACATGTACTGAGAGCAAATGAAAGAATGATGAAGATCCTCAATGCAGTGCCTGAAGGAACCTGGAGAGTTGGAAGACCGAAGCTAGGGTGTGAGAAGACATAAGGAAAACTGGATTTCATAATTGGTAGAGTTCAGCACTAAACAGAAGGCCAAGGCTCACAAAGGGATGTCGTATCAGTGGTGATGATGCCTCAGAATGTGTCAAACCAGCCAATCTCTTTTTTATTCAAGTTGTGCCATAAATTTATTTTTTCCTCGATTCATTTCATATCTTATTAATTAATCAGTTCTCCCCTCCAATTTTCAGCATTCATCTGTAATGCCGCATTTCAAAGCTTCTGCACCTTTCTTGTCTGAGCTGCTTACTGCCCACATTTCACTTCTGTACAATAGTACAATCTATACAGATACCTTCAGAAAATACTTCCGAGCACTTAAATTTATAGTTGATGTTAATAAATTTATCTTTTTCAGAAACACATCTCTTGCTACTGCAAGTCTGTGTTGTATGTCTTCTCTACTTTTACTATATCAGTTATTTTGCTGGCAAAATAGCAAACTTCATTAACTTTCTTCACTGTCTCACTTCCCAATAGGATTCTATCAGTGTCACCTGAATTAATTTGTCAACATCCCATTACCTTTTTCTTACTTTTTTTATATTCATCTTGTAATCTGAAGCGTAATATTCACAGTGATAAGTATATTCCTTACCTTTATGTGCGACTGTTGTGCCCTTAGACCCTTCTCAAACTTATTCTCCTATTATAATTGCTTTAAAATACAGACTTATTATACCACATTTCTGCACAATAACTTGTGAGAATCCTATTGAGCTACCAGCTTGTATATTTTCTTCACCAATGCATACATTAACCAGATTACATTAACTTGCTTGGTTCACTGTCCAGTATATGAATGAAAAACAAAGTTCATTTAATGTATGGTAACCGGCTTCTAGTGCTCATATACCCACCCATCTCCAAGCCACACTGGCGAATGACAGAATATTTATTTCCATGCTGAGGCAGATATTTCTTCTTGCAAAACTGTTGCAATTGCCATCTCATGTTGAAGGTGTGTTGCCCCTTGATATAGCTCACCACATGCAAAATAAAAATAACATCCCTGCAGAATACCTATAACTTTAAATCTAAATCCATCTTTTTTATAGTTTAGCTGCAAGTAAAATTCATTGGTAAGAAGATGTGAGGGTGCACATTGTTCCCCTAGAGTGATGCATACGAGGTGCATTTGAAAAGTCCGTGCAAAATAAAAACTACTTACTTGTTTGGGGTAAACTTTTTATATTTTTCGACACAGTCTCCTTTTAGACTTATACACACTTCATCGAGCTCCGTTCTAATTTGTTGATCCCTTCCGAATAATAGGAATTAGCCAAGACTGCAAAATAGCTATCCCTTGCAGATCCAAAAAGACAGTTGCCATAACCTTTCCGGCAGAAGGAATGGTCTTTGCCTTTCTTGGTGCAGATTCTCCCTTGGTAACCCATTGTTTGATTGTTCTTGGTCTCAGGAGTATAATAATGTATCCATGTTTCATCCACAGTAACGAAATGATGCTTAAAGTGCCACAGATTCTTCCTGAACAGCTGCAAACCATCCTTGCAACACTTCAGACGATTCCATTTTTGGTCAAGCGTGGGCAATCGCGAAACCCATCTTGCGGATTTGTTTTCATGTCCGAATGTTTATGCAAAATATTATGTACCCATTCATTAGAGATGCCCACAGCACTAGCAATCTCACACACCTTAACTCTTCTGTCATCCATCACCATATCATGGATTTTATCAATGATTTCTGGAGTCGTAACCTCCACAGTGCGTCCAGAACATTCAGCATCACTTGTGCCCATATGGCCACTCCGAAAATTTTGAAACCACTTATAATCTGTTCTAATCAATGGTGCAGAGTCACCGTAATGTTTATCAAGCTTCTCTTTTGTCTCCTGAGGCATTTTGCCTTTCTTAAAGTAATGTTTAATCACCACACGAAATTCTGTTTCGTCCGTTTTTTTGGACAATCACTTGACCTCCTTGTTTCACATGAATGCCAAACACAAAGAAATAGACCAATATGGCTGAAACTTGGTATGTGTTCTTTCCAAAGATGCTATTAACTAAATATGACCTCAATACATGCAGGTGATGCCATCTCTCGGACTTTTCAAGACACTATTCATTACTTTCAACAATGCTTGCAAGTCCTTTGCCATCTTTGACAAAATGACAGTGTCATTGGTAACCCACAAAGCTTTTATTTCTTCTTCCTGAGCTTTGATTCACTTTCCAAATCTGTTCTTGGTTTCCTTCACTATCTTCTCTGTGTATAGATTGCATTGAGGAAAGGCTACACCGTTGTCTCACTCCCTTGTCAACCACTGTTTTCTTTTCTGCAGTGTGGTTTGTGTACAGGTTATAGATAACCTTTTGCTCTTTGCGTTTCACCCCTGCGGTGTTCACAGTTTCAAGGAATGTATCCCAGTCGACATAAGTCATACACATGGGTTTTCTTTTCTCCAGTCTATCGTCTAAGACAAGACCCATGTGTTCCTGCATTTGGGTCCCAAGTAAACAGGTCTTCCCCAGAGATCAGGGTCGACCAGTTTTTCCATCCTTCTGTAAATGATTTGTTGATGGTTCAGCAATATTCACATCTGTCAGCACCTGCCTTCTTTGGAACAGGAGTTATTACATTCTTCTTGAAGTCTGAGGGTATTTCACCTGTCTCATATATGTTGCATATAAGGTGGAATAGCTTTGTCACGACTGGCTCTCCAAAGCATTTCAGTTATTCTGAGGTAATGTCTACTTCAGGGATCTTGGTTCAACTTTGGTCTATCAGAGTTCTGATGAATTCTTCTCACAGTATCATATCTTCCATCTCATGATCAATTACCTCCTCATTTCTTTCTATAATAATTGTTTCCCTTATACAGGCTTTGTTTGTGCAAAAACAAGTGAGGTCATAATTGCCTATGTCATAACCTTAGAACATTAATAAGTAAAAGGAGTTAAATGTGACTACACATTAAGCCCGGTTGACAAAAGGAAAGCTTAAAACAAGGACTTCCGTTTGGAGAAAGGTCCGCAAAATATGCCATAGAGACAATAAAGGTCCCGAGCCAGTGTTTGCTCGCATGAAGAGAAGACCTGTGGTGATGCCAGAGTGACACCATCTGCCGACAGACAGCAACACGGAGATCATCCGAAGTAATGGAATAGCTAGCAGGCTGAGGTAGGAGGACTGTAGCCTTGGCAGCAGCATCAGCAGCCTCATTTCCCATCACACTGAGGTGACTAGGTACCAAGATGAACATCACAGTGGTTCCCAACAACAACAAACAAGAGTTAGTATCATCATGGTATTTCTGCTAGATCTAGGAAGTGTTGAGGGAAGAAGGTTAAATTTACTCCAGAAGCTCTCTTGGACCCATTACACTATGGGATGGACTGTGTACAGCACACATAGGCTCTGAAGGGCACTGAGAGAATCACAGCGTATGACAGAAAAAGCCTGTGTCACTGGATGTACTGGGTAGCCTGATAGAAGGTGAAGAGTTGCTATAAAAATCGAACAGTGTTCTGGAAGCTGATACCGAAATGGTTGGTGCCAATGAAGAAGGTACACCCGACACCATAGTCAGTCTTAGAGTCATCAGTGTGCAGGACGATGCTATCGCTAAGTTGTGTGCGATGGTCGAGAAGCTAAAAACGATAGACGAAATCCGGAGTAGTGACCTTAGGAAGGGAATGAAGTCCAAGATTAACACGAGCCACCACACAAAGCCAAAGCAATGAAGGGTTCACACTCATTGGGAATGTGGTAGATAACGTGAAGCTAAGTGCCGGAGCAGTAGCCGAAAGTTAACTCCGGAGGTAACAGAGAAGAGCAGTGCACCCCATATAGGCAGTCAATGGAATCATCGAAAAAGTGTGTGTAGTATGGGTGGCCAGGGATGGCAGACAAACCGCATGCATATCCACTTCACAAGACATCATATCCATAAGACAGTGTAATTCAACAGCTTCCGTATAGAAACTGTCAACTGGACTAGTGTAAAAGGTGACAATGGCCAAAGTGGACCAGAAGGAAACACAACAGGTCAAAGCAGTTGCAAGGATGCAACTTTGTTTCTTGGAAGCAGAAAACAAGGACATTCCATTGGAGAAGAATCGTAATGGGTGGGGGTGGGGAATAAAGGGTGCTCACCTCAGCGGCTGCTATTTGACAGCCTTTGAAGATACACTGCTAGAGGGCACAGAAGCTGGAGGGTCCTGTTCCAAAAAATGTACAGAGGAATTGGCATCTCCCTGGGTTGGCCTATGGATTCCAGGGCAGAAAAATGGTCGGCAGTGCGCACCAGCAAAATGGAGGTCGGCCAGGTAAGGGTATCATACAGTGACGCGAGTCAGGGAAGGATAAGATGGATTGCCTTTGTTTGATCGCTTACAGCCTTTACAGTTGGCAGACGAAGATGGAGACATTTGTCAGCTAGAGGAACATAAAAAGTCCTTGTAGGATTATTCCTTTTGTCCTTTCCAGCCCGCTTGGTTGCGTAGCAGGTGATTTCACTGCTGGGGCGAAGATTTGACAGTTTGTTGCACAGCTGCAGGAGGAGGAAACAGGGATGCTACTTTGATACTGAGTGATTTCACAGCTGCACTACTGAACTGGAGGTCACAATTCTGTGTGGCTAAGTCTTTTGTGGAGCAAGGCTTGGCAAGAACGGTACTGTAAGTGCTGGATGGTAAAAGGGCTTTCAACTAGCCAACTACTTGCGAGTTACAGAATAGGGTACTTTTTCCTTCACCCCGATTTCCTGGATGGCCTGCTCATTGAGATACGTGAGGCATTCACCGGATGAGGCGGCGTGGTTGCTATTACAATTGATACAGTGGGGAGGCGGGCAGTCGTCCTCTTCAGTGTTTTTCCCACAAGTAACACATTTGGCCAGGTTTTGACAGGACACGCAAATTTGGTTATAACCTTGACAGTGGTAACAATGCATCAAGTTTACAATGTACGGTCAGGCTGTGATGACTTCGTAGCCTGCCTTAAACTTCAATGGAAGCACTACTCTATCAAATGTCAGAAAAAGACTGCATGTAGGCACCAAGTCTGCATCAACCTTTTTTATTACCCAATGGACCGCAGTGATGCCCTGATCAGAGAGATGTCCCCAGTCAGATCATCAAGCAGTTGTGTAAGAAAGACCATGTGAAGAATTCAGCATACGATGGGCCCCAAAACTAATAGGACACCTGTGGAGGAGCGAAGCTGCAAGCAGTTGTTGGGCTTGAAAATCACGATTGGTCTCCAAAAGCAAGCAGGCTTTCACACAGCCTGCAATTGCATCAACACCTTCCTGAATAATAAATGGATTAACTGTAGCAAAGGACTTGACCTCCTTCAGTATGTGATACCACGAGGAACCAAGGTGCAGCTGGGAAAGTCTTTGAATCTTTACCCTCATTCTATTTACGTTTAGTAGATGTAGACTGAGATGGCGACTGGCTCATTGCAAAAAGAAAATATCCCTCTTGATTGCCAGCATCTCCAGTGGCGTGCTCCTTTCAACTGGGAGCCCCCCCTCAGAGAGGGGCTCACACACCTTAGGTGATTGTTCACACCTCAGGTCACACCTCCCTTAACTCCTGAAAGAGGGTCCTGTTGGCAGTTAGGAAGGTAACAGCTCAGGCAATCCTCCCTCCCTGGGCCACTACTGTACCAGGGGGTATGTGCAGACCCTACCTGTTGACCCGGGCTGGGAATTTTGATTACCCAGTCACCTGTTATGCACCTAACACGTGGGCCAGCCTTGAGAAGCACACAGGGAGGAAGAAGAAACGAAGAGAAATCTCAAACTCCAAAGCAGAGGAAGGGGATGAGATGGAGGGGTGGAAAAAAAAAAAAAAAGAAAAAAAGAAAAACAAACACCACGAGTGGTTCCAGTGCTGGGCTATCAAAACTTTGAATGCATTCCCAAAACTATCCAAGACATATTACTCAAGGGATGGGATAAAAGGATAGCAGCACGGAAAGGGAAGAGATGCTGCAAAGTCTGGGGTCCCGTGGTACCCAAGTACGAACTCACCAAAGAGTGGTGAGCCCCATGGGATGCCTCTGTGTATTCCTTCCACCTTTCAGCCTTCCTTTCTTTCCTTAATATTGGTCTGCCACCTGAGCTCTCAATATTTGTACTCCTGGACACTAAACACTACAGCAATACTACAAAATTGATCATGCTAGTGTTTTGTATGTGATTTTCTTCACAGATACACTGCTCTTTCACAGAGCCCCTCCTACAAATCATAAGTTTTCGTTCACCTTGTCTGTTAACAATTTTACCTGTTCGCCACATTTTATATTGCTCCCTATTATTATCCCTAAATATTACAATGATATGAAATGCCCCACATGCTTACAACTGATTTCGTAATTGAATACTGTTGGGCTCTCTCTCTCTGGTATTTATTTTACATTTATCCACAGTTGGAGATAGTTGTCCTTCACTAAATAAATTGAAATTTTTGTCCAAGTCTTTCTAAATTTGTTGCCCTATGGCAATACTATCCTGCAGCCAACAACATTGTTGACAAACAGTCTGATAGTGCAGTTGACCCCATCTTGTAAACTGTTTATGTTTAATGAAAACAGAGTTATGCTTCTTTGGGACCTGCCTGATGCTAATTTAATTTCTGTTGAACATTCACAGTATAACATACTAAGTTCTGTTAGTCAAAAAATTCGAGTCTGTCGCATCACTCCAGATGATAGTTTCTTGGTTATTGGTCGATACTGTGGTACAGCGTCAAACACCTTTCAGAAATCTCAGAAGACTACCTGTTTGCCTGCAAGTACTATTTTTAAAACATTTTGCAGGAATAAAGTAAGCTGTTTTTCACATTATCAGTTTTAACTAAATACATGCCAATTCTTTGAGAGAAACTTCTTTCCCTGTGGACTGTCATAATGTTTGAATGTAAAATAAGCTCAAGGGTCCTGCAAGAGATTGACATAGACGATATTGAGCAGTAATTCTGTGCATTTGTTCTTTTTTGTGTATAGATACGACTTGCATGTTTTTCCATTCATGCAGGACTATTTGTTGTGCCAGAGATGCCCTGTACAAACAAAAATGTAATGTTACAACAAACCCATTTCTGAGTTATTGATCACTCAAATCTGTTTGGACTGCCATCCTGTTGTTGCACCATTTGATGCTGAGGAGGCTTACTGGCACCTGCTTCCATGTTTTCACTTTGTCTGACTGTGCCTTACAGTTCAAGCTGGGTGTAAATCTGACTTCTCCAATTGCACGTGAGGGCCTTCTACATACCCTCCAAGGTTTTTGATTCCTATTCTGTTTTGTGTTTTTTTTTTCTTTTCCTTTCTTTCTGGGTATTGCAATTTTTTACAAATATTTGTGCATTTGACTGCCTTTGACAGTGCAAGCGGAGTAGGTAGGTCTGTTATCCAACAGATAGTTGGTGCTTTCTCCCATGATTACATTCAAAAGCAGATAGAACTATGACAATATCTATTTCACCAGTAGAACCCCTATAGGATGTTTTCTCGTTCAATTAATTATTCTATAAATCAATTTCATAGGTCTTCTGTGAGCTGTGATACCATCTTGTGTTCAGAGTTATACATTTGAACTCGCTTGCTTCAGTCTCTCAAGTTCCTTCAAGCACTGTAGATGTTCTGCTTTTGAAATAATTAATACTTGTTTTTAGTTATTGCTAAGCATGTTTACTGTTTTTATTGTCTTTTTTAAATTTTATTTAAGGTTCCAAGAAAATGTGGTTGGAAAAGCTACATTTGTGTCATTACATGTGAAATGTACCATAATGTATGGAGTTTGCACTTCATAAATTTGTAAATGTGTTAATTCTCTCTGTCCAGGCTTTTTTGTGCAAATTGACATTCTATACATACCTTTATTTACCATTAAAATATGTCTGTTTTTAGATATTGGAGAGTTCCAAAGTATTGCTGGACATGATCAGAAGAGAAACAATGACAGTGAAACACTCATTAACGAAGAAACCAGTATCAAAAGACTTACCAGTATCAAATGATGTTCATTAGCAGTTAAACTGAATGCACAGAAATCTAATAGCTGCAATGTTCTATCTTTGTTATACTGACTGTTTTGAGAATTTCTGCCACTATTTTTATTTATCACAAATTTAAAGAAGAAAAATGATGATGTATCTACATTTAATTGAATCTGTTACTATATTTTAGATGTGCTGCTTTTCTGCACAAGAACTATCATCCATTTTTTTGCAATAAAGTTATTCTAGACAGGTTGTGTGTCATGTTATAATCTGGAGGAACAATATTTTGGTCACCATTTTAAGTGCATTTCATACAATTACAAGTATATTAACCACTTCCAGTAGTAGCCAAAAGACTGGTCATATATACAAAAGGTCTTTTTTAACTGATCACAGAAATACGTCAAAATAACAATTAAATGGCAAGTTTGAAGCTCGAGTTCCACAGTGAGAGGGGATTGCTACAATTGGAGGAAGGCAGCACCATGAGGAAGCATGTACAGCAGCCATTATGAGGACAATTCAGTAAGTACCCCTGTATTGCTCTAACATAAGTTTGTGTTACCTTCATGTGCGGCAATCTGTTAAGTTGGAAAAAAAGGAACAAACATTGATCTATACTGGACCTCTCTGACAAGAACTAAAGAAAACCTAGCCCTATTTGGCCAAGAAGTAAGTACTGTTTCATGTGACAACATGCCTGCGCATTCATCTGAAGTTGTTGAGACAGAACTGCATGAATTGTGTAATGAAACTGCTGCCACACCTAGATCTAGCTCCTTGCAATTTCTTCTTGTTCCTAAGCAAGAAGAAAAGGATTTAGGTAAAAAATTTTGCTCAAATGAAGCCACTTAAGTGTTCAGGTATGTACATAAAAATATCAATAGCTTAATATAAACACCTGGAATGATATGCACTCTTGTTTTTGTACTATAACACTTTGGGAAATAGAGCTGTCAACATATCCAGGATCATTGGTGTCCCGTCGCCTGAGTGGCATTCTGGATCATTGGAGCATCTAATGAGAGCCAATTGTAGGTCCCTGCTTACTTGGTACTCCTGTGAGAATAGTTAAATATGGTTCAAACCTGCATCCAGCCATCCTAATTTAGATTTTGTGTCATTTCCCTAAATTGCTTCAGACAAATGCCAGGATGGTTTCTTTGACAGGGTACAGCCGACTTCCTTCCCTAATCTGACGGGACCAATGACCTTGCAGTTTGCCCCCTCCCCCAGATCAGTCAACCAACCAACTCCTGCCTAGTACACCGAGTCTAGAAAGGGGTGGGGTGGGGAGAGGAGGAAAAGGAAGGTTGCAGCCAGACACGACAAGAACAGCATCATTGTCCTTTCAGCCTAATGTGTACACTTCCTGGCTTCATTTTGTGCCCACCCATTTGCTTGCAATGTGAGTTGTGCAACAGACAATTTATTATTTACTAAGTATACTCTATTGTCTATGCACTTACTCTAGAAGTGGACAAGTTCTAGATCTTGCCTGCTGATGTATCCAATTACCTTCAGCTGACTGACTTAAAGTGTGCTCAAAAAAAGAATTGCAGCAGTAGTAAATTTGCTACATCTGATGATCATTACCGACATTTACTTTAATCACATTGAAAGTAACTAATCAAATAATGGAAAATCTGGTATGGAATAACTCTGTTAATTAGGAGATATTGTTACTCACCACACACAGGGGGGAGAGGGAGAGCACACCAATGTCTGATAGATGAAGGAACCAATAATTAACAAGTTTGCTTCACTTTACCACTCTTTTTAGTATCTTCACCAACATCTCAGCCGTCCATGCCACAACGATGATGAAATACATGTGGCATGTAAGGGGTGGATTCACACACACTGACAAACATACACAGAACTAAAATATTCAAAAATATTGTTTTTATTTTGTAAAAAAAAATTCTGATTCATAAAATAATTAATAATGAACTCACCCCTCCAGTACATATGTTCCCTAGGCAAGTATGAATATATATCACTGTACAAAGGAACATCCAGCACACATATTTAAATGCAAATATTACCATTCTCTCTGAAACATAGTCTTTTTTTCCTACATGGCCCCACTTACGTGATCCTGAACTAAACATAAAATGAGAATAGCTGGTAACTTTAATGGATGGCAAAATAAATTCTAACATGCACGGAGCATGTGTGCCTACTTGCTCAAAAAGGTTTAACTAAAATCAAGCGGTCGGCTTTGTCAAACAAAATTCACAGAAAATAGAATATAACAATAATAATAACAATAACAGTAAATACCATGCCGCCTACAAGAATAACTTTATCCTGTGACACTCGTCGTTCAATTAACCTCATTGTTGTATTTGAAAGTCCGAGAGTATTGGCGATGTCAAATAAGCGTTTCTGGGCACCTTTCAATGTTGACCGCTGATCTTTTAAATTCTCAAGAATCACAGAGCCAGTTCTCAGCATGTCATCCACACCTCGATTGGAATTCTGTGGAAAGAACAGAAAATATTCATTTTCAATCTCAAGGAATGAATATCAGGAAAATCCACTAGTCAATCAGTAATGTACTTCATCCAAGTGAGGTGAAAATAAGCGTTAAATATTGGCAGCAGTAAGGAGCATTATATTATGCAAGCATATATGCATAGTTTATTAGTTCATGAACATTATAGGATGAGGTTTTTGAAAGGAAAAAAAAGTATGAATCAAGATATCTCTGCTACCTGAAGAGACATATTGTGCTGAACTGAATAGTCAATAAATATAGAAGTGTCTGCTTCACTAGAATTTTGTGTAAATCTTCTGCTCAATAATTCTTCCCTCTCCCTTTCTTCTTGTGCACGCTGCCGCTGCCGTTGCTGAAACATCTGTAGTCCAGCCTGCAACACATCAGTAGGACATGTTAATGTTGCTTTATTGAAACCGTTTAAGAATATTTAAGAGTTCACACATTGCATTTAGTTCTAGATAAGTTACAGAAAAGCTTAATAAAGAAAAGCTCTCTCTGCTTGTTGTTGTTGTATTTGGGCATGCAACATTGTGGTATCAATACTCTTACTAAAATATATTAAAATGATTATAGTGAAAACATTTAAATTTATGTTTTAAGGAGCAAAGTACTTAGCTGAGATCCAAACCTCTCTGTCCAATTTTCACAATCATATTCAGACACAAGCTTATGAAAATTTCATGTTAAAATACAAGCAGAATAACAGTACAGTAGAAAAAATAATCTAAAAGTGGGGTGTGGGTTAGCTGATCACGGAGGAAAAAAGGGATGAGCCAGCCATCCCTAAAACACACTGAAGCCTTCTATCTAACAACTTATACAGGTCAGAAATAACACAAAAGCTTGAAACATGCACCACATTCACATCACTGCCACCTAAAGTAGGCAGATCAGATGCAGAACTGGCTGCTGCTCCCACCAAGACAAGACACATTCTGTTACAGTGTCAATAATATTATAAAATGATGGATTGATACTGTAAAGATGACACATTTAGTTGCACATAAAAAGACTGATACACATTGTGCTTTTGGCCGAAGTCGTCTTACGAAAGTAAAAAAAACACACACACACACACACACGCCTGCCACTTCAGTCACAATGCACTGTGTCACATCGAGTGGAAGGGGCAATCTGAGGTGGGGGCAGGGAAACGGGAGGGCAGAGTACATGTAAAGGGGGGGGGGGGGGGGGGAAGTTAGTGCAACACTTTGCATTCTTACCAAAATGGCCGGAGATAGTGGTCATGTGCATGAGGTGGACTTGTTCGTGTGTGTTTCTCTCTCGGGAGTATGCGTGCGGAACGATTTGAAGTTGAACGATCATATAAAATTAATTGTTGGTAAAGCGGGTACCAGGTTGAGATTCATTGGGAGAGTCCTTAGAAAATGTAGTCCATCAACAAAGGAGGTGGCTTACAAAACACTCGTTCGACCTATACTTGAGTATTGCTCATCAGTGTGGGATCCGTACCAGATCGAGTTGACGGAGGAGATAGAGAAGATCCAAAGAAGAGCGGCACGTTTTGTCACAGGGTTATTTGGTAACCGTGATAGCGTTACGGAGATGTTTAGAAAACTCAAGTGGCAGACTCTGCAAGAGAGGTGCTCTGCATCGCGGTGTAGCTTGCTCGCCAGGTTTCGAGAGGGTGCGTTTCTGGATGAGGTATCGAATATATTGCTTCTCCCTACTTATACCTCCCGAGGAGATCACGAATGTAAAATTAGAGAGATTAGAGCGCGCACAGAGGCTTTCAGACAGTCGTTCTTCCTTCGAACCATACGTGACTGGAACAGGAAAGGGAGGTAATGACAGTGGCACGTAAAGTGCCCTCCGCCACACACCGTTGGGTGGCTTGCGGAGTATAAATGTAGATGTAGATGTAGATGTAGATGTAGATGTAGTCTGTGAAGAAGGCTTTGGCTGAAAGGTCAATGTGTAACAGTCTTCTTGTTGTACATGCCTGCGACTCAATGTGTCATCTTTATGGCGAATAGCAATCTGTCCTTTCCATAATATTGTTGATATTCCAACCTCAACCCTACTTTGCTTGATTCTGTTAAGTGTGGCATAAAGAAATCTGCATACTGGTTGGTCTTCGCATGATAGAAGGATCCTGTATTCCGAGAGCAATGCACAATCTAAAGGCAGATTAAAATTACTCCTTATCTTAACTCGGTAGCAGGAAGTAAGAATGACTAAATTGTTGGCTTCTCTGTCTGGAGATTATATTAAACGGACATGTTGTACTGGACGCTACTATTGTCTGCTGAGCTACAGACAATACCTAAGTCAAGTGTTACAGGAAAAATGATCAACTGTATTCCCAGTGTTGTTAGCTGTATCTAAAGACAGTCTTCAATCATTTATATGGCAGTCTCTGAGAGTACATCTTTGCATGAATATTATGTTATTATTGTTGCAGAAATGGGAAACCATACCTAGAGAGGCCTCAGAAGCCCACCAGGGCAATCAGAGTGTGTCAATGAAGCTACTGAGGAATCATCTTGGGATTTGCCTTAAGTGATTTAGGGAAACCATAGGAAACCCCAATATGGATGGATGGATGGATGGATGGATGGATGGATTGGGGGTTTGAACTGATGTCCTCCCAAATGTGAGTTCAGTGTTTTACCACTGCACCACGATGCTCAGTATCAATACAGAAACCCATCCCTTAGAATCTTTTGTGTGCTTGTGGTGCAGTATTGATATCAGAAGATAAACAAGAAATTTAATGGGCACTAGAGACGCATTAGTGAGTGTTGGCATGCATATCAGTAGACCTAGTAGTTAGGAGGCCTAAGCCAGTTGCAAAATTTAACAGAAAGAAGAAGGTTCTGCTGGTAGGTAGTTCACATGGTAGATGTGTGGGCCAGCAGTGCAGGAAGTGTTGGGGAGTGAATTCCAGGTCACCAGCATTGTGAAGCCTAGTGCAGGTTTGGCTCAGGTCACTGACAGCATAGTGGAGTTATATAGGAATTTTACAAAAGAGTATCAGGTAGTGATTGTGGGTGGAGCAGGGAATGGTCTTGGTAAGGATGGGGAATATGGTGTAGGTGGTGGCCCAGTAAAGATAGTTTGTGTTAGAGCTGCACCTTTTTTTTTTTTTTTTTTTTTTTTTTTTTTTTTTTGCTGGAGTCAGCTGACAGGTATACCTGCTTAAAGGAAGTCCCTCTAACTGAAGGATCACCTTTAGAAGTTGTCATGTTTCCAAGGAATTAGCGTATTTCATCAGAATATAAGAGGTATTGAGGTAAAGTTAGTGAACTGCTCATACATGTTGACTCTGAAATTATTGGTATATCAGAGCACTACATAAATAACTTGACAATTCAGAAGCTTCCTTTACCAGGATGCAGATTAGCTGGCTGTTTTTCAAGGAGTTCCTTGTGGAGTTGGGGAGTGCCCATGTATGTAAAAAACAGAATCCCATTTGAGTCTATAGACATATCACGGCACCGCACTGACCAGATATTTGAATGTAGTGCAGGGGCAGTTGAATTTAGTGAAACTAAACTTCTAATTGTTGTTGATTATAGGTCCCCTAAATGTGACTTCAGAGCATTTCTGCTCAAGCTAGAGAGGGTTCTTGGTTTACTTTATAGGAAGTACCAGAAATTAGTTATATATTGTGACTTCAATATTAATTTTTATATGATTGTGCAAGAAGAAGGATGCTGGTAGATCTCCTAAAGTCATAGGATCTGATGCAGATTGTGTTTTTTCTAACTAGGGTGCAGGGGCATAGCCATAGACAATATTTTTATTCATTCTTCATTACTAGATGGGCATTATGTTAGTAAAAGTGTGATTGGCCCTTCAGACCATGATGCACAAATTTTAACACTAAAAGGCTTTTCTACTTAAACAAATGTCACATTACAAACAATGCAGGAAAGCTAACCCAATGGCAATAGGGTGTTTTTTAAACCTCATTGAGGAACAAGAGTGGCAGGATGTGTATAGTGCCAATAACATAGATGACAAATATAATGCTTCCCTTAACACATTTCTCATGCTCTTTGAGAGTTGCTTTCCATTAGGATGTTCTAAACAAGGTAGCAGCAGTAAAAGGTAGCCTGGGTGGATGATTAGTGGGATAAGGATATCAAGTAGAACAAAGCGGCAATTATATCAAAATGTTAGTAGTCACATTCAAGCTACAGTAGCCCATTACAAACAGTATTGTAACATGCTTAAAAATGTTATTACGAAGGCAAAGAGTACATGGTACGCAAACAGAATAGCTAATTCACAGGATAAAATTAAAACCATATGGTCAGCTGTGAATGAAGTGTCTGGTCAGCAGCGTAAGGTGGACAATATAAAGTCAGTTTGTGGTAAAAACAATTGTTACTGATGAGTCAGATATATGTACAGTATTTAACAATCATTTTCTGAGCATTGCTTTCATGGATACGATGGAGTACCTAGTAGAATATTAAAGTACTGTGCTGCACATGTTAGCCCAATACTTAGCCAAATTTGTAATTTTTCCTTTAAGAATGGTCAGTTTCCTGAACAATTAATGTACTGAGTAGTAAAGCCGCTTTATAAAAAGGGATAATGCAGACAATTTTAGACCTATTTCTATGCCATCAGTGTTTGCTAAAGTTGTTGAAAAGGCTGTGTATGTAAGGATAATTGATCATTTTATGTCACATTATTTGCTATCAAATGTACAGTTTGGCTTTAGAAGTTGTTTAACAACTGAAAATGCTATATTCTCTTTTCTCTGTGGGGTACTAGGTGGATTAAACAAAAGGTTTCAAACGCTAGGCACATTTTTTTATTTAACTAAGGCATTTCATTGTGTTATTTACAAAATATTGCTCCAGATGTTGGACCATTGTGGAATATGGGGAGTAGCTCACATCTGGTTCACCTCTTACTTTAACAACAGACCGCAAAAGGTCATTATTAACAGTGTTGAGAATGGCTGTGGTGTAAGGTCTGAGTGGGGTAGGGCCAAATGGGTAGGGGGGGGGGGGGGTGCCCCAGAGGCCACTCCTTTTCATTACTTGTATAAATGATATGCCCTCTATGACACTAGCTTCGTAATAAAGGATGTGGTGTGCTCTGTTTCACATAGCAGTTCATGACACAATTTCATGGCTTGAAGAAAATAAACTAACACAATTCAACATTTTAATTTCACAGAATGGGCTTATGGTTAGTGAAACTGAACAGTTCAAATTTCTAGGTTTTCAGATAGACAGTAAAGTGTCATGGCCCACATTCAGGATCTTGTTCAAAGACTTAATGCTTCCATTTTTACTATTTGAAGGGTATCTGAAGTAAGTGATCGTTCGACACAAAAATTAATTCTACTTTGCTTATTTTCATTCACTTATGTCGTATGGTATTATATTTGGGTGTAACTTTTCCCAGTCTAAATGGATATTTTTGCCTCAGAAACTGGCAGTTTGCGAACCTCTTGTCAGCCCCTATTCACTAGTCTGGGTATTTTGACATTGCCCTCTCAATACATATATTCTTTACTGACATTTCTTGTTAACAATATCAGTTTATTCCCAAGAATTAGCAGCTTTCATTCACTTAATACTTAGCAGAAATCCAATCTGCATTTGATCCTACAGAACCAGATGTGTAAATAAATAAACAAACAAACCTCAAACAGAATTTTGATACCACTACACACAGCCTACCCAATGACTACGTCCATCAAAAAGAACAAAAATAACTAAGGATTAGCAGTTTCAAATATCTATGATTATTAATATCAAATGACCAAGCTGCAGGTGCAAATGTTACCTATCGAATAACAAAATCTTGGAATAAATAGTAAATGTTTTTAGTGTCTCATGTCTAGTGCAGTCACACTTACGGATAAGGTCTGTAACCCAGCTATTAACGCCCAAGAGGTTATGAGAAGTTGGATCTGGTTGAACAGCACACTTCCCAGTGAAGCAAGAGGCACCTCAAGGTTAAGAGAGAAAACTCTGTGTAATAGGACTGTGCAAGTAGGAGAGGTGGTGGTAATGGTGCTCATGAAATGAAGTTTCCAAATGTCACTCTCAATTAATACCTTGTGGCAGCACAAAACTTGACCTTAGTTTTAATAGCAGTAACTAAAGTGTGATACTCTGGCACAGTCTGGGAAACATCTCTACAAATATCCTTGCTTCAATAAATATTGTCAACCTGCCATGCTTGCCTAACATCCTCTGGATCGCTTCCAATACTTTGTAGATCTATAGTGTGCGTTGTGTCTGCAGATGGTCTGCGCAAGGAGAATGAGTAATGGGGAAGTGTGAGGGGGAGGGGGCCATGCTCCACACTGCCAATCTCTATAGATTTTAGCTGTGGATAACAATGAATTAATTAAAATGTTCTCAGGCTTCCACCCATGCCAACATGGTGGACAGAGTCTAACATCATGAAGTAGGATGCATATGTTGGTCCATAAACAGTGCTGTCATAATCTCATCATGACCTGACAAATGCCCTATATAATTGCAGGAAGCGGAAACAATCAGTTCTCCATGCCTTTCCACTGAGGTATTTCAAAATATTTAATGATTTGATGCTCTTTGTTCATGGGCCATTCCAGTATGGGAGCCTGGTTAATTTTGTGCCCAGCCTCAAAAAGTGCACATTGTTCTTACAGTTTAAAATATTGTCCCCCTTTGTAAACTCTGGTAGGTTAAAACTCTGACAAGCCTAGTTAAAATTGACACAAGTAATCCCCCAGCGGGAACCTATAACCAATTTCATTGGCCCAAGCTTCCAACGTCCTTATGACCAGCTGTAGTTGTCTCATTGTCATTTTAAGATTGGAAGAAGGGCAGAAGATCACGAAGTCATCCACAAACAAGGAGCGTTTAACAGGCCTCTTGGCTGAAATGCTATTGACAGTGATTACAAACACCGTGACACTGAGTATATTGCCTTGGAGGACCCCATTCTCTTGAACAAGCTGTCAGACAAGGTATCATCAACACAACACGAAAAGCACCTTTCCTTGAGAAAGGACTGGATAAGAAGCAGCAGATGTCCACATAGTCCACATTCACGAAGCTGGTGAAGGATGCTGTACCTCTGAGTGGTGTCGTGAACTTGTTGAAGGTCAAAAAGCACACTGACTGAATGGTTTCAGCATAAGACAGACTCCTCTGTTGCCATCTCCAGCAGGATTAAACTGTCAAGAATGGAATGGTAGCATCTGAAACCACACTGGGAGCAGCACAGCTGACCTTGGGATTTGAGGAGCCAGATGAGGTGGCAGTTGAGCACATGTTTGAGAATCTTATCCATACAGCTGGTATGGGCCACACTCTGGTAATTGTTAGGGTTTGTACAGTACCTGCCTGGTTTCCACAATGGAATTAATATTGCCTCCTTCCAAGTGCTGGCATGTTATCCATCAAACCAGATCTGACTGAAACAAAGTAGGAGCTTGCCTTTGGGCTCCAGGCACAGGTAACAGAGGATGGCATAATGAATGTGTTCCAGTCCTGGAGCAGTGTCTATGGTTGCAGACAGAGGTGGTTCCAATTTCCACATGCAGACTGGGTTATTGTAGACCACCTCATCACAAGAGAAATGGAACTGCCTTATTTCCATAGTCCTAAGGAACATCTGGCACTCAGAAGGCTGTCAGATGCAGTGACAGTAAAAAAGTTTTCAGCTAAAATGTGAGCCATGTCTTTAGCTGCATCCTCCAAGACTCTTTCTCAACAAGGCCAAGTGAAGGTGTTATCACCCCTGCCTGACATCTGCTTTATTAATTAGGACCAATTAATGGGTACTCTTCCATTTTTTTAATCACTTGTCATGTTTGTGCTCTGACTTGAAGGCACACATAATTTATATTGTTAGATGGTGTTTGAATTTCTGCAAAACTTCATACCTGGCTCTGACTCCCAAGCAATGTTTTACGAGTAGTACACAACAGTGAAGAGTAAATCTGATTTACACCCCTACGAGCACCTGGAAATGTGGCTTGGCTCCAACACTGACTCCAATGAAGAATTTAAAGAGCTGTCTGTACCCTTGTGCAACAATGTTATGCGGACAGAATTTGTCAACACTACAAGACACTGAAAATGTTTAACTCTCAACTGTGACAATATAGATACGAAATTATTATTTTTTAATAAATTTACTGTCCCTAGTCAAATATTTTCGTAATAGTCTAACATGTTACTTCCTTAATAGACTTTTCAAGTTTAGTTCCCACCACTACTATTTACTATTTGGAGATATGTCTCACTGCTGCTGCTGCTACTAGTACTACTACTACTACTACTACTAATAATAATAATAATAATAATAAGAAGAAGAAGAAGAAGAAGAACCGATTTCCTTCCCCATTCTTCCCTAATCCGTTTGCTCCGTCACTAATGACCTCATTGTCGACGGAACGTTTAACACTAATTTACTCCTCCTACACTATTAACATCAGTTTTATGTCGAGAACATGTTCTTTTAATGTAAATTTTTATTCAAAAAGAAAGATAATAGCATTATATGTCTTATCTGAAGGGAGAAAGGGATCATTTGCAAAAGTCTGCTTCTTGCTACTGAACTGATGATTTAAACACAAATTAATATTTACTATGTGAGGGATTATGAAATTTGGGCACAGAACATTTCTGAAGAAAAGAGGACATATCAGATCCACCATAGAAGAACAAAGACAATTAAAGAACATACTGCTCAAATATTCATTATAATTTGTCTCTTACTGAATAATTATGTGTTACCTAAGTATTGACACTTGTTATCAGTGTACTGTTAAGAAAATTGGGAGATATTTCTAGGCTCTTGTTTGCAATCTTGGCCTTCAAACTACATTTAATTCTCAAAAAATATTAGTAGTGTCACACAAAGGAAAATATGAGATTAACAGACTACAAATGGATGAATGAGCAATGTTGATTCAGTTACATGTTGACTGATGATAACCATCCAACAAAAAGTGATCATCTTATTTTTAAGCAATGGAAATTCGGGCTGTTATAACAGGACAGATTGCTAATCACAACATAGAGAAGGCACTGAACTGCAGACAGACACATTTAAAAGAAGGCTGTCATATATGCAACAGTCTACTTTTAAATGTGCCTGTCTGCTGCCAACACCACCTGTATGTGGTGAGCATACAACTTGTAAACAATGGTGTCGGCAGTGGCTTTGTGTGTGTGTGTTCTACGTCTGGTGAGGGCTTAGTCCAACAGCTAATAATATCTAGCAGTCTTTCTTTTGATTGTATGTAAACTGAAGGTGGAAGGAGAGGGAAGGGACTTATCAATGTCAGTTGCTTCAGGACACCACGCAGTAATATAATTTTTTCACTGTGTCTCTCTCCAGTCATTGCTTCGTCTACATGGTGAGTAACAATTTATCCTTTTCATATTGTTGTTACAAATAGAGAAGAGTTAGGGAGGAAAAGCACTGCTTCATTCCTCCATTAGCACAGGACACATCAATCTCTTAAGCTACAAAGCACAATGAAAATATCTAACCTGCTGCTACCGTTTTTCATCAGGTAAGTGTGTTGTTACTAAGAAGACAGCCAACACAAAAGCAACCGTGTAACAAAATGAACTGTGCATTGTTTTATGTACAGACAATGAATACAGTGAAACCCATATTTTGCGTTTTTGTGCAGTCCAGATTTCAAAAACGCAAAATTGAGGAAAATGTTAAAACCCCCAAAATACGAGTAAATACATATGTAATTGACATATATTATTAAAACTGTAAAACTCTCCAATAAATTGTATACAATATGTATAAGTGAGTAAAATTAAGTGTACAATACAATGTTTATGCAATAATTTGTGGTACTGAATTTCATCAGATCGATGTGTAACACCAAATAAAAGCTTGCCAAAAAATCGAAAGTGGTACCTGGGTACAACATGATCGAGCTATTTTCTGACCACACTGCCAAAACAGCATTTTTAAGAGATCATTCCCTTAAACTCACTCAGAAGAAAGCAAAAATTGATGAACATAGTGAATTAAACCCAAAGCTGTGAACCACGGTGAAGGGCATTGGAATCTAACATGTGGGGGCAAGTGTTTTCCTTCTATAGCCAATGGCAGTGGAGCATACTCTGGTGACCTCTAGTGTATTGCTTGCAAACTTTTCCTTGTTTACCGTGCTGAGTAGTCGAAGTGGAGCATTCTGTGGTATTGCCAACGTGCGTCATTTGCACTTCGAACTCGTCACTTGCTGTGGTGTAAAAGCATATATATACACACACAAGCTTTCCTTCACATGTGGCACTTATTTATACCAATGATTTCAGTATTTCTCTGTCCCATCAACCCACATTTATAACAATCTGTCTGCCATCACAATGCGTTAAACACCACTGAGAACCGCAACAACTGTTCACTAAACATATCCTGTAATGTGCTGCTGCACATAGCAAATGGAGTGGCTTACATTGGCTGCAGTCAGCAGAAGCACAATACATTCTGGATTATGTCAACAGGCTTCACACAGAACTACTGTAACTGATTCACAGTAGTGAAGGGCGTTCGAGGTATAACTGTATAAATTAAAAGTAAATGGAATTTGTTGTCACTCCATTTGCTGACATCAATCACATCAGCCATACTTGGGAACAAGCCGCCAAGTAAACTTGCTGTTTATCACTCTATATGCTGGAAGCCACTGAATTAGCGTAATGTCACCATGCTATACAGCTATTGGCATATTTCACAGTCTTCAGTTTATTTCACCACGTAGCCTATAATATTTTGCTATTTCTGAGGTGAACACAAAATGAAAGAACCCTCAAAACTGCCTGTTTTAAGGTATTATTTGTGGCGGTAGTGTGTTGGGAAATGGCTCAATGACCTCGTACATCATTAGCAAAAGTGATAGTCATTTCAATAACATACCCTACAGGTTACATGATTTGACATTACGTTGTTGTTGTTGTGGTCTTCAGTCCTGAGACTGGTTTGATGCAGTTCTTCATGCTACTCTATCCTGTGCAAGCTTCTTCATCTTCCAGTACCTACTGCAGCCTACATCCTTCTAAATCTGCTTAGTGCATTCATCTCTTGGTCTCCCTCTACGATTTTTACCCTCCACGCTGCCCTCCAATACTAAATTGGTGATCCCTCGATGTCTCAGAACATGTCCTACCAACCGATCCCTTCTTCTAGTCAAGTTGTGCCACATGCTCTTCTTCACCCCAATTCTATTCAATACCTCCTCATTAGTTATGTGATCTACCCATCTAATCTTCAGCATTCTTCTGTAGCATCACATTTCAAAAGCTTCTATTCTCTTTTTGTCTAAACTATTTATCGTCCACGTTTCACTTCCATACATGGCTACACTCCATACAAATACTTTCAGAAACGACTTCCTGACATTTAAATCTATACTCGATGTTAACAAATTTTTCTTCTTCAGAAACACTTTCCTTGCCATTGCCAGTCTACATTTTATACCCTCTCTACTTCGACCATCATCAGTTATTTTGCTCCCCAAATAGCAAAACTCCTTTACTACTTTAAGTGTCTCATTTCCTAATCTGATTCCCTCAGCATCACACGATTTAATTCGACTACATTCCATTATCCTTGTTTCGCTTTTGTTGATGTTCATCTTATGCCCTCCTTTCAAGACACTGTCCATTCCCTTCAGCTGCTCTTCCAAGTCCTTTGCTGTCTCTGACAGAATTACAATGTCATCGGCGAACATCAAAGTTTTTATTTCTTCTCCATGGATTTTAAAACCTACTCCGAAATTTTCTTTTGTTTCCTTTATTGCTTGCTCAATATATAGATTGAATAACATCGGGGATAGGCTACAACCCTGTCACACTCCCTTCCCAACCACTGCTTCCCTTTCATACCCCTCAACTCTAATAACTGCCATCTGGTTTCTGTACAAATTGTAAATAGCCTTTCGCTCCCTGTATTTTACCCCTGCCACCTTCAGAATTTGAAAGAGAGTATTCCAATCAACATTGTCAAAAGCTTTCTCTAAGTCTACAAATGCTAGAAACATAGGTTTGCCTTTCCTTAATCTTTCTTCTAAGATAAGTCGTAGGGTCAGTATTGCCTCACGTGTTCCAACATTTCTATGGAATCCAAACTGATCTTCCCCGAGGTCGGCTTCTATCAGTTCTTCAATTCGTCTGTAAAGAATTCGCGTTAGTATTTTGCAGCTATGACTTATTCAACTGATAGTTCTGTTATTTTCACATCTGTCAACACCTGCTTTCTTTGGGATTGGAATTCTTATATTCTTCTTGAAGTCTGAGGGAATTTCGCCTGCCTCATAAATCTTGCTCACCAGATGGTAGAGTTTTGTCAGGACTGGCTCTCCCAAGGCTGTCAGTAGTTCTAATGGAATGTTGTCTACTCCGGGGGCCTTGTTTCGACTCAGGTCCTTCAGTGCTCTGTCAAACTCTTCACGCAGTATCTTATCTCCCATTTCATCTTCATCTACATCCTCTTCCATTTCCATAATATTGTCCTCAAGTACATCGCCCTTCTATAGGCCCTCCATGTACTCCTTCCACCTTTCTGCTTTGCAGTCCGCAGCTCGTGGTCGTGCGGTAGCGATCTCGCTTCCCACGCCCGGGTTCGATTCCCGGCGGGGTCAGGGATTTTCTCTGCCTCGTGATGATTGGGTGTTGTGTGCTGTCCTTAGGTTAGTTAGGTTTAAGTAGTTCTAAGTTGTAAGGGACTGATGTCCATAGATGTTAAGTCCCATAGTGCTCAGAGCCATTTGAACCATTTTTTTCTGCTTTCCCTTCTTTCCTTAGAACTGGGTTTCCATCAAAGCTCTTGATATTCATGCAAGTGGTTCTCCTTTCTCCAAAGGTCTCTTTAATTTTCCTGTAGGCAGTATCTATCTTACCCCTAGTGAGATAAGCCTCTACATCCTTACATTTGTCCTCTAGCCATCCCTGCTTAGCCATTTTGCACTTCCTGTCGATATCATTTTTGAGATGTTTGTATTCCTTTTTGCCTGCTTCATTTACTGCATTTTTATATTTTCTCCTTTCATCAATTAAATTCAATATTTCTTCTGTTACCCAAGGATTTCTACAAGCCCTCATCTTTTTACCTATTTTATCGTCTGCTGCCTTCACTATTTCATTCCTCAAAGCTACCCATTCCTCTTCTACTGTATTTCTTTCCCCCATTCCTGTCAATTGTTCCCTTATGCTCTCCCTGAAACTCTGTACAACCTCTGGTTCTTTCAGTTTATCCAGGTCCCATCTCCTTAAATTCCCACCTTTTTGCAGTTTCTTCAGTTTCAATCTGCAGTTCATAACCAATAGATTGTGGTCAGAATCCACATCTGCCCCTGGAAATGTCTTACAATTTAAAACCTGGTTCCTAAATCTCTGTCTTACCATTATATAATCTATCTGATACCTTCTAGTATCTCCAGGATTCTTCCATGTATACAACCTTCTTTTATGATTCTTGAACCAAGTGTTAGCTATGATTAAGTTATGCTCAGCGCAAAATTCTACCAGGCGGCTTCCTCTTTCATTTCTTAGCCCCAATCCATATTCACCTACCATGTTTCCTTCTCTCCCTTTTCCTACTCTCGCATTCCAGTCACCCATGACTATTAAATTTTTGTCTCCCTTCACTACCTGAATAATTTCTTTTATCTCATCATTTCTTCATCATCTGCAGAGCTAGTTGGCATATAAACTTGTACTACTGTAGTAGGCATGGGCTTCGTGTCTATCTTGGCCACAATAATGCGTTCACTATGCTATTTGTAGTAGCTTACCCGTATTCCTATTTTTTTGTTCATTATTAAACCTACTCCTGCATTACCCCTATTTGATTTTGTATTTACAACCCTGTATTCACCTGACCAAAAGTCTTGTTCCTCCAGCCACCGAACTTCACTAATTCCCACTATATCTAACTTTAACCTATCCATTTCCTTTTTAAATTTTCTAACCTACCTACCCGATCTGACATTCCACACTCTGATCCATAGAACGCCAGTTTTCTTTCTCCTGATAACGACGTCCTCTTGAGTAGTCCCCGCCCAGAGATCCGAATGGGGGACTATTTTACCTCCGGAATATTTTACCCAAGAGGACGCCATCATCATTTAATCATACAGTAAAGCTGCATGCCCTCGGGCAAAAGTACGACTGTAGTTTCCCCTTGCTTTCAGCCGTTCGCAGTACCAGCACAGCAAGGCCATTTTGGTTAGTGTTACAAGGCCAGATCAGTCAGTCAACCAGACTGTTGCCCCTGCAACTACTGAAAAGGCTGCTGCCCCTCTTCAGGAACTACACGTTTGTCTGGCCTCTCAACAGATACCCCTCCGTTGTGGTTGCACCTACGGTACGGCTATCTGTATCGTTGAGGCACGCAAGCCTCCCCACCGACGGCAAGGTCCATGGTTCATGGGGCAGGGGGGGGGGGGGGGGGGTGACATTACAAGTGCTGGTAAAATTACTACCTAGACCTAGGAGGAGGAGAATGGGATTCTCGCACCGACTTTAATTTATAGCTCTAGGCTGTTTATACTTAATAATGCAGTACTTTAGGAATTTGGAATGTTTTGTAGAATAAGGTTTGTAAACTTATTGTGTATGTTAGTGTGGTGTGGTGTGGTGGCTGTGCTGGCAGTTGGGTGAGGTAGTAAGTTGCCAGCCAATAAGAGCTCACTGGCCCAAAACAGCTGATGTTTCCTCGAGTCTGATCAAGCATATTCTTCAAGACTCAGTTTTTCAATATAGAAGGTTAATTTAGAAGGCTAGTTGAATAGAGTACACTGAAAATACATGCGAAAATATGAGACTGAGTTACAAGTGGCACAAGAAGAGGTGGTGGCTGGGCCCCTTCATCATGTATTGGCTTGGTCCAGAACACTTCATGTTGACTGTCCCATTGTCCTCATTGCTGCCACAACCTAACAGTAGTTATATCATAACTGAGTAGTGAAGCTGAACATTGCAGGTTGGGTTGACAATGCCGATTGTGAATTACGTCAGCATTTCCTCTCTCAAGTCTCCCCTCTCTGCAATGGCCTAAAATATTCCTGCAACTCTGCCACCACCCATAGTGTGAACTGTGTCTTTTGTGCCACTTATGAGTCAGTCAGTCGCATCAAATGCCAATAGGAAGAAAATGAGACGAAGTCAAGCGAGACGTCGAGCAAGAACGTACAACTAAGGTAAACCTTACTAGGAAGAAACATGCAAGCAGGGACTTTTTAGCATTGATCTTATCGGATTTTCAAAGAGGCTACAAATTTTTGGTGCAGTATTGCAAAAAAATGAAAAACTGGAGTTCTGCTGCATCTTTATGGTAGTGTTCTCTTAGCATTTAAAGCATAAAATGTAAATTTCTATTTCACATTTTCCATTACACAAAATTTTACTTGTTAGTGCAAGATTTATTGCATTTAGTCTATTGTGTTAGCTTTTTCCCTTCTTACTTGAATTACTTAGCCACAAGCTACACCATACAGCGAGCTCAAATATACATAAAATATACAGGTACCAATAAAGAATCCATGTTGGAAATACTTGTTCATTTGCATGCACACACACTTGGACAGAACACGCATAGTCACTGACCACTAGTTATGGAACACTTTTGTGCAGTCCACCGTCAGTGATACGTTGGGCTTAGATTGGCAACAGTGAATCAGTACATCATGAAGAAAAGTCTGTGATCCTGTGTTGCTAATAAAGCCATCAGGCAAGTTGTCAATGGTTGACCAAGCTGCAAAAGTTCTTTCACATTGCTTGGGGCAGCCAAACACAAAAATTCACCTGCGTCCTCTTCCTCTCCGAAAGAGCAGAAACATGTGTCTGTGACGCACAGCCTGTGAAGATGTTTATGGAAACACCTGTGGTTCAATACGAGTCTACTAGAGGGGACCAAGCATCAAATTTGTATGAGATTTCGTGGAACAGCAGCTGATGGGGGAATTATTGTGTACTTCTTGCCTTTGTCTCTTGTTGTTTCCTCCCATTCCCAAGCAAGTCTTCTATCATGCATCTGTGTAGGACATACCAGTCATTATTTGGACATATCAGTAGTCTGTACTTGGGATTGCAGTCTAGGTGGTACATACTGTCACAGTAACTTCTTTGGTGAAGTGGCTAACAGCTTCATTGTCAGTGAACTCACAGTGTGATTTCTCCTAAGCGAAATTAATGGAAAGTCCTTCTTAATGCATGAATCGCAGCACTTCGATAATCCTGTATACACGGGGCTTTCAGTCACACAGGTGCTAAAACTTTTAAGTACTTTCAGACCCGATAAACAGCCACTGGTAGAAAGTATAGAGGTGCTGTCACCTCTGAGCAGAAACAAAGTGCTTCTAGTGTCACAACAAGTTCCACTGTCGTGAAACTTGCCTGTGTTAGTAATCTGAATCGCTCAGGCTTCTGCATACATGGTATGCAATACATGATTCCAAATGTTTACTCTTTTTGAACTCATCAGTATAGACATCCTAAAAAATGTGCCGAAGTTTTGTTCACCTTGGCCCAGTTTTGTGAAAATGGGACAGTACAACTGTTTATTCTAGGTGCTCTAAAGGTCTTCCTTGAAATATCTCTAGTGTCTGAACACACTTGGACTAGAGGAGAAAGAGTTCTAGTGATCTAGAAGTGTCCAGTTAAGCACTGAATGATTAGGTTTGAGGCACTCACTCTCACATTGTTGGATCATACTGATTCCTTTCAAACAGAAATTTGGCACAGTGACACACCGGAACAGATGGACTGAAAGTTCATGTGCTTCAACAAAGAGTGCACTGGTAGGGGTGGAGCAAATTGTATCCACAAACAAGTTCTCAGTGCCTGTGTGTGTGTGTGTGTGTGTGTGTGTGTGTGTTTATTAATTCTGTTGAAGTAATTGCATGCATGTACCATTTTAGTTCCACCTTCACCAAGTTCCTGGCATTTAGTCCTGTGAGGCTGCTTAAACTGACTTTTTCAGTCATGACTTCTATTTGCTGAAACACTACGATGACAGAAGACATACTGAAAACTACAGCTCTTGTTGCTGTCATCAATAAAAGTATTAATTTGATGCAGCTCTCCACACTAGTGTATCTCATGCAAGTCTTTTCATATCTGCATACCTACTGCACCCTACATCCATTTAAACCTGTCTACTGTATTCCAACCTTGGTCTCCCTACATATTTTTTCTCACACACACATCCCTCTATTACCAAACAGACTATTCCTTGGTGCCTCAGGGATTATCCTGCCAACCCAATCCTTCACTTCATCAAGTTGCGTGATACAGCTCTTTTCCCCACAATTCCATTCATTATTGCTTCATTAGTTATCTGATCTATCCATAATCGTCAGCATTCTTCACATCTACATCTATACTCCACAAGCTACCTTATGGTGAGTGGTGGAGAATACTTCGTGTGCCACTGTCACTTCTCCCCCTTCTTTGACAGCTCAGATCTCTCTATTTTCACCTTCGTTGTCTTTTTGCGAGATATACATAGGAGGAAGCAACATATTGGCTCAAACTTCTAGAAATAGTACGCTCTAACCATAACCTTGGTGCAGAACTCTTCTCTTGCAACACCTGCCATTGGAATGACCGAGAATCTCTGTGATCCTTTCGCACTTATTAAATGAACCAGTAATGAAACATGCTGTTCTCTTATAAATCCTCTCTACCTCCCCTAACAATCACATTTTGTGCAGGTCTCAGACTAATGAGCGATAGTGAAGTACTGGTCAAAGGAGGTTCTTTAAGCACCACATTTTGAAAGCTTTGATTCTCTTCATTCTATACAATATGATGTCCACACTTCGCTTCTACAGAATGCTACACTCCAAATACTTTCAGAAAATACTTCCTAGCTAATACTTGCAGTGTTACCAAATTTTCAGGAAAACTTTTTCTTACTACAGCCAGTTTACATTTAATATCAACTATACATCTGACATTAAATAGTTGGAGTGTAAAGGTAACAACTCAAATTATTTACATTACACCAGGACTTTCGTTGCTGTATTTATACTTCAGTTGTCAGTTTTTTGTATTTTTTTCCCATTGCAAGAAACAAAGCTCATCTGTTATTTCTAGTGTTAATTTTCTAATTTGACTCCCTCAGCATCACCTAATATGAGTACAATCCATTGTCCTTGTATTACTTTTGTTGGTGTTTATCTTATAACTTCTTTTCAAGAAATTATCCATTCAACTTATCTTCCAAGTCCTCTGCCCTATCTCCAACAATTACAATGTCATCGGCAAACCTCAAAGCTTTCACTTTTTCTTCCTAAACCATAGCTGCTTTCCCGAATTTCTCCCTACTTTCCTTTACAGTTTACTCAATGGACAGAACAGAATACATGAGGGATAGATTAGAACCCTGTCACACTTCCCTTCTCAATTAATGACTTCCTCTCGTGCCTTCAACTCTTAGAACTGCAGTCTGCTTACCTCATGGGATCAAAAGAGGCCAATAAACAATGATAACTTGACAAATATTATGTTTTAATGTTGGATGCTTACGTACCTGTAAATGTTGGTTATCATATTTCAGTTGATCCACTCTAAGCTTGGCACTCTGACGTTTTTGAATTGGCTCTTTATACACCAAAAGATCTAAACGCTCACAGTTCCTGCAAATAAATTAATTCTCTGCTAGAGCAACAAACATTAACGTGATAAGCAAACTTAAAGGTTTGGGTTGTTTTATTGGATCTCAGCAATGCATTTTTATAAATATTAACTAACTTAACAACACAGAAAAACCAGCAGTGACAAAGAACGGTACTAAGTTACGCAACAGTATTCTACTTACCAGGAACTGCACTGCAGTTTCATTACATAATTCATTTTAGATAATATGCAATGCAATAAAGTATAACAAAAAGATACACTACTAGTAAACTGATTTAAATTTATTAAATAACTATTTTACATCAATACAGTTATTTCAGATTATGGTCATGTAGCTATCACAAAACATTTTCCTAACTTCACAAATTTATAATTTCAAAAGTATTCTACAGCTAACATAGTGTACTTTTGTACTATTTCAGAGAATGTGTGTAGTTTGTAACACTTACAAAATTGATAAATTTACAGGTTTATTTGCAGTTGTTGTCTACAAAGTGGTGAAATGGGTCTTACACAAACACCAGAAAAATTATAGCGCACCTCAAAACCTATTTGCAGTAGACACTATTACAGTCCACAGACGTTCTCTTGTCTTATGCAGTTGGGAGTGCACACGCCCTTGTGTGTGTCCCAAAACCAGAAGTCACAGGGTTTGAGATGGCAAAACAACAGGTCTGTTGCATTCAGTCCAATGTTTGCTATAATGTTGATTGAGATAGTGATTCACTGGATGCTGAAAGTGTGTAAGGACAATCATAATGATTCCTGTCCAAACAATGATTAAGAGCTAATACTGAAAATGGACCTTCATTATAGCAAGCGGAATTGTGTTAGCCCAGATATGGTAATTGTGAAAGTTGAAGTGGCATTTCTAGTAAATTAGTTTGTGCTTTGCTTGTACTCTGCTGAGAAATTATGGATCTGTGATGTGACGATTCAGAACCCAACCTCAGAATACTCTTCAGCGCTGAAAATCAAGGCCTAGGTTCGGCCCTTATGTACGTTCTTTATGAAGATAACTGTGATAATGGTGTACAACTAATTTTCAAGTATTTGTATCTCGTTAGTCTTCCAAAGTTTGTAAAACTGTCTCCTCCACTGTAATGGTCCTATAATGTTGTAGCCTACCAGCACTGAGCATCAGAAATGCATAGAGACTAGTTTCTGTCAAACACTATTTTGCCACATCTTACAAAATGATCTCAGCAATATGTTGCAATTAGAATTAGTTTTATTTTTAAGTGAAATTCCACTGCACCACAGTATCAACAACAATTATGAATTGCCTTGAATAGAATGTACATATTACATATATGTTTAGCGAGGCATGCTTTCACTTTTATTTACTAAATGATCAGACTTGTATAAAGAGACTTTAGCTTCATATCTAACAATTGCATCTTGGGCATCAATTCATTGTTCATAAATCTTTTTTATGTTAGTGTTTTCATTTGATTTTCACAGGAGTGCAGTCAGATGAAAGTAGACAAAAGAAGAAGCAGAACAGAAAACTATAGTCTGCCTAAAATGTTGCTACATCTGACAACCTTTTTTCCCACTGAAAGCAGTTTAACAGTTAAAAACACATTCATCATCAAGAAAGACATGCCAGCTGTTTAATACATCCAGTCATAATTTTCTTACCAATAACCATTCATCAATAATATTCAGAGATTTGACATGGATTATAAAGTGTTTTATGACCTACAAACAATGGCTTATCACTCACTACACAGCTCTTCAATGTGGCTTGTGTGTGTGCATGTGACCCTGTACCAAATACAATTAATAGGGGATATTCAAAATATACAGAGAAAAGCACCACAAATGGTCACAGATTAGTTTGAGCCATGAGAGAGTGTCACTGAGATGTTTAACAAACTGAATGGCACACTCTTGAAGGTAGCCATAAACTATCCTGAGAATGTCTACTAACAAAGTTTCAGAACCGGCTTTAAATGATGACTCTAGGAACACACAGCAACCCCCTATGTATCACTCACTTAGGGATAGTGAGGATAAGATTAAAATAATTACTGCATGCACAGATGCATTCAAACAATCATTCGTCCCTCGCTCCTTATGTGAATGAAACAGGAAGAAACCCTAATATGTGGTACTATGGGACATACCCTCTTCCATGCACTTCTCAGTAGTTTGCAGAGTACAGATGTAAGATGCAGATGCACATGCTGACATGTTTTGGTTTTATTGTCAACATTACTTCACACAATATTCTTACTGCTTACTTCTGATTTATACAGAAATTACTTTAGATGCATAGCCCGAGAAGATAATTCCATAAGATAACAAGGAGTGGAAATGAGTAAAACTCTTGTTTTTCAGATCAACGTAAGGAGAGACTTCTAAGAGTAAAATATAATGAGCCAAGCAACTTTATTAGTTTAGCTTTTTGTTGGCTCTGTTTTAACTCTCAAGTCGTTAAGAGAGATGACCTGAGCTATTGATAGATTACGAAGCTAGTTTAAGGGAATGCGCATCAAGTTAGCACAAGTTTATTAATATTCTGCTAGAAACAAAAAACTTAAGAGAAAACCTCAGTTCACTAGTATTGAGTTCTAATCACCAAAAATCTATTGGGATGCTTACAGCTTTGTAAGAAGACAGATATAGAAAACAGATACATTAATGTAATAAAGACAATGTACAGAGGACACAATTGAAGAATTAGAACACCAATGGGGAACTCTGAATACTTCGAAATAAGACAAGGACTTAAACAAGGAAGTATTCTATCTCCTGCACTTTTTAATGTTGTTATGAAGGGAATGAATACGGCAGTTAAAGATATGGTAAAAGAAAAAGACAAAAAGATGTTCTTTGCAGATGATATGGTAATATGGGGCAATAAAGAGGTAGATGAACAGTTACAACTTGATGCGTGGAAGGAAATAATGAAAAGGTATGGATTAAAAATAAATAAAAATAAGAGTGAAGTAATAGTATTTGGAAGAGACAGAGGGAGCAACGGAAATATTACTTTCAATGGAGAACCCATCAAAGTGGTAGACAGTTTCACCTATTTAGGGAGTGAAATATCTAGTGATGGAAGAATAACCAATGAAATTAATAGGAGGTTACAGAAGGGAGGCAATTTCTACCAAACAATA
Organism: Schistocerca americana; assembly: GCF_021461395.2. NCBI lineage: Eukaryota > Metazoa > Arthropoda > Insecta > Orthoptera > Acrididae > Schistocerca > Schistocerca americana. The sequence continues at coordinate 440,849,277 of NC_060123.1, forward strand.
AAACACCTGATTTGGAATAAGGAAATTTCAGAAAAAGCAAAACCCTTATACGTAAGAGCTATTACTTCCCTTTTGTCACCTATGAAGGACAAACATTGGCAACGACAGAAAGGGAATGGAGCAGACTGCAAGCAGGGGAAATGAAATTTCTCAGAGCAGTTAAGGGTAAAACAAGAATGGACAGAGTAAGGAATGCAGATATTAGAAAGGGCCTTAAACAAGAAAGTATGAGAGAAGAAATTGGGGGGGGGGGGGTGGAATAAAGGATTAGGATGGTACGGGCATGTCAAAAGGATGCGTGGGCAGAGACTCCCCAAAATTATGGAAGAACTAAAGATAGAGGGAAAAAGACCTAGAGGGTGCCCAAGAACAATGGTGGGAAATGGGAGTGAGAATATCTGTGGAAAGGAGAAGTGTGACCTGGCAGCAAGTGGAGGAAGAAAAGTGGTGGGAGGACCGAGCCAAATGGAGAGGACCCATCAGCACCCTGACCCGGCAGTAGCTGGAGTGGGATCCGGATATAGACAGACAGTTTTGTAAGTGGCGGCATGACAAAACGTTCTGCACAACATTACTAAAAGCCTTCTCTGAAAATTACCTATAACAGACTGTTCATAAACCTACTTATGATGGAAATATAGTGGATCTAATGGCAATGGAAATATCCAACTTCTCTGAGGATGTCCACATTGAGAATGGCATCAGTAACCAGAGGCAATTGTAGCAACAATGATTACTGAAATACAAAGGACAACTAAAACAAGCAGAACAATTTATATGGTCAGTAAACAAGATAAAGCAGGCAGTAGTGTCATATCTCAATGAGGAACTTCAATCGTTTAGCTCAAGACATTAGCATGTAGAGGAACTATGTCAAGTTTAAAAGAATAGTTAACCATGCACAGGATAGGTCCATACACAGTAGAAAAGTTCATGACTGGAAGACAGTCCATAGTATACAGATACTTTAAAGAAAGTTCTAAAGAAACAGAGAATACTGCATAATAAGTGTAAAACAAAGCATAGTGCTACAGATAAGAGAGATGCGAATAAAATGGGTTTGTCTGCCAAGAGTCCAATACATGAAACCTTCAATAACTACCATAGTAGAATCTTATTGAAAGGCCTACCACAAATGTGTAATGGCTTTTAGTGTTCAGACACTTGTGGGTGGCACAGGAACTTGTAATGACGAGTATGAGTGGTATTGAGAAACAACTAAAACTGATAAAATTGAACAATGTGTACGATTAGCTTGAACCTAAAATGAAGTACAAAAATGAGTTACAATAATCACAAATTTTGAGGAGGACTGCTGTTCAATAATACAGATGCTGGCATAAAAGAAGCAAATGATGCCTTTATCTGTAATGAGGTACTGTCCAAAGAAACTGCATAAATATTCACTCAGATCTTGGTAAGATTTCAAAGTGGCGCAAAGACTGATAACTTGCTTTAAATCTACATCTACATCCATACTCCGCAAGCCACCTGACGGTGTGTGGCAGAGGGTACTTTGAGTACCTCTATTGGTTCTCCCTTCTATTCCAGTCTCGTATTGTTCGTGGAAAGAAAGATTGTCGGTATGCCTCTGTGTGGGCTCTAATCTCTCTGATTTAATCCTCATGGTCTTTTCACGAGATATATGTAGGAGGGAGCAATATACTGCTCGACTCCTCAGTGAAGGTATGTTCTCGAAACTTTAACAAAAGCCCATACCGAGCTACTGAGTGTCTCTCCTGCTAAGTCTTCCACTGGAGTTTATCTATCATCTCCGTAATGCTTTTGCGATTACTAAATGATCCTGTAACGAAGCGTGCTGCTCTCCATTGGATATTCTCTATCTCTTCTATCAACCCTATCTGGTATGGATCCCACACTGGTGAGCAATATTCAAGCAGTGGGCGAACAAGTGTACTGTAACCTACTTCCTTTATTTTCGGATTGCATTTCCTTAGGATTCTCCCAATGAATCACAGTCTGGCACCTGCTTTACCAACAATCAACTTTATATGATCATTCCATTTTAAATCACTCCTAATGCCTACTCCCATATAATTTATGGAATTAACTGCTTCCAGTCGCTGACCTGCTATATTGTACCTAAATGATACAGGATCTTTCTTTCTATGTATTCCCAACACATTACACTTGTCTACATTGAGATTCAATTGCCATTCCGTGCACCATGCTTCAATTCGTTGCAGATCCTCCACTCCACTGCTAGAAGGGGGGCAAGTTCCTTCACATACTCTGTGTAAAACTGAACTGTTATCCCGTCAGGTCCAGCGGCCTTTCCTCTTCTGAGTGATTTTAATTGTTTCTCTACCCCTCTGTCGTCTATTTCAATATCTACCATTTTGTCATCTGTGCAGCAATCTAGAGAGGGAACTACAGTGCAGTCTTCCTCTGTGAAACAGCTTTGGAAAAAGACATTTAGTATTTCGGCCTTTAGTCTGTCATCCCCTGTTTCAGTACCATTTTGGTCACAGAGTGTCTGGACATGTTTTGATCCACCTACTGCTTTGACATAAGACCAAAACTTCTTAGGATTTTCTGCCAAGTCAGTGTATAGAACTTTACTTTCGAATTCATATATATGCACACAAAGAAGATGTAACTTACCAAACGAAAGCATTGGTATGTTGATAGACACACAAACAAACACACAAAACCAAAATACAGCAAAAAGGCCAAAGTGGTGGGTGTCTTCGTATCTTCATTCTGTTCCATAGATTAAACTTGCCTGGGCCTGAATGCATTACATCTCTCAGAATAACCGTTTTGTCGGAACACTGTCTTCAAATGTTGTATTTCACTCGACAGGCTCTCAGGATCAGATACACACGTGCTCTATGAATTAACATACGTAATGCACTGCCGCATTGTGCAGGATGATCACAGCTCTTGTGGCCTTGCAGATATAGATCTGTATGCGTTGGCTTGCGGTAAATGCTGTGTCCCAAGGTTCCATCTGCTTTCCTTCATATCAAGACATCAAGAAAAGGTAAAGTACCATCTTTTTCCACTTCGATTATGAAGTTTATATTTGGATGGAGCGAATTCAGATAATGAAAAAACGTAGGTAGAGTGTCAATTCCATGTGGCCACACCACAAATGTATCATACACATACCGCAGAAAACAAGAGGGTTTGAGAATGGCTGACTGTAGTGCTTTTTCTTCAAAGTCCTCCATAAAATAATTGGCCACCACAGGAGGAGGGCTTCCCATGGTGACACCGTCCACTTGTTCAAAATATTGGCCTTGAAATAAGAAGTATGTTGAAGTAAGCACGTGTTTGAATAATGCTACTATGTCCTCCTCAAAGTTGTTGCTAATGAGCTGCAAAGAGTCCTGCAAAAGCACCTTTGTAAATAAAGACACAACATCGAAATTTACTAACAGACTCTATGATTGCACTCAAAGGGTTTTCAGGCAACCTATGAAATCTTCAGAGTTTCGAATGTGATGATCGCACTTGCCTACGAGAGGTCCCAATAGTGATGTCAGTTATTTGGCAACAAAATAAGTAGGTGCTCCTGTGTTACTTACAATGGGATGGAGAGGCACCCCATTCTTATGGATCTTGGGTGGGCCTTAGAGTCTGGGAGGAACTGCAGCCTGTTGACACAAACCCTTAGCGACTTTTGCTGGAATCGAGCTCTTCCTGATGAGTTTCACAGTTTTCCTCGGGATCCTACCTGATGGATCACTTTTTAATTTACTACATGCAAAATTGTCGAGCAGCTTGCTGTTATATTCTGTGCTTGAGAGAAGCACAGTAGCATTTCTTTTGTCAGCAGGTATGACGACGATGTCTTGGTCTTCTCTCAATTCTTGTAGAGCATTTCTTTCAGCTGAGGTGATGTTAAAGTTGACGAAGCTCGAGCCAAGATGTGCTAAACAGTTGCTAAACAGCCTGCTCTATTCCACTAATCACATCTCGGATGAGAATGGTTCCTGGTGTAGGTGCAAAATTCAGACCCTTCTCTAGCACCGAAACTGCAGCGTCGTAAAAAGTCTTCTCCATGAGATTAAACATGGTATGTCTTCTTGGATTCAGGTTTCAAGTCGATCATATTTACTCAACTGACAAACCTTAGCTTGTCGTTCAGTCCAGTCAGCCGGTGCCCAAGTGGCGCTGTCTACCCAGTTCCAGGATACCGCTGAAAGGTTCGCTGAAATCTTCAGATGGAGTGATAGTAATTGTCTGGACACCAAGCACAATTCTTGACACGTGTAGCGCACCCTTTCTCTCACAAGTGCTGCACTCGCCCGTCGTTTAATTCTGACATAGGAATACCTACTTATTTTGTTGCCAAATACCTGACATCACTATTGGGACTTCTCGTAGGCAAGTGCGACCATCACATTCGAAACTCTGAAGATTTCTTAGGTCACCTGAAAACCCTTAGATTGCAATCATCGAATCTGTTAGTAAGTTTCGATGTTGTGTCTTTATTTACAAAGGTGCCTTTGCAGAACTCTTTGGAGCTCATTAGCAACAACTTCGAGGAGGACATAGTAGCATTATTCAAACATGTGCTTGCTTCAACATAGTTCTAATTTCAAGACCAATATTTTGAACAAGTGGACAGTGTCACCATGGGAAGCCCTCCTCCTGTGATGGCCAATTATTTTATGGAGGACTTTGAAGAAAAAGCACTACAGTCAGCCACTCTCAAACCCTCTTGTTTTCTGCAGTATGTGGATATGTTTCTTCAGCATCTGAATTTGCTACATCCGAATATAAACTTCACAATAGAAGTGGAAAAATATGGTACTTTACCTTTTCTTGATATCTTGGTATGAAGGAAAGCAGATGGAACCTTGGGACACAGCATTTACCACAAGCCAACGCATACAAATCTATATCTGCAAGGCCACAAGAACTGTGATCATCCTGCACTATGCGGTAGTGCATTAGGTATGTTAGTTCATAGAGCACACGTGTATCTGATCCTGAGAGCCTGTCGAGTGAAATACAATATTTGAAGACAGTGTTCCGACAAAAGGGTTATTCTGAGAGATGTAATGCATTCAGGCCCAGGTAAGTTCAAACTATGTAACAGAATGAAGATACGAAGACAACCACCACTTTGGCCTTTTTGCTGTATTTTGGTGCCATGTCATCAAGAATCGGAAGATACGGAATTAAGTGCGTTTTTCAACCATCTGCAAAACTGAGAAATCTGTTGGGTTTCAGTTAAGGATGACCTTGGCATCATGTGTTGTGTACAAGATTCCTTGTCAGTGTGGGGCAGCGTATATAGGCCCGACATGCCACACAGTACAAGAACACTGCGCTGAACATCAGTGTCATACACGCCTTTGTCAACCGGAAAAGTCGGCAATTGCGGAACACTGCCCGAATGCAGGACATCATATGATTTATGAAAAGATGGAAGTTTTATCCCCAGCACCATCTTTCTGGGACTCCGTCGTTAAGGAAGCAATACCCCCCGTACAGCCGAGAATCTCATCAACAAGGATATGGGATTTCAACTGAGCACAGCCTGGAACCCTGCATTGGCTGCTATTAAATCACAACGTGAAAATCAAGATTCTTCGATAACAGGTCCGTCATAACACTGGCCTAGTACAGCCGTTGGTGAGTAACGTCTGGCCGCACTTGACAAATGCAGCATATAGCGCACGTGCGGGAGAGCCGCTCTGTTATTTTCGGCAGAGGGAGTTTGAATATGGCAAATCACTGGGTATGCATGATGTTCGCAGCTGCGCATTCTCCGCACATGTGTTCTAAAAACGGGGCATCGGTGTGTAGATACCGTCAGTCGTACCTAGCCACGATCAAGGCTGAACCACCTGAAGATGTCGGACAGTTGCTCCGAGGAAATATTGTGGAATTTGCACAACGTGATCTGGCGGCAAACCCATGAAGACTATTTATTACCACACAATGTTCAAAATTGGCACAGTACACACATAAACAGACATCTCTAGGTGGGTGTGGAACTACCCACTTAGGTTGTAGTGCATTCAATTTTGATCTTCCAATATGTGAAGTTGTATAGTTGCTCTTACAAAATTGCAAAACTTTCTATAATACTGCGAGTCATGTACCTCTTCACTTTCACAACTATTTGACCTTCAACTGTTACAGTTATAGTGTCTTTCTTGTTGGCACTCTGGTGAGAACAGTCCCATTTATCTTCCAGATAAAATGACTGCACTATTTGAACTTGAGTTGCTTCTACAAGATGACCATATTATGGATCTGGTCTTCCAAAGACTCCTTTTAAAGACCTCACATTTCTTGATTTGTCTACCATGTACTTTGATACTGATGGAACACGGTTCAAAATTGTTTTCTTTAAAAATGTCTCTGGGATACTTGCACTTTTTCACTGTAGGATGCACAATATTCAACAGCTGAACTGATTTGTGAAACATTCCTGGCAAGAGGGGCGAGAGCCCTTTGGTTAATTTTTTTTTTTTTTTTTAAAGATGGAATTTCTCCTTTGAAGAGTGTGGTCAGTTTTGCTGTAGTGTACTCATCCATAGCTTTAGTAATTTCTCTGCATTTTTCTTGACACATATAGCTTATGACTCGACTTCACTGACCACAGTTTCTTAACAGGGCTAACATCTACCTCTGTAGTTGACTGGCTGAGGGTATTTAATTCTTCCTGTATTGATGCAAAATCTGCACCATGGGAGGTTTCACCTTGTTCAGATACTATCATTGTTGTTATTCTGTGAAAACATTTAGAATACAAAAAATTGTCACTGGAAACTTATATATCACTCTCTTATGGATATGCAAATAGTCAGCACACTTCACTCTCCTGTGGTCCCAACCAGAAGACATTTCAAACAGTCCTTTGCACAAAACACACTGCAACTGTGTCAACTGGCAAATTCCTCACAAAAACACAGAACTCACTGGATGGTCTCAGATTAGAAGCTTCTTCAGTAAACAAATTAGCACTGAACAACTACAATATAGAAACCTGCAATGAACAACCGCAACAAAGAAACGACAACAAAATGTAAGAAATACCTGCAACAATGAAAGTGAAAATAAATAACTGCAACAAAGACAATAGAAATAAACACTGTAACAAAGAAATTAGTGAGAAACAACTTCAGTTAAGACATACATTACCTTTTAAAGTTAAAAAAAAAGATTTTTTAAAATAAACCCTACCCAACTTAAACGTGGAAGCTCTCCTTTACATAGAATGTAGTACTATATGGTACTAATCAATAGAAAAAATGTAACTTTTCTGGATGGGCATTTAAAAAAACTGTAAATTATTCAAAAAATTCAAAAGATGACAGTAAAAGAACTTTGACAGATATTTCCAAATGGAAGACACCATTGTAATCATAAAGCAATTTCTTTCAAATTAAAAAACCTCACAAAATATGTAGAACTGTTACAGAGATATAGCATTTTAAAAAAATTTCTGAAATTCACATCTTCAAAATAGTGTTCACAGCGTCATCTTTGGACGCCTGTATCTCAGGGCAGACATTTTTTTTTGAGGAAAAAAAAAATACACGTTTCTTACTTACTCCAGATTTTTAACGTATGCCAAATAGCATCCGACACTATGAAGGTAACCTCCCTGCCTGAAGTGATACAGATTATGCCCCTTAATCACACAGTTTATATATATTAACAAAAACAATCTATGTTTGAAACTATAGTGGCGGCAGCAGTAAACACGCATAAAATATATTGAACTGCACAAACTTCTGGACCCAGTGACTCCTCCTCCTGAGAGAAGGGTTGAAGAGATAGGAAGAGGGATGGAGGAAAATGACTGGGAAGTTTTAGGAAATTCGTAGAGTTACGGAAAAGTCACCCAGAACCCTGGATCAGGGGAGACCTACTGAACAGTGTGAGAAGGAAAGAGTAACTGCTTGGTGCCTGCAGATCAATTGTGCTGTTCTCATGATATTATGACCTCAATTACACCTACATTTTGCCCACAGCAACAGTTTTAAGAAGCAATCATACAAACAGATTTATACAAATAGTATTACCACAGTAAACTTGACAATATGGCATATGGTGTGTATTTGAGACCAAAATATGTTGTGTGTAGCCTAACTTAACCTCAAAGAAGTGGCAGAGTCATGTCTGACAGAAGAATAATACATACTTATCTCAAAAGTTTCTTGTGCAAAGCCAGGTTAGATAAATCAGGTAGTAAAAAATGGCAAAAGCCATTTAACTTTTACTTTATACAAGACATGAAGGGAACATGTGTTTACTTATTTCATCCAAGGATCATCTCACAATGATATAGGAGCTGGCACAGTAATACAACAAAAATCAATAGCTCAAAACATGGATATACACAGATTACTTAAGCATGTTCTATAAGAAAATGACATGTGTTCAGCTGTGGTCTTTATGAATGAACGACACCAAATTTGCCTGAAGTGATCTAGGAAAACCCAAATCATGATGTCCAGACACTGTGAAGCCCATCCTCCCAAATATGAGCTCAGTGCCTTAACAGCTGCACTGCCTCATTTGGCTGGTCACTATTATATAATGTTCTTTGGATTACACAAATATCTTCTGTTTGTATACACACTGAACCAACTAATAGAGCATTATAAACAGTTGGTGCTAAAGTAAAAAAATGGCACTTTAAATTTTCGCGTAAAATGTTTTAATCCTTCAGCTACATTAATTTGAGTGAATAGTAAGGAAGTGCACTAATATCCATTTTCATTTCAAGTTATACTCTATGTCATCCAGCAATTATCAATGTATTCTATAAACAGTTTCTGCAGGAGGGGAAGAATTATTAATTATGGTTTAACATCTGAGGTCTTTAGAGATTGAATACAATCTTGCATGGGGCAAGGATAGGAATGGAAATCAGACATGATCTTTTTAATAGGAACTGACTTAATAAGTCTGCAGAAATTAAAATGGGACATTTGGATTGGGATTTTAATACCACTCCCCCTGAACTGTCTGCCCTGCGTTGAGCACCATTTAGTTTGCTTCATGGCTTGGTGTTGAGGGCTAACTGGGTACATCTCTGTTTGGCAGGTATAGTTTAAGTCTTCCAGTGTTGTTCCAGTTATCGCAGGTGAATTACAGGTCCTCAAAGTTGTACACTCTAATCGAAACTCATTTAATGGATCCTTTCTAACAATATCATAAGGTAACTTTTCGTCTTTTGTGAAGTGAATTGGATAATCATAAAGTGTGCCTTCGTAAATCGAATTTCTAGCATACCTAAAAGCTTACACTGCAATACGGTTTCTGCAACTAACATCTGAAATGTATACTATTTACAGATGTTCTCAATACTTGTAGCCGTTCCGCATAACTTCCCCAGATTTTCTTTTTCCAATTATGCTTGATATTGCATATCTCTGGACTCTAATGTATCGTACTGTAACCAGTGTCCTTTACAGCCTTAAATTGTACACATTACTGCCTTTCACAATCCTCGCGCGTCTTGTGCACGAAATATTATCAAATCTAGATATTTTCAACCGAGCTACACCATAACCACGGCGTTTCACTCAGATAAACAGAGATGGAGTTTGCAATTGATCATTACAAGTGCGAGAAACGTATGTCCAAAAGGCCGCATACCGGTTATAATTCAGCACAAATCCATATGTTATGCAACAGCATCACGTAACAACAACGACGCTACAGATCAACAGTATGATTAATCTTCATGAAAGAACATACCTTGCTATTACGTTGATTTTATCCTGGAGCTCCTTTTCAATTTCTTCAGAATTTTCACCAATAAACCTTTCCAGTCCTACGAAAGCATGTTGCGTTTCTTGCACTAGCTTATATGTCTGGTGATACAAACTTTCCATGATATTCACTCACGCCTTCAGCAAATCTCCGAAATAATGACATACGCGGTGCATTACACCACTGCCCTTATTGCCTCATTTACTGCCAATCTCCCTCTACCACGACTCAACATGACACTTCACAACATTTACATTCTAACATTCTAGTCTCTTGTTTACCTATTATAAAGATATTCCAGTACGGTTCCTCAGATAATTTACTGCTAAACCGTTGAAATAAAGCGAAACTTTGCTGTGGTGTATCTTCACAATTTCTAATGTTAGTGTTAATGGCTTTGGAATTTTGTGACAACAGAGAAGAATGAGTGACGGTGATTTGTATTATGGAACGTCATTAGGGTTGGACTCTGTAAAAACTATTGCAGAGAGTATAGGAATAGGCAATCTTCCGGACGATGCAGCGAAGGAATTAGCAGACGATGTTTCTTACAGGTTAAAACTAGTTATCCAAGTAAGTGAGGTTATGTTCTTGGCTTTATTTATTCATAAACCAAAAAAATGTTACTGCTAAACTGTGCAGCGCAGTTTTAAATTTAAATTTCATTGGGAGAGACCAGTACCTACCATTAATTGAAGAACTATAGCAAAAATTGGGTTATTTGACCTTGTGTAATTATTACTAACAATCAATAATTATGAACAGCCTACGTTTCTTGTGCAACACCAGTGATTCCAAAATCCTTGTGATGTATACTGTTAATATTGGCATTTGTTCCACTATAATTTAGAACCTTATTGCGGATCACAGACGTCTCAAAGACATATTCATTGTGTCCACTTGTTTGCATCACATTTTCTTCAAGCACACTGCATTTCAGTTTAATGCCTCTTGCAGCTTTAAGCATGTTGGAAGAAACAAAGACTTGGCGAGAGCGGAAACCAATTTATGAAATACGGTTCACCGTTCCTTTCCGAGTGGGGTGTAGCACGCCCATTCTTGCATCATTGTTAACAATATAGCGTTACCAAGCACCTGCCAAGGTCATTGCCAGGTTTTTAATGTACCTGATCATTTACTGTAGCATTTAAAGTTCATTATTTTATAGCAGTTAAGTTAAAACTAAGAGTCATTAAACCAGAAATCCTAGAAACCACTGTCTGAGGAATGAAGTTAAAAGTAAGAGTCTCATTCAATCGAAACGCTGCCAGAGAAATTTTTGTGTGTCATATTTGCCTCAACATTATTCATTTCTTCCTTCATGTGCTGTGATATTTTTGTTTACTCCTCCCAAATATCCCATTTATTCAGGCATTTAATACTCAATTTCGTTTGAAGTGTTTTAATTAAAAAGCCTGAAGACAGTAATGTGGCCACAATTCTGAACTGTAAACGTGCGTGATTTTGATAGAATATTATTATATTCTACTAGATTAAATGGGTTTAGTGAACAGCCTGAGCCATCAGTAACTGTGGCTGTAAATACATCATCAGTAGTGCCTGTCGTGTTTTTAGTTGTATCTTCCAATTATAGACATCAGTGATATGATTTGGGTATAGCATGTCATTTATTTCCTGTGTGTTGAGGTTTGGATAGTATTGTTCACCAGAGCCTTTGAGTTTAATGGAGATGCCTATACATTGAGGGATTTTGTTGTGGAAATATGGAAGCGTCCGATTCCGCCCGTCTGCTTTGACCCATGACGTCACAAATATGGCGGAAACGACCATACACCACGACGCCAATATGGCGCCTATGACCTCATTACGTAAACATGACAACAAACACGAAAATACATCGAAAAACACACACATTCCACAAAAAACCGGATGACACTAAAGGGACAAGCATGGGAAATTAGGTGTTAGACACACACCACCATTCAAAACGACGAAAAAAAGCGACGACACAAAACTCTACTAATTCCATTAAACACAATATCCTCTGGAATCGGACGCTTCCCTTGACCCATATAGCTCAACAGCGGCTCCCAATCCCACAAATTGGAATCGAACACTTCCTTTCACCTACATAGCTCAACAGCAAGTCCCGATGCTGGACCACCCACAGCCACAACAACAAATTGGAATTGGACACTTCCCTTGACCTGTGTAGCATAACAACAACTCCCGACACCAGAACACCCACAACGACAAATTAGAATTGGACACTTCCATGACCTATGTGGCTGAACAACAACTCCTGATCCCAGAACACACACAACCACAAATTGGAATCGAACACTTCCGTTGACCTATATAGCTCAACAGCAACTCCCGATTCCGGAACAGCCACAACCACAAATTGGAATCGAACACTTCCCTTGACCTATATAGCTCAACAGCAACTCCCGACACCGAAACACCCCACAGCCACAACCACACATTGTAATGGAACACCGCTCTCGATCCCACCCCCAACAAATACACTAAGAGCAAGAAAAATAAAAACTTACCACAACAAAGTTCCAGCGCCACAACCTAGGTCGGCCACTACAATCACACACAGGCACGGGCGCGCGCGCGCGCACACACACACACACACACACACACACACACACACACACACACACACACACACACAGACACTCACACACACACAAAGCCACAAACCAATGAAAAAATACACAACCATAAGAGAGACCCACACCCCAACCCAACCTCCCTCCCCTGACCCCAAAATAAAATACCCGTAAACAAAAACCAGACGCAAAATAAAAAAAAAACTCAACAAAAACTGCAACAAAATAGATCCTCCACAACTAAATCACAAACCAACACACTTCCCCCCCCCCCTCACAAACAGTACCAATAACTAACCCCTCCCCCCGGAGCCGCAGTCACCCACCCACCCAAACAACCCTAACTAACCACCTTCGGCCTTTACATCTTACTAATAGCTCCGAAAAAAACAATAGCCCTTAGGGATGCTCTTCTGCCAACAGTACTCATCTAAATGAGACTGAAGGTTGGAAGAGCGTCTCTTCCCCCTCCCAATAACTGACTTAACGGCCACTCACATCCCCTCTATAGTATTTGTACAAGCCCCCGTCTCATAATTTTTAAACTCTTAACTATGGTTAACAACTAAATGATTGTACTCCCTCTCACTCAATCCCCTATAAGAAGAAAAAGCATCGGAAACTACAGTGGAACCCGGTTCTATAAACTCCTCAATTAACTCCACTAATTCCACCTTAGACCGCCCCTCCACAACCCTAAAAACACATCCCCCCCTGTACAACAGCCCCACACACCCAGAGACCAACCACAGACTTACCCCTCCCATACTTCCTTTTTGCAAACTGCGACTCGTCCATCTCCACCAAAACCCCAGGCCCACCCAACTTACTCCTGTACTTAATAAACTCAGAACATATTTCACGGCAAAACGAAAACCAGTGAAGCACACTCCTCTCACTCACGCCAGTCTCATGCGCACAAAAACTTTGAGAGGTTCTATAACAAAAGTAATACGTCAACAACACAATCACGTGCATGCCCAACCTAGACTTTTCGAACCAGGAACTGCGACGTTATCCCTGTGGCACTGCCACATATAACCGCCCCTGGTCCTAGACACCGGAACTTTTGCCAATGTTTTTTCCTTCAGACAGACAGTGCAATTAACTACCTCCGCAATCAACCCAAAAAGCTGTAGAAATTTGATCAGCTCCCAGCTGAGTCGCGCCCATCATAGCATGGAGTCGCACATTATTTATTTTATCGGTCATATCCATACCTAACAAGAGCAACAACAAATTAATTTACTCACATTAACACAGTACCTACAGTGAACAGCACAACAATTACTTTCACACAAAACCACTAAATCACTAACTCACTGAAACCAGTTCCACTCGAAACACAGCCAAAACGAGAACCAGCCACTAGAATCAGTAACGACAAACTGAACCAAATACACCACACAACTCGAAACCCCTAAACACACCACCAGAGGGCACCACGAACCACAACACGACGACACCTACAAAGACGCCACACTCACAAACCAAACTCCATGCCATCATGATGACTTCACACACCACAACAGCCTTACGCCACGGGTCAAAGCCGACGGGTGGGATCAGACGCTTAAGCTTTTTGAGTTTCCTGTGAAAGACTGGAGTGTACATTACCCGATGTCTTGGTCACATTGGAAGGTGATTGGCTGTGAATTATTAAATCCAGTGAAGTTAAATGAAATTTGTGATGACAGACTAATCTGAAGCATAACCAAGACTTAGTTTATGTTGGAAGGTGACAGTTTGGTTGTGAGTTGGCAAAAAGCCAAAGCCTGTGTCATGACAATATTTTTTTGTGTGTTGGGCATCCCATAGTTATATATACTTCCCTGATTAAAACCCTGTTTTTCCAGTGTGATCTGATAATTTCAAGTTTTTAATGTCTTTGAAACATTGATAACAATACCGTTCTTGACCCAGAACACTCTATTCCACTGGAGGTTGCAATACTGTGTCAGATTTTATTTTGCTAGTGTTTTCATGTTAGTGTTGTCAACCATTTGTTGTTTCTTAAGGCCATGATCACCATCATTTTGATAAGATCATTAGTCTGTGGAGAGGTACCTCATTGTTAACTAATCGTGATTTAATTGCCACTAATTTATAGCCAAGAAAATTTGCTAAATAGCTCACATTTGAGGCAGGCAAGATTTCTCATCAAGTGAAGGGTGTTGGAAGATCTTTGAAAGAGTATAATTTAATTGGTATATTTGTAATGACACCTTTTTGTCATATACTCTTCAGTTTGTATGATAGTTACTGTTAATTTGTCATGTGTCATGTTGATTTGAAATGAAATATAAAGTTGCAAATCAGTTGGGCTTAACTGATTCATAGATCATGTGGATTAAGCACAAATCAAACACTATACAACAGCATACACCATAGATCTCATCCTGAAATCAAGTTTTAGGTGTGGCAGGACATGTGTGAACAGTGAGAAGTAACTGCCACTAATTATACAGATTATTAGTAACTATTGTAAATGATAATTGTTTTTACTCCATTCTAATTAAAACATAAAAGTTACTTACTTTATTTTTCTAAATAAATAATAGAACAAGGTGAGGGGAGGAACCAAGCCCTACCCAGCATACAAACTGGTGCACAAGGAAGAGCAATGCAGAGGGAGTTCCTCTCTTGGTTCTGTCACTTTCCATGTTGTATGTTATGTGGCCAGGGATAAAACAGTACTGACCCAAAGTCCTGTGACTTCTGCTAATTGAAAACTAGGGACTTTGGTGCTCAACAAAAGATTTAAGGGTATCTTGTTTGGTAATAATGTTATTAGGCTGCTATTGATGGCTTACTGCCTACTTACTATTTATGTGATGAGAAAGACTAATGATTATCTTTGTACTACAAAAGTGGTGGAATATTTACTCTGTTGTAAGCATTGTCGCACAACATATTGTCAAAGTTATTTCCAGTCCGTGAATCAATATAGTTAAATTGTAATTTGTACAAAAAGTGGATAATAATGTATGCTTCCAATTTATTTCTGAATTTCTACATGATCTTAATTACCTAAATGTTTTGCTTGCTGTTTGAATGTTAAAGCATAATTACCATTTACTCCAGACTGTGATAGTGTAAATCACACTTAAGAGAAATTTTTTTTATAGTAAAAAAAAAAAAAAAAAAAAAAAAAAAAAAATATTTTATTTGGCCTTTGCATGTTTACAGCTTAGCCAGATACGCAACCTGCATCTGAGTGTGAAAATTGCAAAGCCTTTGAAGAGACCTCTGTAATATTTAGTTCCTATCTACTTTCCACAATATTCTTATCACTCACATGTGCACACTTCATGCTTACACCTAGAAATAATTCCAGCAACAGAAGTTTCTGTGTCTGAAGTAAATACAATAGCATTTTAAACTACATTTCATTATAGTGACAATGAGTCAACCCCAACTGAATATTTTCCTCATCTTGTCAATGTGTTAATTCCTTATTGCATGTTCATCAGAACACACAGTGAAGACACGATGCTTCATTTACATCTACATCTGTAGTCAGCATATCACCTTACAATCTGTAGTGGAGGTTACTTCTAGTTCTACTCTCATGTTTCCCTTTTCTGTTGGGTTTATGAAAGGTGTATGGCATGAACGGTTGTTAGTAAACCTACGTATGAGCTCCGATTTCCTCGGCTTGGTCATTTTGCGAGATGTGTGAGAGGAATTGATACGTTGCCGAACATGTTTTAGAACACAGGTGCCTGGAATTTCAACCTCTCCATGATGTACAGTACCTCTATTACATCATCTGCCACAAGAGTTTGTTGAGGATCTGTGTAATGCTCTCACACTTACAGTAATTTATTGTGACAAAATGTGTCACTCTTCATTGGAGTGTCTCTATCTCTTCCATTAAACTAACCTAGTAGCGGTACCAGACTGATAAGCAGAATTCAGGAATTGTCCCAAGAAGTGTTTTGTAAGTCAGTTCTTCCATGGTTAAATATCATTTCTTTAAGATTCTTCCAATGAATTTCAGATTTCCTACTGTCTTTCCTATAATTTTTTCTCTGTGGTCATTTCATGTTAGGTCACTCTAGATGGATACTGCTGGGTATTTTACGGTAATTACTGGTTTTGGTGGTTTATCACCTTAGTGTAATTGAGCAGTGATGGATCTCTTTGCTATTTATATATAATACACTGCAATTATTTACATTCAGAGTCAACTCCTAGCGCCTGCACCAATTGACAATCCTCTACAGGTCTTTCTGCATTTCGGAAATACGGAAGCGTCCGATCCCGCCCGTCTGCTTTGACCCATGATGTCACAAATATGGCGGAAACAAAAACACACACACACACTCTTTCCACAAGAAGCCTAATGACACTAACGGGACAAGCGCAGGAAATGGGGTGTTTTGGGTGGGGGGCAAACTAAATATGAACAAATTTAGACGCCTTGCGTAGCTACAACGTGTAAGTGAAGACAGCCATGCATGAATACCCACCCACCTCCCCAGGGGTCGTAACCCCTGCAACCCATAGAAGATAAAGATGCTTCAGTAGCTGATTAGTGTTTTTTGTCTTTTTTTAAAAAAAGAAATCTCACGGGATAGAACGAACGGATCAGAAAAGTAAATAAAATAAGATAAAACAGAACTGGAGACAGCCACACTCAAACCAAACTCCGCGCCGTCATGACGTCACACACGACATCATCCTTACGTCACAGGTCAAAGCAGACGCGTGGGATCGGACGCTTCTATCGACCCTGCATTTCACTGTAGTCTTCTGCCGTTGTAGCCTTCCTATAGACAACAGCAGCACCTGCAAACAGACTCACATTGTCTACTAGGTCAGTGCAAACGATATGCTATAACACTGCCTTGGGACACTCCTGAAATTACCTTTACCTTTGTCAGTTTTGTACCCTTTCAGACAATGTATCTTGTTCCCAACAACCATCATAAAAGAGCCCACAGTACAAACTAGGGAGGGCAAAGAAAGCCATATTATTGGAAAACAAGAAACATGAGAGGAGACAGGATTCTGGAGTTCTGTGACACATTTCAAACAGTTGTAGCAAATGTCCTCTTCTGTAAATACAAGAGGAAAATTTATACTGGTGAAACACCAGGTCACACAGGATGGTATAACAGGATGGCATCACAGTTAGATGTATGAACCTAATACAAGAATTTAAAACATATCCTTTGTGTGCAGATGGTTTTGCATTGTAGTGGAGCATCACTTTCCTGTAGCGTTTGAAACATGATGCAACTAAACAATTGTTACCATTTGGAGCTTGAAGATAAATATTCTGTGTTAATAGTTTTCAATTTATCCACTACTTTATCACTAAGCAGTGTGATATAATTGCAAATATATGTGGTACTGGGCAAAGAATGTTATGTTACACCACACCACTAAAATCTTGAAAATTGTCTTTTTAGTCACTTATTTTTAAAACTTTTGTTTTGTAGCACAGTATTTCTGGTGTGTGTGTGTGTGTGTGTGTGTGTGTGTGTGTGTGTGTGTGTGTGGGCGCGCGCGCGCGCGCGCGCGCGCGCGCGCGCGCGCGCGCGCATGTGCATGCGCACACACACACACACACACATTAAAGTGAAACTGGGCGATCTTTTTATGTATATACTTGAAGGGGGAAAAAGTATTGATTGTGACCTACAGCTTGCAATGAATTAGTAGTTGGGGTACTGCATATCGATTCTGATATTCAAATAATTTTGATTCTGAATTTCATACGCTTGTTGGATTTGGAAAGTATCAGCTCTCGGCACCTTAATAAATACAAAGGGCTCATAACATTGCATATGTTAGACTGAGTAACAAGCTGATGAGGTCTCAGTTGCTGCTGTGTATTTGAAGTTGCAGTGGTTGTCGACAGGATTCTCTGAAAGTTGAGGTTTTGCACCATTTTAGAGTCTCCGACTTCCTCAGGTTAAATAAGGAGAGAGGAAATTTCAAATAGCTGGCCTATGTGTTCTTGGGGAAGCATTGGTTCCTCAGATTTCATACAAAGAGCCATACAAGAGCCATCTCTTCTGTTTTTTGTTGGCCCAGTACTTTTGCATTTTTTTTCAGATCGTGCCCTTCTCTCCTCTTCCGAAATCACCCTTCCCATCCTCTGTCTGTTAATTTTTATTAGTAATGTGATATGTTTGTCCTGCAGTATCTTGAACGCTTCTTTCTTCTCTTTCAAGTCCTCCATCGTAATATATAATTTCATCATGTCCTCCTTGATCTGTGCAATCCATCTAATGCTGCTCTTTCTATTCCATAACTTTTCAATCACTCTCCTGCCAATTCTGTTTCCTGCTGTTCTCATAAAATGGCCTAGGAAAGAGATCAGTTTCTTTTTCATTGTACTTGTCACTGGTTCTATTTCTTTATAAACTGTTTCATTTGAAGCTATTTTCCAAATGCCCACTTTTTGGTGTTTTCTATTTACACATGTTCTGACTATCCTCCTTTCTATTTTCAGTAACGTGTCTGTTTCTACAATGTTGGTAGTTTTAAATATAGTTTCGCTTGTGTATGTTATGTGTGGCTGTGTGACTTTCATAGTGTTTCAGTTTTGTGGCTATTGAGAGGCATGTTTTTGTTTTATGTGTTCTTGGTAACATGATATGTTTTAGTCAGTTTTTTTTATTTTGCTCTGCCTTGTGGTTGTGTGTTAGTATTACTCCCAAGTATTTAAACTTTTCAACAGTTTTGTTTTTATGTTGTGCTCTCCGATTCTAATTTTGTTTGCCAGTGGCAGTTCTGTTAGCATTATTTCTGTTTCTTCAAAACATATTTTAAAGCCAACCCTCTGGGCTAATTCCTGTATTGATTGTATTTGTTGTTTGGTTTCTTGAATGTTGTTGGCGAGAAGAGCGAGATCATCAGCAAATCTTAAGTAAGTATGACTCACATAAATTAGTCAAAAATGACAAATGTCAGAAAAACACCCAAAATCCAATAATAACAGAAACTAATACCAATTTTTAAAAAAATATTTGAAGTATCTGCCCCCAGTCAATCACATAAAAAACGTGCGTGATGGACTGTGGAATGTGATGAAATTCATTATGAAAGACATCAAGCTCGGACAAAATTTCAAACTCGCAAACAGAAGAAGATGCAACTGACCTCAAAAACATCAGAAAAAATTCTTTGAAATTATCAGAAAGACAAAGTGGCAATACCAAAAGGATCTACTGGGTTCCATTTAAAGAAAACTACTACAAAACCAATTCCTGAGATTATTTCAAAACCTTTGATAAACAATTACACAATTAACAAGGAAGATACATAATTCCTGGCTGCAAAGCTTTTAACAATAGACCCAAGCACCCCTGTAAAAACCAAATCAGAAAATGTAAACCCACCTACAGTGCAAGAAATAGAAATTGCACTCAAAGAAATGACAAAATTCCAAAGCATGTGGTGAAAATAAAGTGTTTGTGGAAATGTGGAAGTATGTTGGTAAAACAAATTTTACAAAAAAATTGAGCAACATAAAAATTCCCAGAAGAATGGACCACAACTATCATTAGCCCACTTTTTTATGAAAAAAGGAGACATAAGTGATTCACACAACTATAGAGGAATGTCATGCTTGGACAGCACCTGTAAATTTTTTTCCAGGATTTTACACAATATAATCAAAGAACAAGAAACTGAGGGAATACCAGGGAGGCTTCAGATCTTGGGGAATCTGTGCCGAACAAAAGATTACTTTGAAATTAATCGTGGTTTATTACCACAAACAAAACAAGCCTCTCTCAATTATGTTTATAGATTTTAAGAAAGCATATGATTCTATCCATAGATCCTCACTGTTAAAAATTTTGAGACATTTTGGACTCCAGCCAAAATTAATTAAACTGACAGAACTTACCTAACAAATACAAATTCATAAATTAAGTTCAGAGGGGAGCTTTCTGAATCATTCTTGGTGAAAACTGATTTAAGGCAGGGAGACAGCCTGTCATCACTTCTTTTTAAATGTGTCCTTCAATGCATAATGAGGGAGTGGTACAAGGACAATACAAATAACTTTAAGGTTGGAACACAAAAGGATGAATAATGATGAATTATTTAGGATTTGCAATGGAAACTCCAGGTAGGAATATCAAAAAGGCTCTAGCCTGAGTTGCCGGAGTTGACAATCCTGTGTGTCAGATGTGCTTTCTTATGTGAATGAACACCACATTGTTAATTTATTTCTCAAGAATGCATCCTATCAGTACTGTAGATGAATAGAAGCAGTGCACCAGCAGGGAGCTTTGATGCACTCACCAGGTAACTGCATCCACTGGTCAGCTGTACTCTGGCCAAATTATTGCCCGCTCAGTTTCCTCTGGCTGACCTGTAATTTTATTGGTGCCTCCTGAGAATATGTTCTAATTGGAAACACCGACTTACTTGTCATTTAACTGGATTGATGGTAGGCTGTAATGTGAACTTCTGAGGGGCACATAGTGACAAGGCTGGCAATCAAAAAGTGAACAGTGACTAATTTTCTATAATGTACATGTGACATCATTGTAAAATGCCCTCCTTGGGCCGTAAGTACTTTATGCCTTCTTTCGCCATCTCATCAGTGTGTGTCATTTTCCACAGATAACCAACATAGACTCTACAAACTGCTTAGCCTCCTATCAATTCTTGTTATTGATAAAGTTTAACTTAAATTTTAAGTTCCAGGGAAACCCTTAGTCATCCTCGAGCTTGTACAGATCATTCCTTTTCAGTCGTACTTGTCACATTTCCTCTCAGCATTTACTAAATAATGAAATTTTTGTAATATATGGCTAATGTTGTGTACGGTCGTTAGTACTCAGTGTACTTTAAAATTAATTTGTATTGATGTTAGTATTTGAAACATTGTGTATGATTGCTCAAGTAAAATGTAGGGCTACCATAGTTATTACTGTCATTGCTACCTACTGTGATCTGCTGAAAATGTTGCTGGTCTTGAAATTTGATTTTCTGTGATTTAGGATGCAATGAAGTTCATGCACCATGGGAAAAGGCAAAAAATGTTGGGACCTGATATTGACAATGCTCTAAAAGTGAAAAATGTTGAGGTAAGCAGTCTTTTGCCCTGTAAAAATGTAAACTAAAAATTCACGTGTTTATCTTTGGTGGGACATAAGCAACTGTTGATATTAATCATCAGTGATAAAACCTGATACAGTTGTAAAAATTATTGATTTCTAAAAAGAAACAAAAAAAAAAAACAGTTTTTGGGTGTGTGTCCCATCTTCAGGTGCAGTTGTAAAATTGTAAATCACTAACGCCGGAGTTTCTGACATTCCTAAAACGGGGGAAAGGGGTCATTTTGACCCCACATAAAATATTTTCATATTTGACTTAAACAAGCACTTCTTTTTAGTGTTTGTTAACCCATGTTTTATTTCTAGTAATCATAACAATTATTTACAATTCTAAATAATAATTACTGACTTATTTGAACAACAATGTATCATACAAATTTATTGTTGCTACTGCTAACAAGTTTCTCAACTATAGATTTTAATTTATTAACTACTCATACAACCTTCTAGACTCATTTAGTATATTTGGTCCATTTTACTCTCACATGTGTTTTACAAGCAACTCTATATTACTTTTCACTGAAGCCATTTGAAGCTGCTAGGCGCACTTAGCACAGGTCATTTCTGTTTTACGCGCAAATTTTCCACACATGGCTTTATGGCACTGTACACAGTTTTCTTTGATCTTGTTGCCTTTGCAGAGGCTGATTTGGCACTTCCTCCGCTTTCTAGGTGATTTTAGTCCCATATCCTCTTTCTCTGCCTGATCTTCTTACTCTTTCATTCCCTTCAGTTCATTTGTCAGTTGAAGTATGAACTTCTTCCTTTCCATTTTCTTGTTTGTTACTATGTTATAGACGACCCATGCATTTATTGCCGCCATGTCCAGTATCTTGTAGAAGACATGCATTGGCCATCTCCTACATGCAACCTTTGTAGTATATTTACGGGTCAACCACATCCACCCTGTACTTTGTTGCATTGTAGAACGTTACGGATTCAGGTTTTTTCTTTCCTTCCTTGCTTATTACTACTTCAGCATGCAGCATACTCAGAAGAATGACATTTTTATTCTTCTTTCCTTGGTATACAGTCAAGGTGCAGTCTGTGTTGCCACTATTGTTCAGTATTGTGGTGGAGTGTATTTTAGCATTTGGCTTCCTTACTTCATCGGGGATTTCACCGAGGACCTTGTTCATTGTACCAACTAATGAAGTTTTCTTTCCTTTGTGTTTTTTAGCAAGTTGAAGAGACATAAAGAAGTTGTCTGTGGTCACATTACTTCCTTGATTTACAAATCACCCCTTAAGATGCTGAATGACCTACTCTCCAAGTGGTTGTTTCTCTCTATGCGTGTCCTCTTTGCTGAGGTATGGGAAAGCATTACATATATACTTTGTCATTACATCAACAGCCAACGAGAACTGGAGACCATATTTGTCTGGTTTGTTGGACATCAATTGAGTAAACCTGCATCTTGCTTTGCTTGGTAACAGTTGCTCATCAATGGTTATATTTTTTCCAGAGTGGTAAGCACAAATACTGTTTTCAATGAACTTTCCCCAAATTTCAGATGCAGGAGTGAACTTGTTGACTGCCAGATGTTCTGCCCAGGTTGATTTTTCATCAAAATGGAGAAATCTGAGAAGCTCCTGAAATCTGTCCCTTGGCATAATGTCATTGATGAAAGCAGACCCCCAAGAGTGCGACCAGATATCATCCGCAGACATGCATTTTGTGCACAATACACCCCAAACACACATGATGGCTGTCAGTTTCTCCAGTTCCTCGAGTGACGCAGTCCAGTCGTTGTGTTTTAGTAATATTCAAGCATTTGATTCTGTGTGTTTGTCATGAGATGTAGCATTGCTTCATCAAAAATAAGGCTGAAGGCACTGATGACAGAGCTGTCTACTCATTGGCAAACATAAGCTGTGGGACCTCCTCCTCTCCTTCAGAAAATTCACAGCTGACCACCTTCCAGAAGGTGAATAATTTCCAATCTACCACACGGTTCCATCCCTTTGCAATCATCTATGTAGACACTTCCAACTGTACCTGCTGTGATGAAAGAGTTGGTGACTGATGTATATCAGCATCTGAATCCTCTTCCACTTATCGCCCCTCATTCACAATGTCTTCATCTTCACTTGTGTCAATCATCTTCATCAGTAAAGTCAATTTCCGATTCAGCTTTGGAATTCTCTAGGAGATGTAACACTTCTTCATCAGAAAGTCCACACTGACGATACATGTTCGAAAACATGTTTCACGGACAAAGACTGCCTTAGTGACACAACATAAGCTGTTGTGGACTGAAATGTACATGTGCCAAGTTGCAACAATGAGCAGCAACTGCTGTGCATTACTGTTCACTGTCGCCACTGTATTGTGGGATGATTTACTTATATTCAGAAGAGAAATTACAGTGGGGTGAAATTGACCCTTTCTGCTGTTCTAGTATTAAATCAGTGCCCACTGGCAGCTAATGTCATAAATTCCTTTGTGTCTTGATTCATAATGGCTTTGGGATAAAAATTGTGTCTGTTCTTCCGGACATGGGGAAAATCTACCTGCCTTCATGCAGGTTCATATGTGGCACACCCTTAAACCCAGACCGATGTTAAGTTATGCAATGGTGAACCGGGATGTCATACCATTAATATGTACTCTATTTTTGATTGCTTTTATCAGTGGTTCTGCTCTTTTAATAGGGAATCTTCATCCTTTTGTGTAGGTCCTCCTTTGAGAGAGGTTTTCTGGCAGGCCTAGGGTTGAAGAGGATATCTTGTCTTACACAATGTATCAGGGGTGCAGTATTTTAACATATTTCAATTTCAGATATGCGTCCCTTATGGACCCACATTTGGTAACATACAGATGTTTTTTCTAAGCATTTCTGTTGATTCTGTGTGGCTTATGTTAACATTGTGGGTAGGTGTTTAATTGATTTCTAATTTTGCAGATGCACCTGAAGATGGGACAAGTCCTGAAACTGGGTTGTTTGTTCCTTTTTAGAAGTAAATAACTTTTACAACTGTAGCAGATTTGTCATTGATGATGAAACTGAAAATTATCTGTTGTACTCTTCCCCTCATCTCTTTCACTCCCAAATTACCTTCAGTTGACTCCTGATGCTTCTTAAACACCAAAGTGTAATTTTTAATATTGCATTGAAGTGCACTTGTTATCAACTATGCCCCATAAATTACAATAGTTTTAGAATTAAGGTGTGCAGTTTGTTGTTTGAGGGAGAGTGTAAAAATGTATGTCGATCAAGAAATTAATGAGAAGTAAGACTATAAAAGCTATGAATGTTTGAATAGTGTTCCTTCTTCATGTACAACTGTTCCTCCCATTGTCAGTAAAATGACCATTTCTGCACATAGTTGTTGAGCGATTCTGTAGTTTCAAATTCACTTTGTAACAGGATTCTGGACTCACTTTGTAAAGAAATTGAAATGCTGCTTTCTGTGTGTCAGCTCTTTTTTGCATGCTATTTTTCTCACCTCTGTAGTGTTAGCAAACAGTGACTGGGAAGAACACACAGAAAATGTTGTGAGGAAGGTGAACTAAAGACTGCGTTTTTTGGCAGAACACTTAGAAGATGCAAAAGATGTATTAAAGAAACTGCTCACACTGTGCTTGTCCATCCTCTTTTGGAGACTACTGTATGGTATGGGATCCTTACTGGGTAGGGTTAGTGGAGCATATCGAGAAAGTTTAAAGAAGGGCAGCATATTTTGTATTATCGAGAAATAGGGGAGGGAGTATCATGGACACGATACAGGATTTGGGGTGAACATCATGAAAACAAAGGCATTCCATTGTGGCAGGATCTTACACAAACTTTAAGTAACCTACTTTCTCCTCCAAATGTGAAAATATTTTGTTGGTGCCGATCTACAGAGGGAGAAACCATCATCATCGTCATCAAATAAGGAAAATCAGAGCTCGCAAGGAAAGATACAGGTTTTCATTATTTCTGTGCACTGCTCGAGATTGAAATAATAGAGAATTTTGTGGAGATGTTTTGATGAACCCTCTGCCGGGCACTTAAGTGTGATGTGTTGCATATCCAAGCAGATGTAGATGTAAAGACTGTAGTTAGGTAACGGTATTCCGAGGCTGTGAGTTTGCATACTTTATTGCCCCAGTTCTCTCTGAAATTATTTGTTATACAACAGAACAATCATTTTTGCAGTGCATTGATCACATATACACATAATGAAACACACAAAGAGATTTGAAGTAACAAAAAGTTTATGTAACTTCTTCAGGATTAAAAGACTCTATGCATAATTCCTCAGTCTTGAAGAAAGCTTTGAAGCATAATTCCACAACTTTTTGTTCGATTTCACTTTGTAATTACATAACCATATTTAATCCTCTATGATGTTGCGGTCTTCAGTCTGTAGACTGGTTTGACACAGCTGTCCACGCTACTCTATCCTGTGCAAGCCTCTTCATCTCCGAATAACTACTGTAACCTACATCCTTCTGAATTCTTACTGTACTCATGATGTGGTCTCCCTCTATGATTTTTACCCCACACACTTCACTCCATTTCTAAATTGGTAATACCTTGATGTCTTGAAATCTGCCCTATCAACTGATTCCTCCTCCTAGTCAGGTTGTGCCACAGATTTCATTTCCCCAAATTCTATTCAGTACCTTCTCATTAGTTATGTGATCTAGCCTTCTAATCTTCAGCATTCTTCTGTAGCACCAAGTTTCGAAAGCTTCTGTTCTCTTCTTGTCTAAACTCTTTATTATCCGTGTTTTACTTTATACATGCCTACAATCCATACCAATACTTTCAGAAAAAGACTTTCTGACAATTAAATCTATGTTTGAAATTAACCAGTTCTTCTCCTTCAGAAATTCTTTTTTTGCCTCACCAGTCTACATTATATATCTTATCTACATTGGCCATCATCAGTTATTTCACTGCCCAAACATAACGCAGTGGTTAGCTCACTGGACTCACATTCAGGACAACGACAGTTCACACCCACATCTGGCCATCCTGATTTAGATTTTCCATGATTTCCCTAAATTGCTTCAGGCAAATGCTGGGATGGTTCCTTTGAAAGAGCACGGCCGATTTCCTCATCCTTCCCTAATTTGAGCTTATGCTCTGTCTGTAATGACCTCATTGTCGATAGGACATTAAACATTAAACTCCAAATAGGAAAACTCATCTACTACTTGACGTGTCTCATTTCCTAATCTAATTTGCTCAGCATCGCCTGATTTAATTCGATTACATTCCATTATCTTTGTTTTTCTTTTGTTGATGTTCATATTGTATCCTCCTTTCAAGACACTGTTTATTCTGTTCAGCTGATCTTTCAAGTTCTTTGCAGTCTATAACGGAATTACAGCATCATTGGCAAACCTCTGAAGTTTTTCTTTCTTCTCCCTGGACTTTAATTCCTACTCCAAATTTTTCTTTGGTTTCCTTTATTGCTTGTTCAGTGTACAGATTGAACATCATCAGGGTAGGCTAGAACCATGTCTCACTCCATTCTCAACTGTAGCTTTTCCTTGGTGCCCCCAGACTTTTATAACTGCCAACTGGTTCCTGTACAAGTTCTAAAAAGCCTTTTGCTCCCTGTATTTTGCCCCTGCCACCTTGAGAATTTTAAAGAGAGTATTGCAGTCAACATTGTCAAAATCTTTCTCTAAGTCTACAAACGCTATAAACATGGGTTTGTCTTTCTTTAACCTATCTTCTAAGAGAAGTCATAGGGTCAATGTTGCCTCACATGTCCCTAAATTTCTCCAGAATCCAAACTGATCTTCACCAAGGTCGGCTTCTACCAGTTCTTCAATTCTTCTGTAAAGAATTTGAGTTAGTATTTTGCAACTTTGATGTATTAAACTGATAGTTCAGTAATATTGACACGTGTCAGCACCTGCTTTCTTTGGAATTGGAATTATTACATTCTTCTTGAAGTCTGAGGGTATTTCGCTTGCCTCACACATCTTTCACACCAGATGGAAGAGTTTTGTAATGACTAGCTCTCCCAAGGCTGTCAATAGTTCTGATGGAATGTCATCTTCTCCTAGGACCTTGTTTCACCTTACACCTTTCAGTGCTGTGTCAAATTCTTCTCACAGTATCATAACTCCCACGTCATCTTCACCTACTTGCTCTTCCATTTCTATAATATTGCCCTTAAGTGTGTCTCCCTTGTAAAGACCCTCTATATACTCCTTCCACCTTTCAGCTTCACCTTGTTTGCTTAGAACGGATTTTCTATGTGAGCTCTTAATATTCATACAATTACTTCTCTTTTCTTCAAAGGGCTCTTAAATTTTCCTGTAGGTAGTATCTATTTTCCTCCATGTGAAATTTGTTTCTGAGTCCTTGCATTTGTCTAGCTGTTCTGGCTTAGCCATTTTGCACTTCTTATCAGTCTCATTTTTTATGTATTTGTATTCCCTTTTACATACTTCATTTGCTGCTGTTTTATATTTTCTCCTTCCATCAGTTAAATTAAATATCTCCTGTGTTATTCAAGGACTTCTACGAGGGACTGTCTTTTTATGTATTTGATCCTCTGCTGGCTTCACTATTTCATCTCTTAAAGCCACCTATTCACCTTCTACTGTATTCCTTTCCCCTGTTCTGGTCAACTGTTGCCTAATGCTCCACTCCAACTGAAACTCTGTCTAGGTCCCATCTTCTCAGTTTCCTACCTTCTTCAGTTAGAATCCACATCTGCCCCTGGAAATGTTTTACCATTTAAAATTTGGCTCTGAAATACCTGTCTTACCATCAGTACAGTATGAAACCTTCTGGTGTTTACATTGTACAATTTTCCATGTGCACAATCTTCTTTCATGATTTTTAAATGGAGTGTTAGCACTGATCAAATTATGCTGTGTGCAAAATTTTGACAGCCAGTTTCCAATTTCATCCTTTTCCCTCAGTCCATATTCACCTACATTTTTTTTTTCTTCTCTTCCTTTTCCCACTATCAAATTCCAGTCCCCCATTGGAATTTAATTTTCATCTCCCTTAACTATCTGAATAATTTCTTCATCATACATTTCTTCAGTATCTTCATCATCTGTGGAGCTAATTGGCATATAAAATTTTGACTACTGTGGTGTGTGTGGTCTTCATGTCTATCTTGGCTACAGTAATGCATTCACTATGCTGTTCATAGTAGCTTACCCGCATTCTTACTTTCTAGTCCATTATTAAACCCACCCTTGCATTACCCCCATTTTTTATCTTTTATATATAGTGCTGTTTTCTCCTGACCAGAAGTCCTGTTCCTCCTGCTACCGAACTTCACTGATTCCCATTGTGTCTAAATTTAACCTATCCATTTCCCTTTCTAAATTTTCTGCCCTACCTGTCTAATTAAGGCATCTAACATTTCATGATGCAGTCCGTAGAATGTCAATTTTGTTTCTCCTGATGATGACATCCTTGTGAGTAGTCCCCGCCCAGAGATACTAATGGGAGACTATTTTACCCAATAGGATGCCTTCATCATTTAACCATGCAGTAGAGCTGCATGCCCTTGGGAAAAATTATGAGTGCAGTTTCCACTTGCTTTCAGTCATTCACAGCACCAGTACAGCAAGGCCATCTTGGTTTATGTTACAAGGCCAGATCAGTCAATCAT
Source organism: Schistocerca americana (assembly GCF_021461395.2). NCBI lineage: Eukaryota > Metazoa > Arthropoda > Insecta > Orthoptera > Acrididae > Schistocerca > Schistocerca americana. The sequence continues at coordinate 440,878,257 of NC_060123.1, forward strand.
CCAACCTGTTGCCCCTGCAATTGTTGAAAAGGCTGCTTGCCCCTCTTCAGGAACCACATGTTTGTCTGGCCTCTCAACAGACACCTCTCCATTGTGGTCGCACCTCCACTGCGGCTATCTGTATTGCTGAGGCACACAACCTCCCCACCAACAGCAAGGTGTGTGGTTCGTATGGGGAGATCTGTATCATTGTCAGTTTGGTGATTGTAGGAAGGCAAGGGGGGGGGGGGGGGGTTAAATTGTAGAGAAAGGCCAAGTGATGAGTGCAGTAAGTAGATTTAGATTGGTGTAGATCACTAGCATGGAGATCTGCCTCAAGTGAGTCTGTGGACTGGAGACTGATCGCTTCATCTTCAAATCTTGAAGAAAACAGAGAAATGATGTTTAATTATTTGTGTTGTCTTCATTGTTATGGAAATATGTGTTCTGCACTGAGCAAACTTAATTTTATTCCTTAGCATCAAAACTTGTTCCAGTGAAGTTTCACTTTTGATATAGTGTTCATTTATTTTCTCAGAAATGCCTGATATGGTGTTGAGATATTCATATAATCCTTAAATCTCACTTTTAATCCATTAATAACTGTTAAAGAAGAAAATTTAGTTTGCCCAAGCAGACCCCTATTTTCATAATTACTGTATATAGGGTGATTCTGTGAAGATGCTACAAACTTTCAGGGATGAGACAGAAGAATAAATGTATCAATTTGAGGTAAGGGACCTGGTCTGGAAATGATTGAATCTAAAGTTATAAGTGGAAACCATTCTGATACCTCTAACATTGGAATACATGTTCAGGTACTGTTGTTGCTAAGACTGGTAGGATAGGCTCCTTTCAGAGGTTGTAGTATGGACCAAAACAACAACAAAAATGTCCAGTAAACATGGGCTGTAATATGCATACCTTAAAAACTATGAGCACTTGTTCATTTTCATCACTGTGAAACACATCTCTTCTGCTGAACAAGGGGCTTAGCTCTTAATTTATGGATTTTAGAGCCCATACATATTGGAAATTTTTTCCTTGTTTCAGTCCGTACTACCTCCTCCAAAAATATGGAAAACCAAGGAGCTTGCAGTAGAAGAGATGTATTTCACAGTATAGAAGAAGAACAAGTGCTCATAGCTCTTAATGTATGCATTTTAGGCTCCATGTTTATTGGGCATTTTCTTCCTTCTCTGTTTCAAACTATCACCTCTGGAAGTCCCCTACCCTACAGTCTTAGCAATAGCATTACTGTTACATGTATTCTGCTGTCAGAGGTTTCAGAACAAGTTTCCCTTATTTCTCTCGACCCTATTGTTTCTGGACCTTGTTCTCTTACCTCAGATTGACACATTTACCCTTCTCCATCCTCACTGAAAGTTAGTAACATCATCATGGAATTACCCTGTATATTTGGAAGCAAACACAGACAAAAAGTGAGCTTCAACCCCAAGATGAAGTTGTTAGCTTTTTGAAAGTGTAATGATACAGTCACTTCATTGCCACAATGTCTTTTACATTAAGTTGTTACAATAGCTTTATTCACATTGGATTGCCACTGTTATTCAGTGTGATATGTTTGCAGTCTGAGGCTGAAGACCACAAAACTGATGATTATGTATCTGCCATGAAAATATTTTACCAATTGCCTAAAGCCTAGTTTATCCTGGAGGGAACACAAGTGAATGAGCACTAATAAACAAAGAATTCTCTTCGGTGTAAATGGTAGGTGAGCTCAAGCTAACAGGATTTGGTCTAGGGCAATTCACATTTGCTGCTGCTGCTGATATTCAGCTGGTTGCTGACCTTTCAGTGAATTGTCAAAGGAAATTCACACATTCTTCACCTTGGTACATTCACACAGAGAGCATTCGCAGTTAGGTTGCTTCATTGCCAACAGTGTGTTTGATACAAAAAATAATTCCATGCAAATAAAACAGTTTTTCATCACCGCTTTCAGCACTTGCTACGGCGGCATAACTTCACACTACCTGCACCTTTCCCAGTGGGTGTGAACCCTTCACCACATTGACTTTGTGAAGCGGCCAGTGTTGACCTTTGCCTTCACTTGCTTGCTAAGGACACTATTCCAGTCTCGGTCTATCATCTTCAGTTTCACAACCTTCGCAATAGTACCTTTGTATGCACTGATGGCTCTCAGACTGACCATGGGGTCAGGTGTGCCTTTGTTGTTGACACCCACGTCTTTCAATATCGGTTTCCAGCACACTCCTCAGTATTTACAGCCGAGCTCTCGCCTTGTATCAGGCCAAGGAGTACATCCAGCGACACACCCTTTTGAATTGTGTCCTCTGCTCAGACTCACTCAGTGCCCTTCAAAGTCTATGTGCGCTGTACACTGCCCATCCCTTAGTGCAGGTGGCGCAGTGGTTCCACACTGGACTCGCATTCGGGAGGACGACGGTTCAATCCCGCGTCCGGCCATCCTGATTTAGGTTTTCCGTGATTTCCCTAAATCATTCCAGGCAAATGCCGGGATGGTTCCTCTGAAAGGGCACGGCCGACTTCCTTCCCCATCCTTCCCTAATCCGATGAGACCGATGACCACGCTGTCTGGTCTCCTTCCCCAAGCAACCAACCAACCTTAGTGCAGCGGGTCCAGGAAAACTGTCAACTGCTCACTCTTGGTGGAGCCAGTGTGCTATATCTGGGGTTCCTGGCCATGTCGGTCTGCCAGGAAATGAGGCTGCTGCCAAAGCTGCGGTCCTCGTACCTCAGCCCCTGAGTACCTATATTCCCTCAGATGATATCTGTGTTGCTGTCTGTCAGGAGGTGGTGTCTCTTTGGTATCGCCAATGGTCCTCCCTTCACGAGAATAAGCTGTGATGTATTAAGCCTCTCCCAGCAACGACCTCCTCTCAGCCATTGCACTGGGAGGAGGTCATTTTAACTAGGCTGCTTACTGGGCACTGCGTTTTTAGCCATCTTCATTTGCTAAGTGGTGCTACCCTACCACTTTGTACTCATTGTGACCAATTTTTAACTGTCTGCCACTTCCTGATGGAAAGCCCATTTTTTAACCGTTTACATTCCTGCTTGGGTTTGCCATCTGTGTTATCGGGCGTTTTAGCAAATGACGCACAGCCTGTCGACCGCGTCTTCCTTTTTATCCGCCAAAGCAATATGGCGAAGGCCATTTAATTTTTAGTTTTGGACCTCCATTTCTGTATGGTGTCTTTTTTAGCTCTTTTCCCACATGCCTGTTTTTAGCTGTCTTCTATTCTGTCAATTGGAACTCACATATAGTTGTTTAACTCCTCTCTGTGTTAATGTTCTATAGTTTTGACTTGGGCATATATGACCCCAGTTGTTTTTTCATTTTTGTGCCCTAAAGCAAAACAAAACCAAAACAAGTTTTTCATCATGGCAGTAAGTAGTGTAATTGAATGAAATGTGTATGCTGATGATTCTAGTGGGGGGTGAGGGGGGGGGGGCAATAATGCAGAGTTCGGAGCTCGTACTGTTCTAATGATGGATGCTCATTCTCTCATGCTGTCTTCCATCCCACCAGTATAAACCTTTGTTCTAGGGTGTATGCAAGTTGATAATGCTGAACATTTGTTAATTGTTCTGTCTTGCTTGCTTGCTTCAATGTTCTTTCATGCGCTCCAGTGTAAATGACATGTAGTGCAGGTTGCATATATACCTGGGTCTACGTATGCATGCTGAAGTCCATGGTAAATTTCAGTAAGAGGACTAACATTTTTTGTTGTCCTCTGAGCAGACAAGAAGGTATTAAGTGGATATCATTGTAATCTCATTTGTTTTATAGTCAATGGTTGTACATCCTGAATTTAGCAATACTCTTTCCTTTTCATTCAGCATCCTTTATTAATCAAGGTAAACTCATTTTTCAGCCACTTTATGGAATATATGCACCAGACCACATTCCTTTCCGATTTGCATCTGGTGGGGGTAGAGAGCTTCATTTCATAGAAGAAAAGGAGGTTGAACTGAATGATGTCGTCAATTTACCCCTGCCAAAATTACCTCTGGAAGTGTCATTACGAGGTATGTCTTTTGTTTATGTTTTGCTTTATTCAAAATGATTATTGCATGTAGTTGTTTTGAATTTTCTTGGTTTTATACATGGACGTTAAACTGTATCCAATCAAAAATGGAAGAGAAAACACAATATATACTGAGAAAAACTGAAATCCCATTGTTAGTACCAGTATTTTGATAAATTCTTTGTGCAGCTCAAACAAGAAATAGCAAAATAGAACCAAAAATTACTGACTTTCTGTGGTTAATGACTTCCAGAAATAAAGAAATGTGAACTGATCATGTGTTAAGATCCACAAGCAGTAACAAACCATGGAGTATTAACCACATTGCATGTTATCAGAGAAACAGAAGTGTCCCATTTGAATGAATTAGAAGCACTATTGCTGTTTTTGAGAAGATTGTTTGCTACAATTTTCATTAATGCTAATTTATTCAAAACGGGTGGTAGGAAACTAAGTCTGACCTATTCTTACTGACTCTTTATTGAAAGTGGCTGTTAATATGTCCAAGTAAACAAGATCAGTGATAATAGCCTGTGTGAAAAAGAATTACCGATACACTTTTCCATCTCCTCATTGTACAAAACTCATATAAGTCATGAGTAGACTGTGGAGTTTTAGGTCACTGAGAAAGCATTTTAGCCACCTAAAATAGGCCCTTTCAGTACCTCGTCTAGGCTATATAAAACCTGAAATAGGCCCTAAAAAGTATTCTGCAGAAAAACTAAACATAATGTAAAATGCACATTGTTGACATGTGAGCATATTATTAGTCATTAAAAATAAGGTAAATGAAAATCAGACTGATGGCAGCACTTCTCAAGGAAAGCTTATAAAATAGGATTTTCTTAGTTTTCGAAAGGGGATGTTTGCTTCCACAATAGCATGACACAGGTCAACTGCAAAGTTGGTTCTTTTTGGTGTATTCATCAGATGTCATTGTGAAACGTGTTTGCTTTAGTTTTGGTTTTAGTTCAACATTTGCCTTGTGTAATATTCCATCTCAGATAAGTGGGACTTTTTCATTCAAAACTAATAAAAGAAGGAAGCGAGATGCTATATAGAATTGCATATAAAAGCATTTGATATTTTTAAAGCAACACTGCCACTTAATTTGATCAAAATAAAATTAAAAAAAGAAACATACAATACAGTTTAGTGATTTTAGTTTTCCAACTAGCCTGTCACTGAACAGATTTTTGTCACAACTCAAATCTTAAAAAAAGAGATCAGAACTTGGTGCATCATTTTAAAAACATTTATGCTTTGTCGTACAGGTATGGCATTTTCAAATTGTTTACCTTTCCTTTTTGTCAAAATTGAACTCTGCTACTTAAAAATTATAATCAAAGTGAACAGTTGAGTCCCAGTCTCTCATACTCTAATTTTGAACTATATTTATAAATTAATCTGCTTCACAAATGCTCTGGTGTCAAAAGATATGACAAGAAATTCGCAATTTTGAAGTGGCAGGAAAACCTAAGAAACATAAAAACATAACAGCTAACCTCTTTGTTGCATGCTTGGCAGAATATAATTTTTCCATCTGTTGTATAGTGTGGAAACTCTGGTAGCCACAGTTTTATACAACTAGACTTTCAACTAGCAGATTTCAGCATTCTCCTCTGTTGAACTATTTGCGCACTGAAACTAGAATGGGTTTTGAACAATGAACATCTTACACTTCATGCATCCATCAGTACACTCCATACTAGTTCAATTTGGTTGTTGGACAACAAAAATTTGACAATGGCCTCACTTTTCTACAATGAGAGAGTGTGTGTAACTAAGGAGTGAGGTGAAGCTTTTTACTTCAGTTGCTACGCAGCGTTAAGTCTCCTCTGTGTTGTTGTTGTTGTTGTTGTTGTTGTTTTTCTTTTATCTGATGTCAGTTCAAGGTCTATGAATTACTTTCTGTGTGGAAACAGGCAGTAGACCAGGGCTATATGAGCTACAGACATTTTTTTCCAAAATATCACAATTCCAAATTGGCACTAAAACCTAAGAAGCATACAAACATAACTACTAACGACTTTGTTGCGTGCTTGCCAGTCTTGTAAGCAAATCTAATCTTATAAAAATACAAGAATTTTAAGTTAAATGAAAGAAGTAGGTATCTTTTAGGATGTTATAGCTGAAATAAGCAAAAATAGGTGTTAATGTCGAAAAAGGCTGTTTTAGGTACTATAAAAGTGATGGTTTTGAGTTTAATTAGTCATGAAATGCGTAAATACAATTTATTTGCAACTATGAACTCAGGAAAAGAAAAAGTTTTTAACTAAAAGTCCAGGGTCTAGTCAGGAGTTTCTTTCTTATGAACCACATCAATGTACATCTCAGATGCTGGCTGGCATTAAATGTAGACTTTTCCTTGTAAATGTAGTCATATCACTGAACTCTTAACTTGCCAGTTATCCCATCCACTTGTTATAGTTCTTGTATTTCGGTGCAGAAGGTATGTTTTGGGATGCTTACTCAACTTGTTGGTGAACTACATTTTATATGGTTTATAGCAGGCCTGTTCAGGAGGCGGACAGACAAGCACAAGTGCTCATGCTCGTTCACTACCTGAGTAGTGAGTGTTCACCGCTCACAGTAAAATGAATGTGGCTGTCAGGCATCATTATATAGTGCAGGAGAAGTACAAAACTGTGCGGTGTTTTCAGCAGAGAAATGACATTGTGTTAAGTTCACTGTAGTTTTAAATGCAAGCATATATACTTAATGGCCCAGTGCTTAAAGTGGAGAGTAGCTCTTTTAAAATCAATGAAAAGCACCAGTATGATGAGGTTAGGAACTTCAAAGCAAAGGTCAGTCACACTAGCATCAATTTATAACACGTCAGTGCATGCCTAGCTACAGTTAGATATTATGGACCTGCTGTATGACGGACAGCTGAGTGATAAGTTTAATAATAAAATAAGTCTTTTAGACTTGTAAAATATTGTCTTTAATATAAATTTCCATAGCTTCACAAGTTAGCAACTAAGATTATGTTCATATTTGGCCCTACAAATTTCTGCAAGCAACTTTTTGCAGCACTTAAGAGAATGAAATCTACCTACAGAAGACTGACTTCAATTTAAAAGCATATCCTCAAATTAGCAGTGCTCAGAAAGTAGCACAAGGCACTGATACTTTAGTGAAAAACAAAGTAAGTAGTAGTCATTGATATGCAGTAGTTCGGTGTGTAACGTATGAATAAGATAGTTACAAAATTCAAGTTGATGTCAATATAAGCTTCATCCGAAAAACATATTCATCATGAGGCTGCATCAGTCGTATCAAATATAATGTTTCATATTTAGCTGCCCCAAGTTCTTTGCACTAGAAATTTAAAAATTCTAAGTTTCATTTCATTGCCATTTTTCATCAGTGTTACAGTTTTAGGAAATAAATTTGCCTCAAAAGTCATTAGATAGACACCGTGAAATGATACACCTCCATATAACTATTAGTGGCCATAGAATAGACTTATTAACAGTAGTTAATCGTGCCGAGTGTGACATACCTTGTTCAGATTCCCCCTCCCCTCCCCTCCTCTCCCCTCCCCACTCACCCCATCCCATACCCTCCCCCCTCCCATCACCTTCCTTCCCCTCCTCTACTGTCTCCTCCTTTCCTCTTCCCCTTCCATTACTCACTGTGAATCAGCTGGTTGCTCACTGCTGAGATGTGAGAGTGAGCCAGCTTGCATGAGCAGACCAGTGAACCGGCTTGGTTTAGAGAACAGATTTTTTAAATTGAACTCTCCACATGAGTAACCTGCCAGATACAGACTGTGTAATGTATGCATTCAACCATAAATGGACAGGTAGCATTGAAAAGTAGTTCTTAGTACTTTCTTTGAAACTCAACTCGAGCAACTGGTTTGTCAGCCCACACATAGCAGAACTATTTTAGGTCTAATGGCTGCAGACCGACCTGACTTTATTGACAGTACTTTGAAAAAAAAAAGAAACAAAAAAGGGCTTGATCGCAAAATTCTTTATTAAGCGTTGCGCTTTTCAGAATTTCATCATCAGACAGAAGCTGTGGAATGAAGTATATAAGAAAATATGCGTAAGTATGCATCTCAGTATTGTAATATAGAGAGATTTCAATTAGTATATGCCTACACAAGATGAGATTTTTGTTGTATTCAGTCTGTGCGCTCACTTTCGTGAGCTTTGTACTAAAGTCTGATTTTTATGTAAGTACAGTACTACTTGAAATTTCTATGTATTGCAATAATAATGCTCAGAAAGGTGGTTGAGAGTAATAAATTAATTAGGAATAAAGAGATGCTTCACTGAAAGCAGAAGCGCTGTGTCATTGACAGATACACAAACAAAAGTTTGCTAGCTTTCAGAATGAAATTCCTTTCTCTAGCTGTGGGAGAAATGCGTGCGTGCGCGCGCACACACACACACACACACACACACACACACACACACACACACACACCTGTCTCCCTACTTTCGAGTAGAATGAGCACAATTTAGGGAGACAGGTGTGTGTATGTGTGTGTGTGTGTGTGTGTGTGTGTGTGTGTGAGAGAGAGAGATTTCGACAAAGGCCTTGTTGGCTGAAAGATCACTTTCTGACAGTCTTTTTATTGTGCCTATCTGTGACTCAGCATCTCCGTTGTATCATGAGTAGCAACTATCCTTTTCATAATATTGTTACATTCCAGTCTGGATTTTCCAATTGTTAGATTTTGCATGATAGATGCCAGTTATTTTTGAACCACATTGAATGACAGGCGTGCTTTCTGACATGATTTTGACTGAGCCAGGTCTCAACAAGATAAACAATAATAATAGAGAGGGAAAGTTGCTACTCACCATATAGCAGAGATGCTGAGCTGCGATAGGCACAACAAAAACATTCACACAATTATAGATTTTGGCCATTAAGGCCTTTGTCAGCAACACACACACAAACGCAACTTGCGCACACGTCTGCAGTCTCAGACAACTGAAACCACGTTGCGAGCAGCAGCACCAGTGCATGATGGGAGTGGTGACTGGGTGGGGGTAAGGAGGAGGCTGGGGTAGGGAAGGGGAGGGATAGTATGGTGGGGGTGGCGGAGAGTGAAGAGCTACAGTTTAGACGGAGGGCAGGAAAGAAGGTGGGGGGGGGGGGGGGGTAAGTTGCAGAAAGGAGAGAAATGAAAACAAATTAAAACACTGGGTGTGACGGTGAAATGACAGCTGTGTAGTGCTGGAATAGGAACAGGGAGGGGGCTGGATGGGTGAGGACAGTGTAACAAAGGTTGAGGCCAGGAGGGTTACAGGAACATAGGATGTATTGCAGGGTAAGTTCCCACCTGCGCAATTCAGAAAATCTGGTGTTAGTGGGAAGGATCCATATGGCAAAGACAGTGAAGCAGTCATTGAAACAAGTGATATTATGTTTGGCAATGTGTTCAGCAACAGGGTGGCCCACTTGTTTTTTGGCCACAGTTTGTCAGTGCCCATTCATCCAGACAGACAGCTTGTTGGTTGTCATGCCTACATAGAATACAACACAGTGGTTGCAGCTTAGCTTGTAAATCACATGACTGGTTTCATAGGTAGCTCTGCCTTTGATGGGATAGGTGATGTGACCGACTGGAGTAGGCAGTGGTAGGAGGATGTATGGGACAGGTCTTGTATCTGAGTCTATTACAGGGATATGAGCCATGATGTAAGGGACTGGGAGCAGGGGTTGTGTAAGGATGGACGAGTATATTGTGTAGGTTCAGTGGATGGCGGAATACCACTGTAGGAGGGGTAGGAAGGATAACGGGCAGGACATTTCTCATTTCAGGGCATGATGGGAGGTAATCGAAATCCTGGCAGAGATTGTAATTCAGTTGCTCCAATCCCGGTTGGTACTGAATTATGAGGGGAATGCTACTCTGTGGCTGGACTGTGTGACTTTGGGAGTTGGGGGAACACTGGAACAATAAGGCATGGTAGATTTGTTTTTGAACAAGGTTGGGAGGATAATTACAGTCAGTGAAGGCTTCAATGACACCCTCGGTACATTTTGAGAGGGTCTGCTAGTCACTGCAGAAGCGACGACCACTGGTGGCTAGGCTGTATGGAAAGGATTTCTTGCTATGGAATGGGTGCCAACTGTCAAAGTGGAGGTAGTATTGCTGGTGGTTAGTAGATTTGATATGGACAGATGTACTGATGTATCCATCTCTGAGGTGGAGGTCAACATCTAGGAAGGTGGCTTGTTGGGTTGAGTAGGACCAGGTGAAGCAAATGGTGGAGAAGTTGTTTGGGTTCTGGAGGAATGTGGGTAGGGTGTCCTCACCTTCAGTCCAGATAGCAAAGATGTCATCAATGAATCTGAACCAGGTGAGGGGTTTAGGATTTAGGATTCTGGGTTTTTAGGAAGGATTCCTCTAGATGGCCCGTGAATAGGTTGGCATAGGATGGTGCCACGTGGGTGCCCATACCCGTACCCCGGATTTGTTTGTAGGTAATGCCTTCAAAGAAGAAGTACGAGGGTAATCCCAAAAGTAAGGTCTCCAGTTTTTTTATAAGTACATAGACCTGTTTATTTCTATAGTGGTTTACATCAGTTTACAGCTTGAACATTTAGCTATTTTTCGACATAATCACCATTTCTATTGATGCATTTTTGTAGACACTGTGGCAGCTTTTGTAGATGCTGTGGCAGCTCGCTGCTATGCTGTTCAGAAAGTTATGAACCTCTTCTTTCACCTCGTCATCGGAGCTGAATCGCTTTCTGGCCAAATGTTCTTTTAACCTAGGGAACAGGTGATAGTCACTGGGCACCAAGTCAGGACTATAGGGTGGGCGGGTGATTATGTTCCACTGAAACTGTTGCAGGAGATCAACATTTTTTTCCGAGCAATGTGTGGGCGAGCGTTGTCATGGAGAATGTGTACGCCTTTGCTCAACATTCCTCTTCTCCAGCTCTGAATTGCCCATTTGAGTTTTTTCAGAGTCTCACAGTACCTGTCAGCATTAATTGTGGTCCCAGCGATTCAGCTCCGACGACGAGGTGAAAGAAGAGGTTCTTTCTGAACAGCATGGCAGCGAGCTGATATGACATGGGCATACAAAAACTGCCACAGCGTCTACAAAAATACATCTACAGAAATGGTGATTATGTCAAAAAGTAGCTAAATATTCAAGCTGTAAACTCATGTAAACCATTGTAGAAATAAACAGGTCCCTGTACTTATAAAAAAATAGGAGACCTTACTTTTGGGATTACCCTCGTAGTTGTGAGTGCGGATATAGTTGGTCATGGTGACTAAGAAGGAGGTTGTTGGTTTGGAGTCCATAGGGCGTCTGGAAAGATGATGTTCAATAGCAGTAAGGCCATGGGCATTAGGAATGTCAGTGTAAAGGGAGGTGGCATCAATAGTGATGAGCAGGGCACCATATGTGGCAAAGAGACAGGAACTGTAGAGAGTCAGTGGAGGAAATGGTTGGTATCTTTTATATACGAGGATAGGTTCCGGGTAATAGATTGAAGGTGTTGGTCTACGAGAGCAGAGATTCTCTCAGTGGGGGCACAGTAAACGGACACAATGGGTCATCCAAGGTGGTTGGATTTATGGACTTTAGGAACCATGTAGAAGGTGGGAGTGCAGGTAGTGGTAGGAGTAAGTAGAGAGAGAGAGAGAGAGAGAGAGAGAGGTGGACTCTGGGGAGAGGTTCTGGGATGGGCCTAAGGATTTGAGTAGTGACTGGAGATCCTGCTGAATTGCTGGAACAGGATCACTGCGGCAAGGTTTGTAGGTGGAAGTATCTGACAGCTGATGGAGTCCTTCCACCAGGTAATCTTTGCAGTTCAAAGCAATGGTGGTGGAGCCTTTGTCTGCAAGTAGGATTATAAGGTGGGGATCAGTTTTTAGATGGTATAAAATGCCACTGTTCACATTAGGAGTCGTATGTGAAAACCCAATCACTCACCACATGGATGAAGTGTTGAGCAGCTGAATATCGTCCTGCATCTTTCAAACATTCATTCTTCCTTCCAGCACACACTTGCAGCACTCGGGCACACATGTGTAACTAAATTCTCCTGTCACCATAGCCTTACTGGGGCAGGAGTTTGTTGAACTGAGTAGATTAAGTGAACGTGGAAAGGTACAGAATGGTGAGAAAAAGGCAAAGAATTATGATTGGGGAAGAGGACTGAAATTTGAAGGCAGAGAAACTCAGGGGAGTAAAACTTCCTGGTAGATTAAAACTGTGTGTCGGATCGAGACTTGATCTTGGGACCTTTGCCTTTCGCGGGCAAGTGCTCTACCATCAGAGCTACCCAAGCACAACACATGACCCGTCCTCAGTTTTAATTCCACCAGTACCTCATCTCCTACCTTCCAAATTTCACAGAAGCTCTCCCGCAGACCTTACAGAACTAGCACTCCTGGAAGAAAGGAACTGCAGAGACATAGCTTAGCCACAGACTGGGGGATGTTTCCAGAATGAAAATTTCACTCTGCAGCAGTGTGTGTGTGCTGATATGAAACTTTGTGGCAGATTAAAACTGTGTGCCAGACTGAGACTCGAACTCGGGATCTTTGCCTTTCGTGGGCAAGTGGCAGAGCTCTTGCTGGTGAAAGGCAAGGGTCCCGAGTTCCGAGTCTCGGTTAGGCACCCTGTTTTAATCTGCCAGGAAGTTTCACACCAGCACACACTCTGCTGTAGAGTGAAAATTTCATTCAGGGGAAGGTGTCTGGAGAATTGGGAAGGGGGAGCAGGATAGAAGGCGGCTATTACATCTACCTATAGGTTGCTGGTTGAAGCTTTGTGAATATATGTCACAAGGGATTTCGTTTTGAAAATCCTATCATATCCTCATTCTGAAACAAGTATAAAAATGTAAAGACTAAGCACCTTTGTTGTGTTTTTGACTGGTTGTTCACCTTGGGAAGTTGTTGTTGTTCTTGTGGTCTTCAGTCCAGAGACTGGTTTGATGCAGCTTTCCATGCTACTCTATCCTGTGCAAGCTTCTTCATTTCCCAGTACCTACTGCAACCTACATCCTTCTGAATCTGCTTACTGTATTCATCTCTTGGTCTCCATCTATGATTTTTACCCTCCACACTGCCCTTCAATACTAAACTGGTGTGATGGCCCAGAACATGTCCTACCCACCGATCCCTTCTTCTAATCAAGTTGTGCCACAAATTTCTCTTCTCCCCAATTCTATTCAGTACCTCCTCATTAGTTGTGATCTACCCATCTAATCTTCAGCATTCTTCTGTAGCATCACATTTCGAAAGCTTCTGTTCTCTTCTTGTCTAAACTATTTATTGTCCATTTTCACTTCCATACAAATGTTTTCAGAAACGACTTACCGACACTTAAATTTATACTCGATGCTAACAAATTTCTCTTCTTCAGAAACACGTTCCTTGCCATTGCCAGTCTACATTTTAAATCCTCTCTACTTTGACCGCCATCAGTTATTTTAATCCCCAAATAGCAAAACTCATTTGCTACTTTGAGTGTCTCATTTTCTAATCTAATTCTCTCAACATCATCCAATTTGACTACATTCCATTATTGTCATTTTGCTTTTGTTGATGTTCATCTTATATCCTCCTTTCAAGACAATGTCCATTCCGTTCAACTGCTCTTCCAGGTCCTTTGCTGCCTCTGACAAAATAACAATGTCATCAGCAAACCTCAAAGTTTTTATTTCTTCTCCATTGATTTTAATTCCTACTCTGAATTTTTCTGTTGTTTCCTTTTCTGCTTGCTCAATATACAGATTGAATAACATTGGGGATAGGCTACAACCCTGTCTCACTCCCTTCCGAGCACTGCTTCCCTTTCATGCCCCTCGACTTTTATAACTGCTATCTGGTTTCTCTACAAATTGGAAATAGCTTTTTGCTCCTTATATTTGGCCCCTGCCACCTTCAGAATTTAAAAGAGAGTAATCCAATCAACATTGTCAAAAGCTTTCTCTAAGTCTACAAATGCTAGAAACGCAGGTTTCCCTGTTCTTAATCTATCTTCTAAGATAAGTCGTAGGGTCAGTATTGCCTCACGTGTTCCAACATTTCTACGGAACCCAAACTGATGATGTTCCCCGAGGTCGGCTTCTACCAGTTTTCCCATTCGTCTGTAAAGAATTCCTGTTGATATTTTGCAGCTGTGACTTATTAAACTGATAGTTCGGTAATTTTCACATATTGCAACACCTGCTTTGTTTGAATTATTATATTCTTCTTGAAGCCTGAGGGTATTTTGCCTGTCTCATACATCTTGCTCACCAGATGGTAGAGTTTTGTCAGGGCTGGCTCTCCCAAGGCTATCAGTAGCTCTAATGGAATGTTGTCTACTCCCGGGACCTTGTTTTGACTTTGGTCTTTCAGTGCTGTGTCAAACTCTTCACGCAGTATCGTATCTCCCATTTCGTCTTCATCTACGTCCTCTTCCGTTTCCATAATATTGCCCTTAAGTACATCGCTCTTGTATAGACCCTCTATATACACACCTTCTGCTTGTCTTTTTCTTCTTTGCTTAAAATTGGGTTTCCATCCTGTCAATATCATTTTTGAGACATTTGTATTCCTTATTGCCTGCTTCATTTACTGAATTTGTATATTTTCTCGTTTCATCAATTAAATTCAATATTTCTTCTGTTATCCAAGGATTTCTACTAGTCCTTGTCTTTTTACCTACTTGATACTCTGCTGACTTCACTATTTCATGTCTCAAAGCTACCCATTCTTCTTCTGCTGTATTTCTGTCCCCCATTCTTGTCAATCATTCCCTTATGCTCTCCCTGAAACTCTCTACAACCTTTGGTTATTTCAGTTTATCCAGGTCCCATCTCCTTCAATTCCTACCTCTTTGCAGTTTCATCAGTTTTAATCTACAGTTCATAACCAATAGAGTGTGGTCAGAGTCCACACCTGCTCTGGAAATGTCTTACAATTTAAAACCTGGTTCCTAAAGCTCTTTTTTACCATTATATAATCTATCTGAAACCTTCCACTATCTTCGGGCCTCTTCCTTGTATATAACATTCTTTCATGATTCTTGAACCAAGTGTTAAGTATGATGAAGTTATGCCCTGTGCAAAATTCTACCAGGCAGCTTCCTCTTTCATTTCTTACCCCCATTCCAAATTCACCTCTACTTTTCCTTCTCTTCTTTTTCCTATTCTCGAATTCCAGTCACCCACGGCTATTAAATTTTTGTCTCCCATCACTACCTGAATAATTTCTTTTATCTCATCATACATTTGATCAATCTCTTCATCATCTGCGGAGCTAGTTGGCATGCACACTCCGATAGGTAGAATGCCAGTTTTCTTTCTCCTGATAACAACACCTTCCTGAGTAGTCCCCGCCCGGGGATCCGAGTGGGGGACTATTTTACCTCCAGAATATTTTACCCAAGAGAATGTCATCGTCGTTTAGCCATACAGTAAAGCTGCATGGCCTCGGGAAAAGTTACGGCTGTAGTTTCCCCTTGCTTTCAGTCGTTCTCAGTACCAGCACTGCAAGGCCATTTTGGGGCCAGATCAGTCAGTCATCCAGACTGTAGCCCCTGCAACTACTGATAAGGCTGTTGCCCCTCTTCAGGAACCAATCGTGTGTCTGGCCTCTCAGCAGATAACCCTCCATTGTGGTTGCACCTACAGAACAACTATCTGTATTTCCAAGGCACGCAAGCTTCCCCACCAATGGCAAGGACCATGGTTCATGGAAGGGGGGCATGTATCCACAACAAATTGACTTGTCTTTACCTAAGATGGTTCCATTCGAATAGGCCCCATTACTTCAGTTGTCTTTGTAGCAATCAGTTTGCATTAGTTTACAATACATCTAGCAGTGATTTGTATATCTGATTTGGTTTTTACCATGGTAGGTCCTAATGGAATGGAAGCAGGAGATTGGAATTGGAAAACATAGTTGTAGCTATGCACCAGGACAGATATTCTAGTAGACAATAACAACAAAAGTTGGATTAGTCCAATCTGCAGTGGTGTATGCATTGCAGTGGTTCAAGTAATCTTGTGCCAAAGCTAATGTTCCACTATCAGGAAGACCCACAAGTAGCATCATACAGGAAGATCAGCAGAGTAAACGTCAGAGGACTTCTACTGCACCTGAAATTCACAAAGTAGTAAATACATGTGAGCTCCCCCAATCTCTGTCTCAACTGTGCATTGCCATCTTTGTGAACAGGGTTTAAAGGGGCTCATCTTGAAGGCAAATCCTTTATTATGCAAACAGAGTAAGGGGAAAAGACTGCAGTAGCCCAGCAACATAAAAACTGGAGTGCACAGCAATGGTTCATGGTGTTATTCATAGACAAATCTAAGTCTGAATTATTCGGTAGCAATTTTCGAATGTTTGTTCATTGATCTTTTGCAGAAAACATGAAGAGTTATACTGATGCCAGTGGTGAAGTACGGTAGAGGATCAGTCATGGTGTTGGTATGTTTTGCAGGTGATAAAGCCAACGATCTAAGAAGAATTGTAAACAATGCAGTTCCATCTGACAAAAGACTTATGCATCGTGAGTTTGTTCTGCAGCAGAAAAATGAACCCAACCATGCTTCTGACTTGTGCAGAGGGTCTCAGTAGGAAAGAGAAATGTGAGAAACAGAAGAACACGGTTTTGATACTTTGAAGAGGCTAAAATCTAACGCATATTGTATTAAACTTCAGGATAGAGAAAATATTTATTTTGTGGGTCTATTTAGTTTGTATGATGTGTTTCGGCATTGAAATAAAGATTTAGTTTTTATTATGGGTGGTGGAGAACTTTTCACTTATAGTGTATACTCCGCAAACTACTGTATGGTGCATGGCAGGGGTACCTTGTACCACTGTTAGTCATTTCTTTTCCTGTTCCACTCAAATAGAATGAGGAAAAAACAACGATCTACACACCTCCGTATGAGTCCTGATTTCTCTTACCCTGGCTTTGCAGTCCTTGCACGAAATGTGCATTGGCAGCAGTAAAGTCATTCTACAGTCAGATGCCAATACCTATTCACTAAATTTTGTCAATAGTGTTTCATGAAAAGAACATCCTGTTCCCTCCAGGGATTCCCACTTGAGTTCATGAAGCATCCCCGTAATACTCATATGTTGATCGAATCTACCAATAACAAATCTAGCAGCATGCCTATGAATTACTTCATTGTCATCCTTGAATCTGATCTCGTGTGGATCCCAAACACTCAAGTAGGTCTCAAGAATTGGTTGTTCTGGTGCACTCATTTATAGATGAGCTACGCTTTCTTAAAATTCTCCCAACAAACTTAAGTCGACCATTCGCCATCCCTATTGCCGTCCTTATGTACTCATTCCATTTTATAGCACTTTGCAACGTTATGCCTAGATACGTAAGCAACAAGACTGTGTCATGCAGAACAGCACTGATACTGTATTTGAATATTGCAGGATAGTTTTTCCTACTCGTCTGTATTAAGTTAACATTTTTCTACAGTAGAGCAAGCTTTCATTCATACGCTTTCCTGTATATTACATCATCATCAGCAAGTAGCCTCAGATTGCTACTCACCCTACCCATCAGATCATTTATGTATGTAGAGAACAAGAGCAGTCCTGCTGCACTTCCCCGAGACATTCCTGATAATTCTGTTGTCTCTGACTAATACTCACTATGGATGTATCTGGAACCATTTCTGTGTGCTTGGACCATTGTTAATGGGCAGTGGGGGGAGGGGGGGGGGGGGGGCATTGTCTTAAACACTTTCCAGAAATCAAGGAATATGGAATCTGACTATTGCCCTTCATCCATGGTTCGCAGGGTATCATGAGAAAAGAACAAGCTGAAACACAGTATGGAGGAAGATGCATAGACCAATGAAGGCGAATAGTTAAATAAGTCGCAAACCATAGAACACTGCTTATCACATTAAATTTCACATCATTGTATTTCTAGACTGTAAGGCCATATCTTATGGTATGTAGCTAATTCGTAGTATTCTACAGTTGGTGAACTGTAGTCACTGCAAAATGACAAGTGTATTACAGGAGTGTACGTGGATAGAACAGCATAAAATAGAGTGATTTCTGTGTGCCAAGAGTCTGGCCTTACCGCAGTGGTAACACATCTTCCTGTCAGATCATCGAAGTTGACCACTGTTTGGCTGGGCTAGACCTTGGATGGGTGACCATCCAGTTTGCCGAGTCCTGTTGGCAAGCGGGTTGCACTCAGCCCTTGTGAGGCAAACTGAGGATTTAGTTGATTGAGAAGTAGTGGCTTTGGCCCCAGAAACTGACATTATGGCTGGGAGACCAGTGTGCTGTCCACAAGCCCCTCCATATCTACTTCCAGTGATGGCTGTGGACCTTCATGGCCTGTTTGGACAGAGTTTAGTTTTTCAAGAGTCTGACCAAAGATAATATTCATCATGAAATATGTCTCATACTTGGTGATAGCTGTATTTCACGGGAAGCTATGTTCAACTGAAAACATGAGTTCAAGAAAGAATCATGAACAGTGAGCATTCCTGACCACCCTGCGGAATTTCCCAGCTGGAACCACTTTGCAACTTATGGAAATAATGATCCGTAAATATCTCTGTATGACAATGAATGACAAGGGGGCTGCCTTGGATTGGTCTTATACAATTGCACGCATCATAATACATAAGGGATGGAATTGTCATACAGTTTGTGAACTTTGGGTTCCCCACCAGTTGGCTCCAGAGTTGAAATAGAAGAGGTTCGACATTTCTATGCAATTTCTCATGTGTTACAGGGAAGAATGAGACAATTTCTTGACATTTAGTTGTAGTCATAGGATGATCACTACCATCCTGATCAAAAGTGATCCACCATGGAAAGGTAACATATTGAAATTCCAGCCTTATGGTAAACTGCAGGGTGGTGATTCTTCAGGGAAGCCTGGAATTCTCAGGAAATTACATTTTACCTGGAAAAATCAGGGAATTTCATAAAATCTCAGGGAATTCTGTGTTTTTAACCTGGCATTGAAAATGAATTTTATTGAGTTTTATAAACCACAAATTTTAAAATATGTAATATTTCAAAATGTGTTAATTATATGAATATTATTCCATATAAAATATCAGTGTTTAAAAACTGCAGTTAAACTACTGCTGAGAGGAAACAAAAGTCATTACTGCAGCATTCTGCTCCCCCTCCCCTGCTCCTCAATAAATTAAAATCAGGAGCTTCTTGACACTATCTTCTTCCTTGTGACACTATCTTCTTCCTCACACCTGGAATTATCAGTTTTTTCCAACATTTGAGTAGCCACCCTGAACTGAACTGTGACAAGCCATTTGCTGCGAACTACATGGACTCCTGGCAGTGTTTCTTGACTTCCGCAAGGCGTTCGATACAGTTCCCCACAGTCGTTTAATGAACAAAGTAAGAGCATATGGACTATCAGACCAATTGTGTGATTGGATTGAAGAGTTCCTAGATAACAGACTGCAGCATGTCATTCTCAATGGAAGTAAGAGTGATTTCAGGTGTGCCGCAGGGGAGTGTCATAGAACCGTTGCTATTCACAATATACATAAATGATCTTGTGGATGACATCGGAAATTCACTGGGTTTTTTGCAGATGATGCAGTGGTGTATCGAGAGGTTGTAATAATGGAAAATTGTACTGAGATGCAGGAGGATCTGCAGCGAATTGACGCATGGTGCAGGGAATGGCAATTGAATCTCAATGTAGACAAGTGTAATGTGCTGCAAATGCATAGGAAGATAGATCCCTTATCATTTAGCTACAAAATAGCAGGTCAGCAACTGGAAGCAGTTAATTCCATAAATTATCTGGGAGTGATTTAAAATGGAATGATCATATAAAGTTGATCGTCGGTAAAGCAGATGCCAGACTGAGATTCATTGGAAGAATCCTAAGGAAATGCAATCCGAAAACAAAGGAAGTAGGTTACAGTACACTTGTTCGCCCACTGCTCGAATACTGCTCAGCAGTGTGGGATCTGTACCAGATAGAGTTGATAGAAGAGATAGAGAAGATCCAACAGAGAGCAACGCGCTTCATTACAGGATCATTTAGTAATCGCGAAAGCATTACGGAGATGATAGATAAACTCCAGTGGAAGACTCTGCAGGAGAGACGCTCAGTAGCTCGGTATGGGCTCTTGTTAAAGTTTCGAGAACATACCTTCACCGAAGAGTCAAGTAGCATATTGCTCCCTCCTACGTATATCTCGCGAAGAGACCATGAGGACAAAATCAGAGAGATTTGAGCCCACACAGAAGTATACAGACAATCCTTCTTTCCACGAACAATACGAGACTGGAATAGAAGGGAGAACCGATAGAGGTACTCAAGGTACCCTCCACCACACACCGTCAGGTGGCTTGCGGAGTATGGATGTAGATGTAGACGTAGATGTAGATCTGATTCTTCTGGATGCAAAACCAGTCATCACTCAGCAAGAAAGGGGGGGGGGGGGGGAAGAGGTTGCTACACATGTTTAGTTGGGGATTCTTGGAACACCTTCCATACATCCTTGATAGAACCCAGTGATTTTCGTCAGTTGGATCCCCTTAAAAATCATCTGGGTGGAGAGCATTTCAATAACAGGCTGTAGCCTGAGAGGGCATTCGGATGCGACAGGACCACATGAACTCCTTGTTGCAAGCATTGAAGCCCTTATCAAAGAATTGAACATGCATTTAAATATAATATGGTGAATAAATTAAGAGGTAAAACTAATTTCAGGCTGGTAATCATGGAACTTCTGCTGCTACCCTGGTCTTTGATTCATTTGTCTATTGGTTTGTTATCATATAAACATAGATATCAGATACTGTGTTTGTTATGAAGCAGCCATTGAAGCTGGCCCATGTTGTTCCAAATCATGCACCAACAGCTGGGTGGCCAAACTTGCCAAAGCTACTGTTTAGCAGTGGGCCTTCATATGGATATACAAATAACTGTTTATCATTTTTATATAAAAACTCGTGCAGAAATTTGTAGTGAGTTAGATGGCACAGGTGGCCCTGTGTCTAATGAAACTGGTTACACCAATGAAAAGACTCGAATACAGTGTTTTAGGTGGACATATAAGTGCTCATATTGATTGTAAATGCTACCTTAGAACCTATAGGAGCATGCAAAAAAACCAAATCTTTTGATTTTTTTTATAGAAGCCTCACTTTCACCTTACTGGTGTTTTCTTTTTAGTGTGTAATGAAGAAATCTCTTAAGACCAATATGCGTTTATGCATTGTATTAATTTCTATTTTGTCTTATCTTCCCCTGTGTTTCAGCCCACTGGCTGTGCATAGAGGGAGTCCAGCCAACTATTCCTGAGAATCCACCACCAGTTTCAAAAGAAGTACAGAAAGTGGAAAGCATTGATCCTGTTAGTAAACTCAAGAAGCCAAACAAAAACAAAACAGATGCAGCAGGGAAACTGACAGCACCAGGGTAATATTTCCAGCTCTTCTCTCATCATGTTCCATGTAGTTACTTAACCTTTAAGGAATAACTTATTAGTGTTTTGGCTTAGTATTAATAAAAAAAGGGCTTGTATCTGATTTTAAAGTCATTTATATTGAAAACTGTTGTGTACAGGAATGTTTCACCCTCAAATAATAGTAGAGAAATTCAGGACATTTTAAACAGGATGTCCTCTAGTTATGATGAATGGCAACTTCCTTTAATTGTGCATAAATGCAGATAATACATAATGAGCAGGAGTGAAAAACCTAATAAGTTTAGAATAAGGCATTCTGAATTCATTTTGTTGCAGCATTCAGTCATATCAATAAATATATCTGGTGGTAATGGTATGATGTTGATGAATAACTAAAAATCATGCGTAGAGAGGACAAATGAACAACTTCAATTTATTGGGAGAGTTTGGGAAAAGATTTGCCTCTTTCTGACTTGCTCTTCAATATTTCTCATGTGTTTGAGATCCCTAGAAAGTGAGATTAAAGGAGAAGATTGAAAGAATTCAGAAGTGCACATCTAGAATATTACAGAATCGATCAAAGAGAGAGAGAGAGAGAACATTGGTTTTGCAAGTCACTGAAGTTTGAGAAGCCAGTATTGAAAGCAGATGATACAGTTCATCTGCTTTCATTGTATATCTTCTGGATTGACCGCACAAGCAAGATGATAAGACTTTAGTACACCTACAGAAAAATGCAATTTTTTTTTCTCATTTGCATTTCTTTGATGGAGTTGGAAATGATGGGACGAATACTGTCACAAGGTAGCCTCTGTCATGGAGTATACGTTGATGTACAAAGTATTTACATATGCTTATGTATATGTCACCAGACAAAACACCTACTTATTATAGTGTCAGACAATTATGTGTTCTTTTGTTGACATTTGTGTTTGCTGACAGATATCATAACTCATTGCTGTGCTTTTATGAGGCTACACAGAGTGAAATTTTCCAGCAAAACATCGCCTTTGTGGCATGACATATAACATGTTATGATTAACTCAGTCTGACAGATTAACCAAGTTTTGCAAAACATACACTCATACGGAAAAAAATGTAGCTTTCTTTGAGTGTATGCAGCATAACATCCTAAAATATGTGATTTTCATCGCTCATTTGTTGAAATATGTCATGCTCTAAGACACTGTGGCAAAAAATAGTGTGCTTTGTTGCTATCCTTATAGAATCTATTACATAAAACCATACAGCATCATTCTTCAGTTAAACCTTCCGGGCTGAGAGGTCGTGTTTGATGTATAAAATTTCAACCTAACATTTCATCTCCATCTGCGGGAGACATCTTCTGAGGTCGTCTGGCTACTGCCGACCTCAGAAGATGTCTCCCGCAGGTGGAGACGAAAAGTTAGGTGGAAATTTTATACATTGACCACGGCCTCTCAGCCTGGAAGTTTTAACTGAAGACAACATTGGCCGTGAAAGCCTACATTGTATGATCATACAGCATCAATTAATTTTTGGAAAGACCATTGAAATTTATTATTAATGTGTTTTATCTACAACTATTCAGAGATACTTAATAATCAATAATGCAAACTATTTCCAATGTAATCTCTAGTTTTGAAAGTCTGTTTTAATGATTTTGAACTAATAATGTTACTAATATTTAATCTTTCAGTGTGCAGAAACTTCGTAATGTTGAAACTGTTCATGTGAAGCAGTTGGCTACTCATGAACTATCTGTCGAGCAACAGTTGTACTACAAAGAAATCACAGAAGCTTGTGTTGGTTCAGATGAAACAAGACGAGCAGTAAGTCAATATTTAAATATTGTCTTCCCTTTCAAGAGTACAAACTACCTTCTAATGAAAACTTTGTATATCGTTTTTAACAATTAGACATGTGCCAGACTACTTCACCTCTTGAAAAGTGCTTAAAGTATGGCTGTTTCAGATTTTTTATGCAGATCATTTGTGTAATTACCATTAGAGGCTTGTGATTTATTGCTTTTCTTCTCTTTCTTTGTCTGCTCTGATACTAACATTGGTTGATAAACTGAATAAAAAGTTATTTTCACATGGACATCGTATAACATTAGATGTCAAGACACACAGTACACTCCACTGCAGAAATACATATTTTACCAGTTTCTTAGCCATTCTTGTGTTCTAAAAAATAATATCAATGATAATAATGCAAATTTATTAAAATCTAATTTCATTAACTCTTCTAAGATCATATGCATTCAATATCTGTGCATAATATTTCAGGAAGCATTGCAAAGCTTAGCATCAGATCCTGGTTTGCATGAAATGCTGCCACGTATGTGCACTTTCATTTCTGAAGGTGTTAAAGTCAATGTCGTGCAGAATAACCTTGCACTTCTCATATACCTCATGAGAATGGTGAAGGCTCTTCTTGATAACCAGTCACTATATTTGGAAAAATATGTAAGTACATTTTCACATTTTTCTGTTTGTCTATCAGTTAAAATTGTGGCATAAGAAAGTTGAATTGCATTATCATACATTGTAATTAGTTATTTGTTGACAGATAATAGCATATTTATTGATTGACAATACACTATTACTACTATTACATTTATAATGGAAAGCATTTGCAACGTGAAACTGCAACAAAAGTATACAAAATATCCTGTGTCAAATGTTAGTGGACCAACAACAGTGAACAACTGTTGGCTGAAATGCGAATGTGATTTATTACTTGCTCCATAGATTACTACATACCTGACAAGTAATGTCATGAAGTTCAAAATCGGTACATCCAGTTACATAGTCAATATATCAAAAACATCGTCCAGTCAACCTGCCTCCGGAGAGGAAGTTGCTAATGCGTGAATGTGTGGTGGCACTCAACTCGAAGGTTATCCGATTTGAATCCTGCTGGTGAAAGAAAATCAACCAGCAAGGGTCAAACGGTGGCGTAAAATTCTTCATCACCAGACTTTTTGCCAGTCTCCCAGATTTAATCCCAAACCTCTCCACAGTGTCTCATGAAGTGGTGATTTGCCCATCAATTGGGGGTGTTAAGCCCAGTGGCATCTATCACGCATTCACCAAAAACATGGACTTCGTAGGTGAACAAGTCAATATGTTTAAAACATTAGCGATGTTTTCCTCAGACGTTCTCAGTTGCTTGCTCCTCCCTTTATCCAACACTGTCCCTGATCTCCATAATTTTTTTGTGCCATGCACAGATTGAAGGGTGCGATGATGGAGCTCTTCCAAACTTCGTTCTGAAGTTTCGTTAAGTCTGATCATCTGGTTTTGTTTCAATAAACTAGGACACACATTGTCGTGAGAAGTTGCCATTTTATAGAGATTCAGTCCCATCCATCAACAGAGCATCTGAAACACAAAATTTAAGTATATATAAAAACTTTAGTAAGCAGTGATTACAAATTGAAACTCAAGTCGCCGAAGTGGCGTCAAATCGAAAGACTTGCACCTGGCAAATGGTTTACCCAATGGGAGGCCCTAGTCACATGATATTTATTTAATAAAAGAAATTTTGTTAAAATATATCAACACCTGCCACTGTAATAAAATTTTGAAGTTGTAAAGGGACTTTATGAAAAACCTGTATTTTATTCAAACATTATGAATTACCTCAAAGAAAATGCTCTATTGAAACACAGTCAGCACAGATTTAGAAGACATTATTCTTATGAAACTCAGCTAACTCTTTACTCACACAAAGTGATGAGTGCTGTCAATAAGGGATTTCAAATTGATTTCTAGATTTCTTTCAACAATGTATCTCACAAGAGGTTTGCAATCAGAGTGGATGCTTGTGGAATATTGTCTCATTATTTATTTATTTATTTACACGTCAAGTTCTGTAGGACCAAATTGAGGAGCAAATCTCCAAAGTCATGGAATGTGTCAGTACATGAAATAACAACATAAAAGTAATAACAGATAAAAATAAAATGTTTATGAAACTGAAAAAAATCCAGCCATAAGTTCAATGCAATCAACAATACAGCAAGAATCAGTTTAATTTTTCAAGGAACTCCTCAACAGAGTAGAAGGAGTGACCCATGAGGAAACTCTTCAGTTTCAATTTGAAAGTGCGTGTATTACTGCTAAGATTTTTGATTTCTAGTGGTAGCTTGTTGAAAACGGATACAGCAGTATACTACACACCTTTCTGCACAAGAGTTAAGGAAGTCCAATCCAAATGCAGGTTTGATTTCTGCTGAGTATTAACTGAGTGAAAGCTGCTTGTTCTTGGAATAAGCTAATACTGTTACAAGAAATGACAGTAAGGAATATATATATATTGAGAGGCCAATGTCAAAATACCCAGACTCATGAACTGGGGTTGACATGAGGTTCGTGAACTTACACCACTTATTGCCCGAACCGCCCATTTCTGAGCCAAAAATATCCTTTTAGAATGGGAAGAGTTACCCCAAAATATGAAACCATATGACTTAAGCAAATGAAAATAAGCAAAGTAAACTAATTTCCATGTCAAACGATCACTCACTTCAGATACCATTCGAATAGTAAAAATGGCTGCTTTGAACAAGATCCTGAATGTGGGCTTTCCATGACAGTTTACTACCTATCTGAAAACCTAGAAATTTGAACTGTTCAGTTTCACTAATCATATGCCCAGTTTGTGACATTTAAATGTTGGGTTTTGTTGAATTGTGTGTTAGAAACTGTAAAAACTGAGTCTTACTGTTATTCAGCTTTAGTTTATTCTCTACAAGCCACGAACTTAGGTCATGAACTGCACTATTTGAAACCGAGCCTATGTTGCACAGAACATCCTTTACTACCAAGCTAGTGTCATCAGCAAACATAAATATTTTAGAGTTACCTATAATACTAGAGGGCATATCATTTTTATAAATAAGGAACAGAAGTGGCCCCAACACTGATCACTGGGGTACCCCACACTTGACCGCACCCCACTCAGACCCCTACATCACAGTCATTCTCAGCACTGTGAATAATGACCTTTTGCTGTCTGTTGCTAAAGTAAGAGGTGAACCAACTGTGAGCTACTCCCCTTATTCCATAATGGTCAAACTTCTGGAGCAATATTTTGTGATCAACAGAATCAAACACCTTAGTTAAATCAAAAAATGTGCCTAGCATTCGAAACCTTTTGTTTAACCCATCCAGTACCTAACAGCGAAAAGAGGATATAGCATTTTCAGTTGTTAAACGACTTCTAAAGCTGAACTGTACATTTGATAGCATATCATGTGATATAAAATGATCCATTATCCTTACATACACAGGCTTTTCAGTAACTGAGCAAACACTGATGGTATAGAAATAGGTCTAAAATTGTCTACATTGTCCCTTTTTATAAAGCGGCCCTATCACTGAGTACTTTAATCATTCAGAAAACTGACCAGTCTTAAAGGAAAAATTACAAATATGGCTAAGTACAGGGCTAACATGTGCAGCACAGTACTTTAATATTCTACTAGGCACTCCATCATATCCGTGAAAGTCCTTAGTCTTCAGTAATTTAATTATTGACTCAATCTCCCCCTTGTCAGTATCACAGAGAAGTATTTGGACATCAATCTTGGAAAGGCATTTGCCAAGAGAGTTATATGATTCCCTGTAGAAACTAATTTTGTATTTAATTCATCAATGCTCAGAAAATGATTATTAAATACTGTATGTATAGGTGATTTATCAGTAACAGAAATATTTGTACTACGAACTGACTTTATATCATCGACCTTGTGCTGCTGACCAGACACTTCCTTCACAACTGACCATATGGTTTTAATTTTATCCTGTGAATTAGCTATTCTATTTGCATACCACATACTCTTTGCCTTTCTGATAACATTTTTAAACACCTTACAGTACTGTTTGTAATGCGCTGCTGTGGCTAGATTGTGACTACCTTTAACAATTTGATATAATTCCAGTTTTGTTCTACATGATATCCTTATGCTACTAATCAGCAACCTTAGGCCCGTGCCCAGAACCTCTCCCCTAAATCCTTTTTTCTCCTTACCCCTGTGTCACCCTGCACACCCATCTCCTACATGCTCCCCAAAATCCACAAACCCAACAATCCTGAAAGCTCCATCGTATCTGTTCATTGTTCGCCCGCTGAAAGATTTTGGTCCTCATTGACCATGGTCCAACCGATTGCCCAAAATCTAGTCTCCCATGTCAAAGATACCAGCCATTTCCTTTACCAACTCTCCATCATCCCCACTCCTGTACGTCCCTACTCCTCACTGTTAGTGCCACTTTCCTATACACCAACGTCCCTCATGCCCATGGTCTCGGCCACTTTCCTACACGCCAACGTCTTTCATACCCATGGTCTTGCCACTGTTGAGCACTACCTGTCCCAGTGTTCTTCAGACACAAAACCAACTACCTCATTCCTCATACATCTTACTAACTTATCCTAACACACAGTTACTTCTTCTTTGAAGGGAAAGTTTACAAAAAAATAAAAAAATAAAATAAAATAAATCTACAGCACAGCCATGGGCATTGGCATGCCACTCTCTTATGCTAACCTGTTTATGGACCATGACCTTCCTAGCCTCCCAAAACCCCAAACCTCTGGTCTGATTCTGGTTCATTGATGATATCTTTGTGATCTGGACTCTGGGCCAAGACATCCTGTCCTCATTTCTTCCAACCTCAACATCTTCTGTTTCATCTGCTTCACCTGGTCCTCCTCAACCCAGTGTACCACCTTCCTGGACACTGACCTCCTCTCTGATGGCTCCATCCACATCTCTATTTATTTTCTGACCACCAACAGTATTTGCATTTCGACAGCGTCCATCCTTTCCACACCCAGGAATCTCTCCCAGAAAGCCTGGCCACCCAGAAACAGCATATCTGTGGTGATAAGAACTCCCTTGCTCAATATGCAGAGTGTCTCATAGAAGCTTTCAAGACAGGCATAATCTCCCAGACCTAGTCCACAAGCAAATTTCCTGTGCCATATCCCACACGCCCCAATCCTCCGCTACACCCAAGAACCATCTACAAAGGAACACTCCCTTCATCACCCAATACCATCTTGAACTGGAACAACTGCGCCACATCCTTAGTGAGGAGTTTGATAATCTATTGTTGTGTTCTGAAATGAGTACATCTCACCCAGATCTTTCCCACCCCACCGTGAGATCCGTTACCCAGACAACCTCCACAGCAACCGAGACCCTCCCTATGCCACTCCCAACCCCAATCACTTACCACAGGGATCATATCATTCCTTGAGGCAGAAAAGCTCCTGTCCACAAATCAGCACAGATTTAGAAAGCACTGTTCGTGTGAAACTCAGCTTGCCCTTTTCTCACATGACATCCTGTAAACCATGGCTGGAGGATAGTAGGCAGATCCCATATTCCTAGATTTCTGGAAAGCATTTGACACAATGCCCCACTGTAAATTGTTGACGAAGGCCTGAACGTATGGTTTAGGTTCCCATATATGCAAGTGGCTCAAAGACATTTTAAGTAAAAGGACCTAGTATATGTGCGTCAATGGTGAGTGTTCATCAGAGACAAGAGAAACATCAGGATGCTCCAGGAAAGACTGACAGATTCTCTGTACACTTAAATAACCAGATGGACAGGGTGAGCATCAATTTAGACTATTTGGCGATGATGCTATGGTGTATGGGAAGGTGTCGTCATTGAGTGACTGTAAAAATGCACAAGACCAAATTTGTAGTTGATGTCATACAGGTAAATTGTATATCAAATACTACTGTGCCCCATTCTTGAGTACTATTAGAGAGTTTGGGATCCCCACCAGAATGCATTAAAGGAAGTCATCAAAGCATTTCAGAGGTGAGCTGCTAGATTTGTTACTGATAGGTTCGATCAGCATACATGTATTATGGAGGTGTTTTGTGAAATCAAATGGGAATCTCCAGAGGGAAGATGATGATCTTTCCACAAAGCACTAGTGCACAGATTTAGAGAAGCGGCATTTGAGGCCGACTGCAGAATGATTCTATTGCCACCAACATACATTTTGCTTAAGCATCATGAAGATAAGATGTGAGAAATAAGGGCTTGTATGGAGGATTTTAAACATTCCTGGCTCTATTTGCAAGTGCAGTAGGAGAGGAAATGACTAGTAGTGATACAAGGTACCTGCTGCTGTGCACCAAACGAGATTTGTGGAATATTGGAATATATATGTAGACGTAGAAATCGTTGATGGAAGACCTGCCCAGTCCACCCACTCAGCTCTTCCTGTTCAGTCATCCTACCCCAGCAGAGGCCGGGCCACCTGTGAAAGCAGCTGTCACATACCATCTCTGCTGCAATCATTACACAGTGTTTTATATTGGCATTGGCTACCAACCAGCTGTTAACCAGGATGAAATGCCACTGACAAACTGTGATGAAGAGCAAAGTGGACAACCATGTTGTGCATCATGCATCTGAACATAAGATGCTTGTTTTCAGTGGCTGTTTCAGAATCCGGGCCATCTGCATCCTCCCCTCCTCTACCAGCTTTTCTGAATTGGGCAGATGTGAGTTATCCTTGCAACACGCCCTTTGCTCACTGTGACTGCCCTGGCCTCAGTCTCCAATAACCTGCTGCCCCATACCTTCCGCCTAACAGTTCCCCTTCCTCCACCTTATCTCTCTCTAAACTTCACGTCCCTACCTCACCCTCAGTGTGCGCCATTCACTGCTGTCTCCGACACTCGTGCATCGCATGCATGGCGTGTGCACATGTCACCTCTCCATCCCGCATTCCTAGCCAGCAAACTGTCTACCTCCCTCCGAGCCACTAGTCACACATCCACAACCCCTCCCCCTCCCGGTACCGATCCCACCCAACACGACCCCCATCCCCAACACAGTCCACCTGCCAAATTGCAGCACTGGAATTGTGCTTTCAGCTGACATCATGTAGGGGCATAGCATATACACATGCGTACGTATGTTTGAGAGAGAGAGAGAGAGAGAGAGAGAGAGAGAGAGAGAGAGAGAGAGAGAGAGATATGGGGAGGAGGGAGGTCTATTATACACCACCCCCCTCCCCCACAAGAGGTTATTTAAATCCAGATACAGAAAATATTGCTAATTAATACTGGGGACTTATGTAAGTCTTCAAATTTTGAACATTACGTGTAATCTTTAGCAATATGCCTCTTTGTGGGCACACCTACGTGTTACCTAGGTTTTTTCGACTACACTTCAGAAGGTTTGCTGGAAAGCCCTTACAGATCCTGTATGCAATCCTGACCACTCCCCAAGCAATTTCCATATTTTTGTAGCCTTGAAGAAAGATGTTTGTAGTTTTTGATTTGTGTTGGACAAAGAGATGCATGCCTGGGTACAATTATGGTTTTGTAGGCAGCTGCATACATTTTTCCATGAAAGCGTTGGCCATCTTGTCTCCCAGTGGGATAAATGTATTAACAGCTTTGGTGATTACTTCTGAGTAAACAGTTTACTTACCTTTTCTCCACATGTCTCCGTGCCCCTTATGCAAAGGTCTGGCACACTATTCCAGTTTTTCTTTCATGTGTTAACATTTTTAATACCTCTGTACAATACAAAAATATAAACATATCAAATTGTAAATGTATACAAAGATTTTTTACTGTAAGACATAACTGTAGTTTGATAGCACTCTGTGGATTGTAGAAGTGACTTGTATGCTGTACATTCTTAAAATTGTTAGTTTTAGGTCTTTCTTGAAAAAAAAAATAGTCTGTATACTTATTTAAGAAATTATGGATGTTTAAATCAGTTAGATCATTTGTAAAGTCTTTGGAAATTTTTCTTTCTGCATAAGTATTTAAAGTTGTTCTATGAGATTTAGTTTCTTTCATTAGCTGCATTGTGAAGTAAGTGAGGTTGGTGTGGATGTGATTCAGTATGTCTCTTTCATTACAAATGGTTAGCTATTGTAGATGTTTTATAGTGGCTGAGTCTAAAAGCATTGTAATTTGTATACTCTACTATGTTCTATTAGGGGATTGTTTGTGTTTACTGTGTGACACAAGTGATGACCAAGATTAATTTTGTTTGTGGAGAAGCACATTGTAACAGGAGTATCTTTAAACTACTTTAGTACAAATGTTTATGTTAATACAATTTTCTTAAAAATATTACTCATCAGGGTAGTAAGGGAATGGCAGTGAGAAAATTTTATGAAGCACATACAATCCGGCTTTGCTCAAGCACACGGTAGTATCAGCACAAGTCAGCTGCTACACAAAACATTTCAACACGGTTAGTCGACCACCAAGAATACGACATCAACACTTCTGAGTATGAGTGTGAGTGAGCTCAGTGGAAACATTTGACCAGTGCAAACCAACCTGCTTCCCTTACTCTTATAACACAATGTAAGAAGCACTAGTTAGGATGCATCAAACACCTAACAGGGGTTTGATGAAGCAGTTAAGATACTGAAGCAAATTGATTAAGCCAATCCAGCAAAACTTAAGACCACTGACGACTCGTAATGAGCAAGACTGATTCAGTCATTACAAATGACTTCAACAGAGCTGTTCCTCAATACCGTGAAACCTCCACCCCACTAGCCTAGAGTCCGTCAATCAGCAGGGTTGATGCCATTCATGTTGTCTGCACTCAATTCTCTGTTTATTATATTTTAACATCTTGCGTGAGATTTTTTTTTCTATTGGTCATATGCTCATTGCCTGATATGATGACCACTGATCCACATCCTCAGATGACTATGAACCAGCTACCAGTAATAAAGCTGTCATTGATGGGTAGTCCCTGAGTGTACCAACACTGTTCCAGTTCAGGGCACCAACTGCTCTGAAGCAGTTCGGGTCAGATAGCCTACCGAAATGGAGGGCCAGGATCGCCATTCGGCATGGCATCTGATATCGCTCTCAGGACGGCTTTTGAGCCAAACACACACATACCACAATCACATGCTCATCTTTAGCAGACCAGCCAACTGAAATGGCTTTCCAAACAAACAAGTGGGCAACCTGCCACACACTAAGTCACCGGCTTGCACACAGGGCTGATGCAGCAATCTTCGGCAGCCCTGAGTCTGCCTCTGAATTTGGTAAATTCCACTCTAACTTATGAAGCCAACAGCCCCTGTGGAAGATACAGCAACAAGATGTAAACTGAGGAATAAAAGAAGTATTATTAAATTTTCTTTTATTGCATCTGACAACACCACCCAGGTACCTCCGCCACATTTCTTACATAACAGTAGAGGTTTTTTAGCCCGGGAGTGACTACCCCTACAAGTTGGATGTCAGAAGCGCTCAAGCCCAGCACCAATTGAAACTGGAGCGCAAGAAATATTGGCCAAGTCTAAGAAGGACAATGATTTGGGAAGTGGTTCCGACCTGACACACTAATGTTTGCACAGTCATATAGGATGAGTCAGAAACACTGTACTTTTCCTCAGGAAATTTGTATTTTTTGCTGTCCAGAATAGAACTGAAATTCTGGAAAGTTGCTTTTAGTAGGCCAAGTGAGCCAGTTGATTTATCTGAATTTAAGGGTAATAGCTGGGAAGAGTACATTGTTCCAACACGTAAAATTTGTAATTTAGTGAATGATAGTGCATCTTGTGAAAATTTGTGCCTGTGATACATGCTCTCATGTAGAAGATATGGGCACACAGCAGTAATTGCTCAGTGTGTTGATGGATGATGATTAGGCGTGCCTTGGTTGCAACTATAGTTGTCAAGTTAGTGCTTGTAAGTGGTGCTAGTTTAGTGAAAAAAGGGGGAAAGTAAATTGCACAAACATGGTGCAGATGCAAGCAGCTAGTCCTAGTGATTTGATAACTGCTCCTATGGATCAAGTTTCTAAATTGTTAAGAGGACACTGAACAACAGAATGCACACAATGAACAGCTAAATCAAAAGTTACAAGTTTTGCTGGCAGAACAGCAGCTACAATCAGGTTCGAGTAAAATTAAAAATGTAGTAAATATTTCGTCATCAGCCATTGATCTTGCAGCTGCCAATATCATTCCCCCTTCTCTGGAAAAACATTAGATGATGTTGCTGTATTTATAAACAACGTATTAGCCATGGCCGAGGTAAGTGTCTGGTCAGATGAAACATGCTTACAGATGACAAAGTTACATATCACGGGCGAGGCTATTACATATATCATGTGTCATGATGTTTTTAATAAGGTGTCCACATTTGCAGAATTAGCAGGGCGTTTATGGCAAAGGCATAGAAAGCAAATCATTGCATGGTATTTTAGGGAAAATCTCAGCAGCTTGACGCAGAAAGCGAACGTAATGGTTGAGGCTTTTCTGAGAGGGTATGCACAGATTTACAAGCTGACCCAAGAAGCCAGATGCAGATAGGGCCACGCTATGAGCAGCGGAGAATAAGGCATTAGATGTTTTCCTGAGAGGGATTCCCCCAGGTTTCTCAGGACAGGTGCAAATGGAAAATCCTGAGGATTGAGCTACAGCACTTTACGTTGCTACACATTTGCAACAGATAGTTAGTGCAACAAAAATGTGCAATGGTAGATGTCTGGTATGAAATGTTACTGTTGTGGTCAGCATGGGCATTTGAAGGCACAGTGCCGCCAAGCACATTCTATATTTATCAACACTTCAGGCATGTTGTTGTTGTTGTTGTTGTTGTGGTCTTCAGTCCTGAGACTGGTTTGATGCAGCTCTCCATGCTACTCTATCCTGTGCCAGCTTCTTCATCTCCCAGTACCTACTGCAACCTACATCCTTCTGAATCTGCTTAGTGTATTCATCTCTTGGTCTCCCTCTATGATTTTTACCCTCCACGCTGCCCTCCAGTACTAAATTGGTGATCCCTTGATGCCTCAGAACATGCCCTACCAACCGATCCCTTCTTCTGGTCAAGTTGTGCCACAAACTTATCTTCTCCCCAATCCTATTCAATACTTCCTCATTAGTTATGTGATCTACCCATCTAATCTTCAGTATTCTTCTGTAGCACCACATTTCGAAAGCTTCTATTCTCTTCTTGTCCAAAATATTTATCGTCTATGTTTCACTTCCATACATGGCTACAATCCATACAAATACTTTCAGAAAAGACTTCCTGACACTTAAATCTATACTCGATGTTAACAAATTTCTCTTCTTCAGAAACGCTTTCCTTGCCATTGCTGCCAGTCTACATTTTATATCCTATCTACTTTGACCATCATCAGTTATTTTGCTCCCCAAATAGCAAAACTCCTTTACTACTTTAAGTGTCTCATTTCCTAATCTAATTCCCTCAGCATCACCCGACTTAATTCGACTACATTCCATTATCCTCGTTTTGCTTTTGTTGATGTTCATCTTATATCCTCCTTTCAAGACGCTATCCATTCCATTCAACTGCTCTTCCAAGTCCTTTGCTGTCTCTGACAGAATTACAATGTCATCGGCGAACCTCAAAGTTTTTATTTCTTCTCTATTGATTTTAATACCTACTCCAAATTTTTCTTTTGTTTCCTTTACTGCTTGCTCAATATACAGATTGAATAACATCGGGGAGAGGCTACAACCCTGTCTTACCCCCTTCCCAACAACTGCTTCCCTTTCATGTCCCTCGACTCTTATAACTGCCATCTGGTTTCTGTACAAATTGTAAATAGCCTTTCGCTCCCTGTATTTTACCCCTGCCACCTTTAGAATTTGAAAGAGAGTATTACAGTCAACATTGTCAAAAGCTTTCTCTAAGTCTACAAATGCTAGAAACGTAGGTTTGCCTTTCCTTAATCTTTCTTCTAAGACAAGTCGTAAGGTCAGTATTGCCTCACGTGTTCCAGTATTTCTACGGAATCCAAACTGATCTTCCCCGAGGTCGGCTTCTACTAGTTTTTCCATTCGTCTGTAAAGAATTCGTGTTAGTATTTTGCAGCTGTGGCTTCCTAAACTGATTGTTCTGTAATTTTCACATCTGTCAACACCTGCTTTCTTTGGGATTGGAATTATTATATTCTTCTTGAATTCTGAGGGTATTTCGCCTGTCTCATACATCTTGCTCACCAGATGGTAGAGTTTTGTCAGGACTGGCTCTCCCAAGGGCGTCAGTAGTTCCAATGGAATGTTGTCTACTGCGGGGGCCTTGTTTCGACTCAGGTCTTTCAGTGCTGTGTCAAACTCTTCACCCAGTATCGTATCTCCCATTTCATCTTCATCTACATCCTCTTCCATTTCCATAATATTGTCCTCAAGTACATCGCCCTTGTATAGACCCTCTATATACTCCTTCCACCTTTCTGCTTTCCCTTCTTTGCTTAGAACTGGGTTTCCATCTGAGCTCTTGATGTTCATACAAGTGGTTCTCTTATCTCCAAAGGTTTCTTTAATTTTCCTGTAGGCAGTATCTATCTTACCCCTAGTGAGGTAAGTCTCTACATCCTTACATTTGTCCTCTAGCCATCCCTGCTTAGCCATTTTGCACTGTCGATCTCATTTTTGAGACGTTTGTATTCCCTTTTGCCTGCTTTGTTTACTGCATTTTTATATTTTCTCCTTTCATCAATTAAATTCAATATTTCTTCTGTTACCCAAGGATTTCTACTAGCCCTCGTCTTTTTACCTACTTGATCCTCTGCTGCGTTCACTACTTCATCCCTCAAAGCTACCCATTCTTCTTCTACTGTATTTCTTTCCCCCATTCCTGTCAATTGTTCCCTTATGCTCTGCCTGAAACTCTGTACAACCTCTGGTTCTTTCAGTTTATCCAGGTCCCATCACCTTAAGTTCCTACCTTTTTACAGTTTCTTCAGTTTGAATCTACAGGTCATAACCAATAGATTGTGGTCAGAGTCCACATCTGCCCCTGGAAATGTCTTACAATTTAAAACCTGGTTCCTAAATCTCTGTCTTACCATTATATAATCTATCTGATACCTTTTAGTATGTCCAGGGTTCTTCCATGTATACAACCATCTTTCATGATTCTTAAACCAAGTGTTAGCTATGATTAAGTTGTGCTCTGTGCAGAATTCTACCAGGTGGCTTCCTCTTTCATTTCTTAGCCCCAATCCATATTCACCTACTAAGTTTCCTTCTCTCCCTTTTCCTACTACCGAATTCCAGTCACCCATGACTATTAAATTTTCGTCACCCTTCACTATCTGAATAATTTCTTTTATTTCATCATACATTTCTTCAATTTCTTCGTCATCTGCAGAGCTAGTTGGCATATAAACTTGTACTACTGTAGTAGGTGTGGGCTTTGTATCTATCTTGGCCAGTATAATGCGTTCACTATGCTGTTTGTAGTAGCTTACCCGCATTGCTATTTTCCTATTAATTATTAAACCTACTCCTGCATTACCCCTATTTGATTTTGTGTTTGTAACCCTGTAGTCACCTGACCAGAAGTCTTGTTCCTCCTGCCACCGAACTTCACTAATTCCCACTATATCTAACTTTAACCTATCCATTTCCCTTTTTAAATTTTCTAACCTACCTGCCCGATTAAGTGATCTGACATACCACGCTCCGATCCGTAGAACGCCAGTTTTCTTTCTCCTGATAACGACATCCTCTTGAGTAGTCCCCGCCCGGAGATCCGAATGGGGGACTATTTTACCTCCGGAATATTTTACCCAAGAGGACGC
This sequence comes from Schistocerca americana, assembly GCF_021461395.2. NCBI lineage: Eukaryota > Metazoa > Arthropoda > Insecta > Orthoptera > Acrididae > Schistocerca > Schistocerca americana. The sequence goes on from NC_060123.1 coordinate 440,915,247, forward strand.
CATCATCATTTAATCATACAGTAAAGCTGCATGCCCTCGGGAAAAATTACGGCCGTAGTTTCCCCCTGCTTTCAGCAGGCTTCAGGCATGTGGATCCAAAAAGTGGGGCAAATACAGTGGGGAAAAAGAACCGTTAAATTGCAGTGGGAATGTCCCTTCCATCAGGAAGCGTTCCCAACAAATTTCAGTACAGTAAAAACGTACACAGGGAGAAATTGTTGCTTGATAGCTTGGGTGAATAATAAAAATTATAGATTTTTAGTTGTTAGTGGGGCGCACTAGGATAGATTCAGTAGGACAAAATAACTCAGGTTTAAGGTAAGAAACACACATTGCTGAGAGGAGATGGAAGTGTTTCCAACTGTGGGGCAAGAAACAGTTGAACTCACAGGGAGTTCATTTCTGATGGTTACAGTGGTTGCACATGTCTCTATGTCATAAGATACACTCATTGCTTAGGTACTACCAAGTAAACTGTGTACAGTTGTGTTAAAAGTTGTACTGGCAAGTACAGGGAAGATAATTTGGATTACAGTAGATCTCGATGTACTGCAGCAAGCTTTATGTTTGATAGAACCACTGTGGGGTAAATGTAGCACATGCAAGGAATGTAGATGGCTGGTTGTGGTGCCAATAAGCCCGGACAATTTCAAAATGGATGAAGTCAATCTTCTGAAGGGGTTAGTAATAGCTACACTAGAAGTGCTTGATGAAGGTGACATCGATAGGCCAGTGATGGAGCACAGTGTCAAGCAGATCATCAGCACATCTGCATTGTGTCGTAAGGTTAGTTATTTGAAGGGTAACGATCGGTCATAGTGAAGTCGTTGTTAGTGCAGTATAAATATTTATTTAATTCAGAAGATTCATTGCCAGTCACACCCATAACAAAGCATCGGATTCTAACGGGCAATCATACACCATTGTATTGTAAGCAATATAGATTACCAAAGCATCTCCAGTCATTGGTAAAACAGTTTGTAGATCAGCAGCTTGAAGAAGGTCTAATAAAACACAGTGATAGTCCTTGGTCAGCAACTGTAGTAATTGTACCGAAAAAGTCACCTGATAGAACAAAAACATATTGATTAAATTGTGATTATACAGGGTGTTTCAAAAATGACCGGTATATTTGAAACGGCAATAAAAACTAAACGAGCAGTGATAGAAATACACCGTTTGTTGCAATATGCTTGGGACAACAGTACATTTTCAGGCAGACAAACTTTCGAAATTACAGTAGTTACAATTTTCAACAACAGATGGTGCTGCAAGTGATGTGAAAGATATAGAAGACAACGCGGTCTGTGGGTGCGCCATTCTGTACGTCGTCTTTCTGCTGTAAGCGTGTACTGTTCACAACGTGCAAGTGTGCTGTAGACAACATGGTTTATTCCTTAGAACAGAGGATTTTTCTGGTGTTGGAATTCCACCGCCTAGAACACAGTGTTGTTGCAACAAGACGAAGTTTTCAATGGAGGTTTAATGTAACCAAAGGACCGAAAAGCGATACAATAAAGGATCTCTTTGAAAAATTTCAACGGACTGGGAACGTGACGGATGAACGTGCTGGAAAGGTAGGGCGACCGCGTACGGCAACCACAGAGGGCAACGCGCAGCTAGTGTAGCAGGTGATCCAACAGCGGCCTCGGGTTTCCGTTCGCCGTGTTGCAGCTGCGGTCCAAATGACGCCAACGTCCACGTATCGTCTCATGCGCCAGAGTTTACACCTCTATCCATACAAAATTCAAACGCGGCAACCCCTCAGCGACGCTACCATTGCTGCACGAGAGACATTCGCTAACGATATAGTGCACAGGATTGATGACGGCGATATGCATGTGGGCAGCATTTGGTTTACTGATGAAGCTTATTTTTACTTGGACGGCTTCGTCAATAAACAGAACTGGCGCATATGGGGAACCGAAAAGCCCCATGTTGCAGTCCCGTCGTCCCTGCATCCTCAAAAAATACTGGTCTGGGCCGCCAGTTCTTCCAAAGGAATCATTGGCCCATTTTTCAGATCCGAAACGATTACTACATCACGCTAGCTGGACATTCTTCGTGAATTTGTGGCGGTACAAACTGCCTTAGACGACACTGCGAACACCTCGTGGTTTATGCAAGATGGTGCCCGGCTACATCGCACGGTCGACGTCTTTAATTTCCTGAATGAATATTTTGATGATCGTGTGATTGCTTTGGGCTATCCGAAACATACAGGAGGCGGCGTGGATTGGCCTCCCTATTCGCCAGACATGAACCCCTGTGACTTCTTTCTGTGGGGACACTTGAAAGACCAGGTGTACCGCCAGAATCCAGAAACAATTGAACAGCTGAAGCAGTACATCTCATCTGCATGTGAAGCCATTCCGCCAGACACGTTGTCAAAGGTTTCAGCTAATTTCATTCGGAGACTACGCCATATTATTGCTACGCATGGTGGATATGTGGAAAATATTGTACTGTAGAGTTTCCCAGACCGCAGCGCCATCTGTTGTTGAAAATTGTAACTATTGTAATTTCGAAAGTTTGTCTGCCTGAAAATGTACTGTTGTCCCAAGCATATTGCAACAAACGGTGTATTTCTATCGCTGCTCGTTTAGTTTTTATTGCCGTTTCAAATATACCGGTCATTTTTGAAACACCCTGTAGGTATTTAACTGAAAGTACAGTAATTGGGGCATATCTGATTCTTAATATAACTGAAACTTTGGATGACCTGGGACTGTGTAAATCCTTTTCCACCATAGATTTAAGGAGTGGGTATCACCAAATTTCCAAATTTAAGATGTCCAGAAGATAGGCCTAAGACACTGTTTACAGCACCGTATGGTCACTACCAATATTGTAGAGTGCCGGTGAATTTAAAGGACATGCTCGCAACTTTCCAGCGCTTGTTAGATTGTGGCTTTCAAGGTTTGAAACCTAAAAGAATGTGTGGTCTGTATGGATGATATCATAATTTTTGCTAAGATTTAGATGAACACTTAAAATGCCTAAAGGAAATATTTGATAGTTTATGACAACTCATTTCATGCTGACCATTGACAAATGTCATTTTGCAGATTCGCAAGTTAATTACCTTGGGCATACTTATTTTATCAAAGAATTTATATTTCATGTGGTGCAACCAGTACTGCTTTAGGCGCTATTTTATGGCAAAATATAGATGGGAAGTAGCATCTAGTGACATAAGAGTCTCATCAGCTAAATAAGGCTGTGCACAACTATTTGAGTACAAAAAAAGAGATGCTAGCTTAAATATATGGTATTTTGTATATCCGTTATTACCTACATGGTTGTAAATTTAAGTTTGTTACGGATCATGCATCTTTGAAGTGGTTATTGTGACTAAAAGAACTTTAAAGTCAACTAACAGGATGGGCCCTGAAGTTAAAGGAGTTTCAGTATGAGGTAATCAACAAACCTGGTGTTAAGCAAACAAATGTGGACACACTTAGTGTGTCACAAGTATCTGGATTAAGTGTAACAGACTGGAAGAGGGCACAAGCAAAGGACAAAGAATGCCAATTGGACAGCAAGCAACCACCATTTCTTATGCACTAAGGTTTATTGTGTAGATCAGCAAAATGCGGACTATATGCCTTTGTCCCTGCAGCACTCCAAACCGAAGTGTTACGACAGGCACATGACCATGTACTGTCAGGATATGGAAATAAAGGAGCCGTTGACAGATTAATTGCAGAGAGATTTTGGTGTCGAATATGATATGCTGACATGTAGCAATATGTTAAAAATTGCATCCCAGGTGCTCAGCGAACAGACTTCAAGCACCAGAAAGTATAGTTACAAAGATTTAGAGAATCAGAGAAGCCATTTCACATGGTAGGAATTGACATTCAAGGACTATTTAATAAGAGTTCAGCAGGGAATACATGTATTTTTCCTATGATCAACCATTTTTGGAGATATCTAGTAATGATAGTGATACCAGATCGAAAAGCAAGCAGTGCAGCTCAGGCCACAATTAAAAACAGGATACTTAAATTTGGAGTACCAGAAATTATAGTCACAGATCAAGGAACTCATTTTATGTCTGATATGTTTTGAGGCAGTTGTGGCAAATGATCGTATGGAGAGAGTCCACCATACCGTGGCAAAAATGTTGTTATTATGTGGATAGCTAACACTTAGATTGGAACATCAAAGTTATGTCGCAAGTGCATACAATTCTAAAATACAAACAGGAACAGGCCTTTCACCTTATGAAGTGGTATATGGGTAAAAGATGCCTTCACCTTTTGATGTGATCTAGCTCAAGTTATGTACATTGAGTGAACATGTGAAGCAATTCACAAAAAACGTTGAAAGATCTATGGCAACAGGTAAAACGTATTAGTTCAAAACCATTGTAGTGTCAAGAACTCTTTGGATGAGGTGCAAGTAAGTTACCTCAGTACAGATCAGGGCAACAGGTCCTTCTGGTGAACCCTTTACCCCAAAGGGTAAAAGTAAGAAATTCTTGATGAAGTTTCAAGGACCGTGTGAAGTAGAGGAAATGATTTCACTGGTCAGTGTCAAGTTGCAGATGCCAATGAAAATGTCAATAGTGCGTGTTAGCCAGATAAAACCTTTTAAGGGTCTCATTGATGTATTATCGCAAATAACTTCACCATTACTGCAAGAAAAGAAGTTACCACACGGGACAAAACTAGCACAGAATGTACCATTTGGACTTAGGCCCAGGGATAAGTAATAGAGTTTCAAATTGTATGTGTTTAATTTTGTATTAGGTTATTTTTGGTTATGTAGTTTGCTATAGTATATGTAGTTTTCACTGAGATATACTTTCATCCTTAGGAAGGAGGGGAGTCATGATAAATCCTTTCGTAGGTGGTGCCAAAGATGATGATAAAACGTGTTATCATGAGCATAGTGGTCATGCACGTAGGTAAGGTAGAAGTAGTTAAGAATCAACCCATGGGAAATGGATCTCATGGCAACTGGACATTCTTCTCACGAACCACAGGTCATCATTAAAACTCCCATTTGACTTCTCGGAATAAGGAATGATTAGAGGATATGTTCATAGACTTATCTCTGAAGCAATCGAAGGGGATATGCTAAACAGATATAGAGATGAATATTAGGAATTGAAGTTTTCCAAAGAGAAACTAAGGGCTCAGTTGCAGGGATGATACCTTTAGTGCAAAAGAAGAGAGGTTGGGTAGACACTAATAAAAAGCTGTTGAAAACAATATTTGGGACAGCAGTTAATGATGATATTGTGAACTGAAATAATATGCTAGGGATGGTAAAAGAAAAAGCCAGGATCACAAAAACAACTGTAAGTTGGCATATGACACTGATCATGAGTATTGAACAGAGAATTCGAATTGTGGTCCATCTAATAGTAGATCAGCCAATGGGAAATGCTTTCTGAACAAATGGACAGACAACCTGCCACAATCTGAGTCAAAGGCCTGTGCTTGGGGCAGATGCAATGATCTTTGGCAGCCTTGACTCTGCCCCTGGATTCAGTAGATTCCTCTCTGGCTTATGAAGCCACCAGCCGCCACAGAAGACATGCTGACAGGATGCGTTTTGAGGAAGAAAAGAGCTAATATTTAATCTTATTTCATTGCATCCAGTGACTCCACACAGTCTCTCGATCTCTGTCCTGACGAAATGGTAGAGGTTTCCGGCCTGGGAGTGGGCGACCCCTACAGAAGCCATGATTATGACTAAAGGCAGATGTTTTACCTTTATGTTTTACAAATTTCTGTCTGTGAAAAGGACAGCAAGCAGTTATTTATCTCATTTATATGCTGCTACGTCTTCATCGTTGAAGTTCACCATACCAAAGCTGTGCAAATGTGCGAAAGCAAAGTCAATAATTCCAAGCAAAACTAGTAATGATGACACCACAGGGCAGTGATGAGTATGAAGTACCTCTATGGACTGAAGGTAGTTCAGGATCTGGAAAATGAGTTGTAACTATTTGTTCCTAAATAAAAATCTCTAAAAGCTGTTAAGTTTCTACGGTCTGTATTACTCTCTATTGCACTCAAAAAAAGACTTGTTTAGTGTTTAACACCAAAGCTGCCGTTTATTTACTGGTGTTAAACATTTGAGAAATGACGTTTTTCAATATTTGTGAGCTGCAAAATGTGGTACAGTGAAAACATTTATATTGTACTGAGGTAGCACCATCTAAGTGCAATATACATAAATCTACAAAATGTTTAAAAAGTACAATTGAATCTAGAAACAAATGAAAAAGAGCAACTTACTAATTAAATATAATTATATTCTCTTTTTATTTCCAATTATTAATCACAGAACATAACAGGCAATTAATTTCAGTCCATACAGACCATTTACTGATCTAATATATGGCAAAGAGGCATCATAAAACAGAACATGATCATTGTATAGTACACCAGATTACAAAACAAAACATAACCAAAAATCAGTATTATATGTGCAAGTGACATCTGCCATACTTGGTGGTTAGACACTGGACTCGCATTCGGAAGGACGACGGTTCAATCCCGCGTCCGGCCATCCTGATTTAGGTTTTCCGTGATTTCCCTAAATCACTCCAGGCAAATGCCGGGATGGTTCCTCTGAAAGGGCACGGCCGACTTCCTTCCCCATCCTTCCCTAATCCGATGAGACCGATGACCACGCTGTCTGGTCTCCTTCCCCAAACCAACCCACCAACCATCTGCCATACTTGAGTGCAGGAAGGCTGGTAACATACGGGAGATTGTACAGTCTGAAAATAGTAGTAAGTCAAAAACGCTATGTCATCTTGTGTGAAAATCAAAGTTGCACATACAACACAGTATAAGAGACATGTCAGAATTACACAACATTATGTTAGAGACTCAGATGCAGAGATGATGGGCCCATATACATTGGGGACACTCAGTTTACATCTCCTGTAGAGATAATTACGCCTGGAACTCTGCACAGATTTATCAGCAGTAATATTGACTTTGTGGATAGAAAACTGTGCTAGTGTGGATGTCTGCAGTTGTATCTGAGGATATCAGCAATAATAATTAATTTCAATTAAAAGGCATTATCAATATTACAACTTGTGTCTATTTTCCAATGCAGGGTGACCCAAAACCATGATAATATTTGAAAATGCATTATTTCACGGAATAATGTAGGTAGAGGGGTAAAACTTGACACAAATTCCTGAAACGACACGGGGTTCTATTGAAACTAAAAATTAGTGCAAAAACCAGCCAATGGTTGGCGCTGGACAGCAACACGTCAGTGATGGCGCATGAGAATTATGTATAAAATTAGCTATAGTGAGAGAGGGAGTCAGATACACCAACAGTCGTGGTATGTGGACTGTACCAGAAAAGCCACTGTTAGTGAAGCTTTACTATCAGAACTGAGAATCTGCTACTGCAGCTTTACGATCCTATCACCATAAGAACAGGCAAAGGTCATGTGCCAAGTGTTGCTGTGAAGAAAATGATAACGAAATTTGAAGCCATGGGTTGTTTGGATGATTGGACCTGTAGTGGATGAATGGACACAGGGTTACTGCTGCTTGGACAGTTCAGGAAGAAATAGATACTTTAGTGAGTTCATCTCAATATGGTGAAGTCAATGCTTGTGAAATAGCAAATTGCACCAGCATTCATCACACTACTGTTTGGAGAGTATTAAGATCGACCCTCCAAATGTTATCTGTACAAACTCTGGTGTCACATGAACTGTTAGCCACTGATTTTGTGATGCAGAGCATATTTGATGTGTGGCTACTTCAAAAAATGGAGGAAGAGGCTAATTGTTGTCTTAACATGTGTACCGATGAAACCCATTTCAAACTCCAAGGGTGTGTCAACACTCACAACAGAGACTTTGGTCTGCAGAAAATTCTAGAACTGCCTTGGAAACCCCGTTGCGTGACAAGAAAGTCACATTGTGATGTGGATTTACCACATCAGTCATGATCAGACCCTTTTTCTTTGAGTAAATATGGGTTGCTGTTTTTCAAACTGTGAGCATGAGGGGTGCAAGGTATGCCAGTATGTTACAGAATCACATCATCCCTATCCTGGCTGATAAAAACATACTGGAAGGTACGACTTTTATGCAGCATGTCGCTCCACCCTATATTTCTACATGGCTGAAAGATATCTTGCACACTTCGTTTAGTGAGGATTGCATAATGCTTAGCCTCACAGGTTCCCAGATCACAGTCCATGTGTTTATTGGCTGTGGTTACCTTAAGCCACAAGCCACAAGTTTCCCACAATCGTCCGACCTCACCAGGGATTCTAAAAGAAACATAGAACAGCAATTTATCACCATACAAAATTATATGCTGTACAGTGCTGTTCATAATATTGTCCCACAACTACTGGTATTGTTGACGAATGACGGCTGACTTGAGCATTTGTTCTATAGAACTTTGTCTTTATGAAAAATTAATTGTTATGCTAATAATTAGCATGTAATAATCTTTTCGTGATTTTGGTTGTTTTGTAATCTAGTTTATTGTATAGATGATCCCTGTTTGCCTTATTTTTAGGTCTGAAGATAGTCATTGCAAACTGTAATTAATTGCCTGTTAAAGTTTTGTTATCAGTAACTGAAAATAAAAAGATAGTATTATTTATTTCTGGATAACTGTACCTTATCCATGACTATGTTGCATCACACGTAATTAAATCCATGTCAAAATACTTTGGTATGCATTATACATCAGAAGTTTAGAAAGCAAAATGTTATTCCTCGTCCTTTCTTAAATTTGCATGATCCAACCACAATACCATAAAAATTTACGTAAATGGTTAATAATCATTATTGTGTTTAAATCATGAGCCTTTTTAAAAGGACAACTGTGATGAATCAGTGTTTTTGTACTAATAAAAAGAATGTTTTCTGTAATGCAAACATTATAGCATTGAAGTGGTTGCAACAGAAATCCATTATTGCTTTTACAAACAGGATTTGTATTTAACAT